>NC_133370.1:9674779-9756865 GCF_049309525.1 Garra rufa
ATTTATAACTATTATTAAGTTATTTAAATATATAATCTTCCTTTTTTTATTTGTTTTATTTATTTTTTATTTTTAGCCATTAGTAATTTATTTAAATATATCCTAGGTACTTTATGTATTTATTTACATGTATTTATATCTTTTGATTTATTTCTTTAGTATTCTAACTGTAAATATTATTAAGTTATTTAAATATATTAATATTAGTTTATTTTAATTTATTTACTTATTTAGTATTCTTACTTGTATAGCTATCATTTAGCTATTTACATAGATCATCCCAGGTTATTTATATACGTATTTATTATTTTTACTTGCAGCTATTACTAAGTTGTTTAAATATATAATTTTCCTTTCATTTGTTTTTTATTTTTTATTTTCTAATTTTAGTTGTAGCTATTAGTTCTTAAAATATATCCTAGGTACTTTATTTATTATTATTTACATGTATTTATATATTTTGATTTATTAGCATCCTGACTTGTAAATAATATTTAGTTATTTAAAAATATCATATTAGATTATTTTTTACTTATTTAGTATTTTTACTTGCAGCTATTATTAAGTTATTTAAATATATAATCTTGCCTTTTAAATATATATCTCACTTTTATTTGTTTTATTTATTACTATTTTTAGTTAAGTATATCATCCTAGGTACTTTAGTTATTTATATCTTTTGATTTATTTGTTTAGTATTCTAACTTACTTTTTTAAATATATCCTATTAGATTATTTTTTATATATTAATTTAGTAACTGTTTAGTTATTTACATATATCATCCCCAGTTATTTATTTATTTACTTATTATTTTTACTTGCAGCTATTATTATGTTATTTAAATATTTAATCTTCTTTTCATTTGTTTTTAAATTAATTTATTATTTACAATATTATGATAGTAAATAACATTTACTAAATTCTAAAAAAAAAAAAATCATTTATAAATATTTGTTGATTTTTTTTTTACTATTCTTAGTTGTGTTTTATATGTAATTTCTTTTATAAGGATATTTTTTCATTTGCCTTTGGAACGAAATAGCAGTATAAAACTGTTCTCTAACAATAAATATTGTTTTAATTTATTTTGTTATCTTCCATCAGAAACAGTTTCTGATTCCTCCCCTACGCTGCAAAATGATAACCAGGATACTCTATCCGGCGCTGGAGGCTTCGATATGACAACAAAAGTCCCTTTCCAAGACCCAACAGAAAACGCCTACACCTTTGATTATGAAGATGGAACACACACAATAACCCTGGAAGAGGAGGAAGGTAACATCACCACCAAATTACCGCTGAAATGTGCATGAAGATATCTTTCAGAATATAGATTTTTGTGCATTTACCAGAAGCTTTATCCAAAGCAAAGTTATATGGCATTATATAAAGTCTAGATTCATTCAAAGTTAATCTTATGGTGTTTGATTGACAGCTGTATTATATCTATTTTCAGTTGTGCTAGGGCCAGGAGCCATCACAGCTATCGTCATCGCTGTGTTCCTGGGAGCCTCTGTTCTTCTCGCCCTCATTGTGATCACCCTCCGAAAGTTCACTGCCTCTTAGAAAGGGACATGGTGTTTTCAATTCCTCCCTTTCTCAATCCCATCTCTCCTTTTTCCTCTGAACTGTATTTTCAAGTCTGTCTTTGGTTGAAGAGCCTTCGTGAAATGGATGTTTGCAGCTGCTCTTTACTGAGACCAGTTTCGTGATTTCCTTCCTCTATAAAACTCAAGAGAGACAACCAGACTAAGGCTGAACAAAAGGGCAATTATAATTTAGAGAAATTTTGGGTGACCATATTATCAATGTTGATATTTTATTGTAATAAAAAATATAGACTTTTTATTTTCAAAAGAAGGTAGAATCATTATATTAGTCTAACATTTTAAGATATAGTTTAGTTTAAGATACAATCCATGTGCACCTAGTTTTATTTTGTTTCTGTATTCTAACGTATACCAATTTCCAATTTTCTTGTCATTCTAGCCCATTTGTGTAAAGTGATCAAGTCCTTTAGATTTAAAGATAAAATAGGTGTGCATGTGTGTGTATGTACTGAGAGAGTCTTTGAGAGTGAGTGTTTTAATTCAACTTTTATACATAAACTGATGAATTTGTTTGCCACCTTGTGATTGGTCACTGAACCGATAAAAAAGACCATGTTTAATCCTCTTCCAAGAGTGGTTTCTTTCACATAGTTTTAATTTTCTTTTAATATTTAGAAATAATGCTTTACCATATGCCTATTTATATTCTCTTTATAGTCAGTTGAAAATGAAAGTTGAAATGTAGGCCTACCTCAACACCGCAAAAGCCTTTAAGCAGTGCTGTTTAGTTCATTTACTAACCCCTTGACGAAATGATATGTTAAATGCATGCACTTCATGTTGTTAAGAGCAATGAATGAGGTATATTTTATTTTCTTTGTATTTTTATATCAATATGGTGCAAGATTATCAATGTAAAGTCAAGATATCTGTTATAAACAAGTTAGGCAAAAAGGAATCTAAGTAGTCAGATTATATTAGCGTTTCTAACCTTTTACTACATTTTTATCATCTAATTTGAGATCTGTAATTGACTACAATTGGTATGTAATTGCCAAGCAAATAAAAGGGTATAGTTAACACTTTAATATAATATTTGTTACAATTGTAATGTAATAGTTCTTGTATTGTATATATTAGATATTATTAATATACTAGACATTTTGAACTTTTTAATTTTGTGACTTAAAGTGTGTTATTTTTAACATTTTATCTAGTTTGTGTACGTTTGTCATCATAACTCAAGTTTATTTTGAGTTTGTACTGGCTTTGTAGAACTGTGTCCTACAACCGGTTATTTAAAGATAACTAACTTACTTTCTTGTCTGGCTTAACAGAATAGAGGTTATAATTAACAAAATAGGAGTTACCCGGATGTGCAGCCATATTGGAGATACTCAGATGTAAACAACAGCATGTGTGCATGGTTAATGTATTACTGATAAGTTGTTCTGCTAATTTATGCTGTCTAAAACACAGGGAAAAAACATGTGGAAGCTGCTAAATCATATAAAGAAGGACTAGCTGCTGAAAAAACCAGCTAATACCAGCCTAGGCTGGTTGGCTGGTCTGAGCTGGTTTAACCTGGAAGTAGCTGGTTTTAGCTGGTCTCCCAGGCTGGTCAGGCTGTTTTTAGCTGGTGGTTTCCCAGCCTGACCAGCTAAGACCAGCCTGGCCAGGCTGGAAAAGTGGCCAAAACCCCTCTAAAACCAGCCTGCCTTCCAGCTATGACCAGCTAAAACCAGGCTGATTGACCAGCTAAAACCAGCCAACCAGCCAAGGCTGGTTTTAGCTGTTTTTTCGCCAGTAAGCAGGAAAGAGCATAGTATTTTGACAAACTAAAGTTAATAGGTGGTAAAGATATCTACAAGCAGTATTAATTAAGATATTAGCAAAATATTCCACCTACCTGACCAGAAATGAATAGAACAAACAGGAATGTTGTCAAGATTCTTACCCTGGAAATCTTGGTATAGTTTGGCCAACCACAAACTCCTTTCTTTCCTCAACTGTCTTTTTGCACTCTTCTCTGCTTGATTTGTTATCAATTTGGAAGTCTATAGTACTCCAAATGTTTTTCCTGGTCCGACCAATTAGTACAGCCCAAAACATGGCAATAATTGATCATTTTGAACAGCAGTTATTAGGAAAAATTGCGAATTTTGTTAGGTTCTGTGACATGTTTACGTTCAGTGCCGCCAATATAGCGAATGATGACGCGTCGTGAAAACAGTAGAAATATTATATATTATATATACACACTCTGTCTCTACTAAATATTTTGTGGAAAGATAGAACCAACGATGACATTATAAGTTGTATAAATCTGTTGTTAGAGTGAGCATTTTGGCGACTAAACGATAGCGATAAGGGTTTGTTATAGGGATAAAAAAAGAACATGGATGTAGAAAACATACTTGTGCCAAAGTGTAAGTGACTACCAGTAAGACGGTTTTAAACCGTTTGTAGTGAATTTAGTGAAGGACTTAGTATGTTATTAGAGCTTTTCAGCACATCGGCTCGTTGGTCTAGGGGTATGATTCTCGCTTAGGGTGCGAGAGGTCCCGGGTTCAAATCCCGGACGAGCCCTACTTTTGTTTTTTTACTTTTTAATATGTGCATTATTGAGATGTGGACTCTTCCTCAGAATTTTCTAAAAAACACAAAACATATATAAATATGTGGGAACAACATTTAATAAAGCTAAAGCTTGTTTAGTGTTAAAATTAGAGCTAGCCGTCAGCAGCCGTGCTAACGTACTTACAGCGCCTCTTTGTGGAAAAGAAATGCAAGGTCCATCCAATAGACCTTGTTTCAGTAGATCAGAAACAAGTAGCACTTCCTGAAAAGGTATTGACAAATAATGTACATTTAGGAAGGAAAAAAAGATTTAGATATTTATATAATGTGTTTTCCAGCTCTTATAATTAGTGACGAATCATTGGTTGTACTAATTTGCTGTAATAAGAAGCTGCCAAAATAAAACCAAGCTATGTATGAACAAAAATTACTTGACCCCGACGTGATTTGAACACGCAACCTTCTGATCTGGAGTCAGACGCGCTACCGTTGCGCCACGAGGTCAGTAGCAAATGTGTGTTGTAAACTGGTCTATGTCTGTTCACAGTCGCTAGCACGCCTATTCACATTTTGTGGTTTATATGCGTTTTAGGATGTAAATGAAGGCACAGACATATGTGGGAATGTATTTACTTATCGAACCAAAATGCTCGCTTGGCCGAGTAAATGTCACTGTTAAGAAGTTGTAAGTTAGTGGCATTGTCGTGCGAACATGGCCGGTTAGCTCAGTTGGTTAGAGCGTGGTGCTAATAACGCCAAGGTCGCGGGTTCGATCCCCGTACTGGCCAACTAGCTTTTTCACAATTAGCTTTAAGTTATTTTTTTTCAATACGTAATTTTAATATATAACGATACACAAGTTAAAATATTTCTCAAACACCAAAAATGGGGATTATAGACCATTACTAGTGAGTAAAACAAATAGCAAAATGGGCAAACAAATATTTTTAAATGTAAAATTCAGACATATATTTAAATCAAAAATCATTCACAATGTTGTATATACAACTGCTTCCTATTTGAAATAAATGTGTCTATGATTATTCATGATGCGAGATTTTTTTTCTCATGTGTGAGTGATTCTGAAACAACTGGAATGCTTGAATAAGTCATGGCTCAGTTAAGAAAGCAGTACTTTACAACCCTAAATGGTCATACTGCATGTAAGACCAGAGGCCAGTTTCTGCATCACATTCCAGCAAGCTATAATGGCATGGAGTCTCAAATGGTCATTTCTAAATACACAGTTGTGTAGACCTTTATTTTGAAAATATCTTTTATTTTGAACCATTCTAAAGAGGAAGTGACAGCTCATTAATTCAAACACATTCAACCTAAAAAAAATATGTTTTTTTAAGCTTGCTCACTCCACAGAAACTGGACATTTGTAAAAAAAAAAAATAACAACCATAAGATCTTCCAACCTGTGCAAACAAAGTGTGAAAGGTAAGTAAGCTATATTTGTTGGGTAAATTAAAATACTAAACTTGCACATTACAGTCAAATGGTAAGTAACTAGTTAAATTCACCAAGTGTGCACTATGGTTTTAAGGGGTCAAAGTGTTTATTGTTATATATATGAACTTAAGTACAAGTATGTTTTTGCAATTTTGCACTTACATAAAATTTTGGTCAGTTACCTAGATGCACAGCCATATTTGCGAAACTCAGATGTAAACAACAGCATGGATTGCAAGGTTAATGTACTACTCAATATGTTTTTCTGCTATTTTATGCAGTGCCTTGTGGAATTATTCATACCCCTTCATTTTTTTCACATTTTGTTATGTTGCTGCCTTATGTTAAACTACTTTAAATTACCTTTTCCCCACATCAATCTACACTCTCTACTCCACAATGGCAAAGCAAAAAATAGGTTTTTAACATTTGTGCAAATTTATTAAAAATAAAAAAACTGAAAAGATCCCGTTGCATAAGTATTCATACCCTTTTCTGGGACATTTTAGCTCAGGAGCATTCATATTGCTTCTAGATGTTACTACACTTCGAGTGGAGTTAAACTGTGGCAAATTCATTTGAATGAGTCTGATTTAGAAAGGCACACACCTCTCAGAAAAGGTCTAACAGCTGAAAATGCATATCAGAGCAAAAACCAAGTCCTGAGGTACTGCCTGTAGAGGTTAGTGACAGACTTGCATTAAGGCAATGATCTAGGGAAGAGTTCAGAAAAAAATCTGCTGCATTGAAGGTTCACAGAAGCATTATCCATAAAGGAAGACGATTGGAACAACTAGGACTCTAGAAAATGTCTGCCAGCCCCCATCCAAGCTGACAGAGCTTGAGGGGTGAAAAGGTGAGGCAAAGAATGGCAGATAATTGCCAAATGCAGATGTGCAAAGCTTGTCACATCATACCCAAAAAGACTTGAGGCTGTAAAGGTGCTTCAACTATGTACTGAGTTAAGGGTATGAATACTTATGCAATGTACTTATTTCAGTGTTTTATTTTTAATAAATTTGTAAAATTTGCAAATCTGGTTTTTGCTTTGTCATTATTATGGTGTATGGAGTGTAAATTGATGTGGGGAAAACTGATTTAAAGCAGTTTAACATAATGCTGCAACAAAACAAAATGTAAAAAAAATGAAGGGGTATGAATACTTTTGCAAGGCACTGTAGGTGGTTGACATACATACAAGCAGTATTAATTAAGATATTAGCGATATGTTAGATATGTTTTTCAAGTCCGGCCAGTTAGTACATTTAGAAATTGTGGTAAAGAAAAAAGAGCATGTATTGCCACAGCACATACTCTGGCTAAAACTCTGTTAAAAACGCGTCTCTCTGGTCAGCCTAGGGTCCGAGATATGCCAAAAAAACAATCGGCACTACCAACCTTTCCACAGATAACCAAACAGTGTTCCAACCAATCAGCGTCAGGGGTTTGGTGTTGTGGACTTTCCTACTGGTGCAGGGATGTGAGGGAGGCGGAGCGAAACACAAACACCTTTTGTTCGTCAGTTTTTTGCACTCTTCTCCTTGATTTGTTATAACTTTTGGCAGTCTACACTCCAAATGTTTTTCAAGTCCGGCCAGTTAGTACATTTAGAAATTGTGGTAAAGAAAAAAGAGCATGTATTGCCACAGCACATACTCTGGCTTCATGTTACCAGGATTATCCGATCACTGTGTCACAGCCTGACCTACAGCAACTGTCAGACATGTCATGCTGCACTCGCTCTTGCTCACTTTATCTTTGTGCTCTGTGTTGTAGACAGACGTCCCACCCTTCGGCAGACTGAGAAGCAGAGTTAGGCCTGATAAGGATAAAAACCGAGCACACATCCACACACACTCACGCCCCTAATGCTTTCTATTTTTTCATCAACAAGCCCTATTTTCTTTTTCAAAGCTTTAAAGATGTTTTAAGGCAGGGCTGATTTATAGACTGGGAATGAGGCCTCAAAAGAGCATCAGGTCGTGAGTCTTGAGATTATCAAAGGACGCTGAACACCAGGACTCCTGCCGCATACAGTGAGAGCTGACCACTAGGGCCACCACTTTCTATTTTTAGTCATATATCATTAGTCTTGCTTCCCTTATTTATTTATTTATTTTTACATTTAAACCACTCTTGTTCCTTCAAGAAGGATATGGGGTTGACCGCAAAGAGCAGGGCCCCCAAATGTGTCCAGGGTTTTCAGTCTAAATCTAATACTCATTATGAGAGTAAAATGTAACATGCTTTATTTATTTATCTATTTATCATTGTTATTAATGTCAGTACAGGTAATCGAAATGGTGATTATAGGCATTGAATAGACAGCAAAAAGCTGTTAACATCCTTCTTATTTCAGAATTATATGTTGAGTAATTAAAGAAATTACACAACCCAAGCTCCATTGTTTCCTGTTAAACCTAGTGGTGCAATGCTGTGTTGGGTGCTCTTCTTTAAAGACTTATGACTTACAATGGCATTACGTAGCTTAGGCATATTTTTAAAAATAGTAAGAATCATCATCATTAGAACATGCAAACATGTTAAATTCTCTAATATTGCATAGTTCATCTAAGAATTTTAATTCTGTCATCAGTTTGACAGTAACCAGTTGACTGTATAGCTAATGACTTCCATTATATTTTTTCCATACTATACAATGGCTACCGTCAGCTGTTTCATTTACACTACCAAGTTTTTGAACAGTAATATTTTTTTATGTTGTTAAAGAAGTCTCTTTTCCTCACCAAGCCTTCAAAATACAGCAAAGATTGTTTAATATATTTACTGTTTTGAATATATTTTAAAATGTAATTTATTCCTGTGATTTCAAAGCTCAGTTTTTAGCATCATTACTCCAGTCACAAGGTCCTTCAGAAATCATTCTAATATTCTGATTTGCTGCTCAAAAAACATTTATTATTATTATTATTATGTTGAAAACAGCTGAGTAGAAGGTTTCAGGTTTTTCAGGTTTTCTTTGATGAATAGAAAGTTCAGAAGAACAGCAATAGATGGTAATGTTTTTTTTTTTTTTTATCCAAAACAAACAAACAAACAAACACACACACACACACACACACACACACACACACACACACACACACACACACACACACATGTTGGGTTTACATGTTTTATGGGGACATTCCATAGGCGTAATGGTTTTTATACTGTACAAACCGTACTTTCTATCGCCCTACACCTACCCTACACCTAAACCTAGCCCTCACAGGAGATTGTGCACACTTTTACTTCCTCAAAAAAACTCATTGTGCATGATTTATAAGCCTGTTTCCTCATGGGGACCTAAGAAATGTCCCCGCAAGGTTAAAATCTACTGGTATTCCTATCCTTGTGGGGACATTTGGTCCCCATAACGTGATGAATACCAGGTACACACACACACACACACACACACACACACACACACACACACACACACACACACACACACACTACCAGTCAAAGGTAGTGGTAGTGACTGGTAGTGTATATATACAATATATGTGTACTTAGGATCAAACAAATGCAGGTTTGGTGAGCAGAAGAGTTTTGTTTTTGAACAAAACATTAAAAATCTTACTGTTCAAAATTGTTTGAGTTGTAGTGTGCATTCTTCAAAATAGCTTCTTTTGTGTTCAACACATGCAATTTGGAATAACATGAGGGTGAGTAGGCTTTTTTTATTTTTGTTGAACTATCATTTAAAGCAAATGCATATAGTTTTGTGTATATATATTTGTGCATATATTTTTTGTGACTTTGAAGTGAGTGAAACTCACTGCCAGTTATATATCACTGTGGTAATTATAGTTCTGCTGTCCTGAAGCAATCCGCCCATTTCTTGGAATTTCGTACCTGCTCATTATACAGTGCGAAGCGTGGGAAAGAAACCATAATTATTTAGTACTGATATGTCAAAGGATTAGTTCACTTCCAGAATGAACATTTCCTCATAATTTACTCACCCCCTTGTCATCCAAGATGTTAATGTCTTTCTTCCTTCAGTCGTAAGGAAATTATGTTTTTTGAGGAAAACATTTCAGGATTTCTCTCCATATAATGGACTTCTATGGTGCCCCCGAGTTTGAACTTCCAAATGCAGTTTAAATGCAGCTAGGGCTGTCGCGATAACCGCAATATCGCAATACCGCGCTATTGACGTGCATAACCGCAGAGGAATGCAACAACCGCAGCAACCGCGATATTTGCCTGTTTTCTTTTTTCCTAAGGATTTGCCCTTCTCACTTAATGCCTGTGCACTGAATATTAAATTAGTAATAAGTTAGTAATGATAACATAATGTGTTTATTATGAGGCTCAGTAGATATGCACTTAACAAGCCTAAACAGACAGCGAATGAGAGAGAGATCGACTGAGCATGTGCGATTACCTGCGTCTGTCTTTCAGATCGAGTCATGCATGTATGTGAAACTAGCTTGTCATGTCCAAGGAAAGTGAAATCTCTGTCTTAACATCGGTGCTCTGCTGGTCAGCTGAGCCTTTAAAAGTGGCGATTAAAGTTAAAATGATTTTAACATCGTGTTTCATTACGTCTCTCTTTGAATAAATAAGCGTTTTTGAACGTACAGTTGAATGAACGGATTAAAGACTTACTCAAAGATAGTCTCTTGCCTCCATCTTGTGGCGTAAAAATGAAACTGCACTGACTGACAGCTCGCCTAAAACACGCAGGTGACATACTGACAGAAAGTCTCTCGCCCAGTCAGACTCGAGGGTGCGCGCTAACTGTTATATACACGAAGATTTCAGATGCAAAGCCTCTAAGTATTTCTGACATTTTTCTTCAAAATTTGCATTTCTTACTGGCTAGGTTTCTATGTAAGTACTGTTTACTTCACTTCATATATCAACGCGATTTGGTTTCGGTTTATTGATTTCTGAATATGACCTTACATTGTAACAGCATACACACAATTATATGGCGGTAATACCGCATACCGCGCTACTGAGCCACTCAAAATTACCGCAAGGGAAATTCCTTAACCGCGACAGCCCTAAATGCAGCTTCAAAGGACTCTAAATGATCCAAGCTGAGGAAGATGGGTCTTATCTAGTGAAAAGATTGGTTATTTTCTAAAAACATTTACAATTTATATACTTTTTAATCTCTACACAGACACACAGAGCTAGACAAGACGCGCATTTGAGGTTAAAAAGTATATAAATTGTAATTAAAAAAAATATATATAATAACCCATCGTTTTGCTAGATAAGACCCAAGACCCTTCTTTCCTCCGCTGTGATCGTTTATAGCCCTTTGAAGCTGCGTTTTGGACGTTCAAACTCGGGGGCACCATAGAAGTCCATTACATGGAGAGAAATCTGGAAATGTTTTCCTCAAAAAACAATTTCCTTACCACTGAAGAAAGAAAGACATGAACATCTTGGATGACAAGGGGGTGAATACATTATGTGTAATTTTTTGTTCGGAAAGTGAACTACTCCTTTAAGTCCAATCTATGGAGAAAAATCCTGGAATGTTGTCCTCATAAGCCTTTCTTTACAACTAAAAAAAGAAAGAAATGAACATGGTGGTGAGTAAATTATCAGATTTTTTTTTACTCTGGAATTTACAGTTGTTTAAAAAAATATGTATTTAGCACTTTGTAAATTCGTTGTTTCCCTACTGTCAGCATCATGTGTTTGCCCTTTGCTTGCTGGAAGTCTTCACAAACCTGTTTGTTTCTATGACAAAGAAATGCACCCCCCCCCCCAATCGCTCTCTCTCTCTCTCTCTCTCTCTCTCTCTCTCTCTCTCTCTCTCTCTCTCTCTCTCTCTCTCTCTCTCTCTCTCTCTCTCTCTCTCTCTCTCTCACACACACACACACACACACACACACACACACACACTACGAAAATATTTCCTGACGGGAAATGTCAAGGACATCCACAGATTCTGTGTGTAAGTGGCCTTCAGGAAGAATTCCTGCTCACATTTGCCAGAGCTTCACCTTTTGTTGACTGGGTTTTGTTTGCTATGTAGGTGTTCTATAGATAGTAGATTGTACTTCTAGGTCACATATTTCGTCTGTTTTGTCACCACGAACTATCCCCCCCCCCCCCCCCCCCAACTAATTTCATAACTGAAACTACTTCCTTAATAACAGTAACTTGATCAGTTTTTCTATATGCAGCAAGAAGTATAAAAGAATGTCTTGTTGCATTTACAGTAGGCTGTGTTTGTGGTAAATTCTATTATAATAACTCTAAAATTGATGAAAGCAAATTAGGACTTCCTTGTCACTTCTTTAATCCCAGCAACGCAAGGCAATTGGTCTAAATTCGTCCAGATGAGACGTGATCCGAAGGACTATTGCATGATGCTGCTGTCAATCCAGAATGGGGCGGTAGATGTAAGCCTACCGGACAGTGAGAGGCGCCGAAGCGCACGTCCGACACCGGAGGAGAAGTTGATCGGCGGAGCCTTTTATCCTCTCCAGCCTGCTTTGGATTGCTCTCACCTCACCCGGGAATTAAAGGCATTGCTCTGTTTGCAAACACATCTGTGCAATAATGCCGGACACCAAAAAATTCATCGAGAACCTCTCTGGAGCAGGGAAGTCTATCGGCGTTCTGACAAGTGGTGGAGATGCTCAAGGTAGCCTATGTTTTTATTCTCTTTAACAAACCGATTAGGTTGTCAAGAGTGGTGTTTGCATTGATTTGCTGTTCACAACTATTGATTTTAGCTTACCACATATTGGCAAAACTGAGCCAGTGCAACAGATGTTAAAAGAAAAAAGGCGAGGCAGTTCCGGGCTTTTAAACTAATGCTCATTACTTCATCACCTTTTAATAGCGATTCCGAAATATCTTAGCCTAATTGTTTAGTTTTAGAACACGTTTTAATATTTTAGAGCTAACCCACATAATTCTAACAGTTTATTATTCGTGTGATTAAAATAATTAAAGTTGCATCACTAAGAGTCTTGCACTCGAGCGTCATGACAACGCGTAAACAGCGACTTTGAATTAAATATTTATGCATTTACGTGACGCAGCATTTCATATACGCTATTTTATGTATTATTGTATTTGCATTGTCATTCATTGAAGTAATGAATGAATAAAAATATGCAAATTCAAATTCGTTCAGATCGAACTATCTGTTGCATGTTTCCCTCACCTGGTTTTCAATGCGTCTTTGCGCGCATATTATGTCACGATGAATATATCATTGGGAAGAATGTGTGCGTGTCTACGTGATGGCAGGCAAGTATTAGAGCGAGACTCCCATGATGCCATGATCACGTGGAAAAAACCGACGGCATCCCGAGCATGAGTGTGCGCGAGTTAAGGTTAAAAGCCGCGGGATAGTCGTTTCCGTTCAATGCCTGAATGCTCTTTTTAAAAGCAAGTCTCATGTCGGTCGTTCATTCTTATTGAACTCACCAGAAAACGTGGCGTAATGCAATGTCTGACTTCCTTCCTGCATCCCAGTCAAAACAGACAAGTGCATTTTACGAAGCTAACGATGCTATTAAAGTACATCTGTATTATGCAGCTACTCCTGGAGTTTCCACTTTTGACCCTTTTACCTTTTTAGTTTGGTTCTGGGTCTGATGGCACTATGTTTCCTAGCAACGGTTTCCTGGCAGCAGCCCTCCCATCACTATGGGTTAGGCTGGACATAACCTCAGGGGAGCAGATGCTTGATTCAGCTTGTCAGGTCACAGCACTGTAGGGAACATACTAAGTAGAGCCTGCAGTCTTTTACACTTTTAAGAGCCAATAGATTATGTTTACACAGTTTGATGCATTAAAAATTGAGAGTGAGCAGTCTTTCTGTGTTCTTGTAGGAATGAATGCTGCCGTGAGGGCAGTGGTCAGAATGGGAATCTACGTGGGAGCAAAAGTTTATTTCATCCATGAGGTGATTTTTGTCTTTTCTAATTCCTAGAGGAAAAATAATACAATTTATTTATAGGAGCCTTTTGTCACACTCAAGGACACCCTACAAGCACAATAAAATAACAAAAAATTTTTTTAATGTTATGCTCTGTAAAAATTACACTACCAGTCAAAAGATTTTTTTTTTTTTAAAGAAGTCTCTTCTGCTCACCTAGCCTCAAAGTAATGCAAAAACAGTAATTTTTTTTAAATATATTTTACTATTTTAAATAACTGTGTCTATTTGAATATATTTTAAAATGCAATTTATTCCTGTGATTAAAGCTGAATTTTTAGAATATTACTCCAGTCTTCAGTGTCATATGATCCTTCTGAAATCATTCGAATATGCTCATTTGCTGTTTTTTATTTTATTATTATCATATTTTTAAGCATTTATTTGAAATATATAAATAAAAAAATTAACATTATAGTCAGTCTAATTTTTTGGGGGAAAGAAATTATAGAAATTTATACTTTTATTTAGCAGGGATGCTTTAAATTGATCAAAATGATGATAAAGACATTTATAATGTTACAAAAAGATTTCTATCTTAGATAAATGCTGTTCTTCTGAACTTTCTATTCACCAAAGAAACCTGAAAAAATAATTAATAATAATAAATGTTTTTGAGCATCAAATCAGAATATTAGAATGATTTCTGAAGGATCATGTGACTGGAGTAATGTGCTAAAAATCAGCTTTGAAATCACAGGAATAAATTACATTTTCAAATATATTCAAATAGAAAACAGTTATTTTAAATAGTAAAAATATTTCAACATTTCACTGGTTTTGCTGTACTTTGGATCAAATAAATTCAGGCTTGGCAAGCAGAAGAGACTACTTTAAAGGTTGTATCAGCGATTTCTAGCCTAAAACATAAAGTGTCAATTTCAGCTGACCTTTCTTCACGATCCGCTCGCTGCCTGCCCCATAAATTGTCTGTGAAAAAACCGCGTCTCTCTGGTCAGCCTAGGGTCCGAGATATGCCAAAAAAACAAAGTCCACAACACCAAACCCCTGACGCTGATTGGTTGGAACACTGTTTGTTTATCTGTGGAAAGGTTGGTAGTGCCGATTGTTTTTTTTGGCATATCTCGGACCCTAGGCTGACCAGAGAGACGCGGTTTTTTCACAGACAATTTATGGGGCAGGCAGCGAGCGGATCGTGAAGAAAGGTCAGCTGAAATTGACACTTTATGTTTCAGGCTAGAAATCACTGATACAACCTTTAAAACACATAAAAAAACTTACTGTTCAAAATCTTTTCACTGGGACATTGACATCATGCAAGCAGCATTATTTCTGTGGATCTCAAAGACCGTACATTAAAGCTTGTAACAGATAAAAAGGCATCTGTTCTGTGGTTGCCTTGGTAAAATGAAAATGAATTCAGGTTTTTTTATGATGTTACAATGAGTGGTTCTTTCTCAGGGCTACCAGGGCATGGTGGATGGAGGTGACAACATCGAAGAGGCATCATGGGAAAGTGTTTCCAGTATGCTACAAGTGGTAAGCAGATTGCAATAGTTAAGTCTCTTAAGATAAAATAACACAAAAATTAGCAAACATAGAGAAGATACATTGAAGGGTTGTTGCATAGAACTGCACGATTCTTGATCTGCTTCAAACAAAATATTTATTAATTCAAACTAATTAAAAAATTAGTCAAAAAAATTTAATTATAAAACAGTTGAATAAAGACTCACTCATTAAGACTTTATTTAGTAGTAAATGAATCTGTTTTTGAACAAATCTTTTGAATGAATTATTTAAGACAAAACATTTTGTCACAACCTTAAAGGATGGTTCACCCAAAAATGAAAATTTTCTGTCAGGTTACTCACCCTCAAAGACATTTAGGTGACTTTTTTTCTTCAGTAGAACAGTAAAAAAGTTGGTCCTAGGCGATTTATAAATTGCAAGTCAGCAGCTTGTTTTTGAGTTCTTAAGAAGCGAAACGATCAGTCTGTTCAAGAAACTGAACATTATTTGCAACATTATTAACTGTAATCCATTTTGTCAGTAAACAGGGAAATACAAATTTTTATTTCCGCAAACTAGCAGGGCTCTGCGCTTTTCTTTTTATGTGTCAAACTTTAGGAGTCAAACACAGTCAAACTTTCAGAAGCACCTTCTAATCAATAATCAAATAATGTAAAAAATAAAAATAAAAAATTAGCCTTCTTATTACAAGGTTATAATTGACTCCTTACAGTGATTTACAGAGGATTTTTGTTTTTACCTTTGTAATGGCATTTTTCTAACTTATGTTAGGTATGTCAGCTTTAATGTCAATTTTTTAAAATTATATTTTATAAACTTTTTAAAATTTGTAATTAAAACAACAGAATGAGAACAATTAGAATAAGTTAACCAATCAAATGAAATCAGTGATAACTAAATGAATATGTACTACAGAAGAAAAGTAAAAAGTAGTAAAAAGTAAGAAAAGTAGCTTGTAGGTGTATTTTCAGATGTTTAATGAGGCTCAGTGGTGGCATGAGTTCCTTTAAAATAATTAATTCATGTTGAGATTAATGTTTTAAATATAAAATTTTGAATATAGAAATATTAAATTATTTAAATAACTGAAAAGATACTTCAAAAATGAAACTAAAACTGCCATTCATTTGATTCGTTAGAATGGCTGATTCATTTAGAAATAAAGCAAGTGTCTTTATGAATAGAAAATTGAATCATTGACTCACTAGATTCGTTTAAAAATGCACGTTCATTCATAAACGAAACAACGGTGTGTTTTAATGGAGATGCTCACTTGTTTCAAACTATTTTTGATGATGAAATAGAGTAAAATCAGGCAATAGTGTTATAGTCAGACATAATCACGCAGTACACAATGGTATTATTCAATCACCTAAGAATATCATGTAAAATGTTGGTATTATAAATCTTAAAATTACATAAAAAAAACCCAAAATACTTTTTTATTTTAATTCAAAATGAAAAACATATATTTTCTTAATATTACTGCATGTGTGCAGGGTGGCACTGTGATTGGCAGCGCCCGCTGTAAGGATTTTCGCACCCACGAGGGGCGTTTGCGTGCTGCTCTGAACCTGGTCCAGCGTGGTATCTCTAACCTCTGTGTGATTGGTGGAGATGGCAGTTTGACCGGGGCTAATCTCTTCAGGGAGGAGTGGAGCGGATTGTTGGATGAGCTCGTCCAATCAGGTAGCAGAGTGGGAGGAACTTATAAATGGAATGAGGAATTGTAATTTGTTACTGTACTGAAAAGTATAATACTTTTCCGTATTTCTCCCAGGTGAAATCAGTGAAGAGGCTGCCCAAACTCATTCTGCGCTGCATATCGTTGGGATGGTGGGCTCCATAGACAATGATTTCTGCGGGACAGATATGACCATTGGCACTGACTCAGCACTGCACAGGATCATAGAGGTGGTGGATGCCATAATGACCACGGCACAAAGGTATTGTATATACAAAAAATGAGTGAGTAAGCATACAATCTTTTAAAATGTTTAAAAAAAATCATAATTATTCCATACTTTTGACTAGTAGTGTAAATGCATTTTAAACATTAAATACATTAGACATGGTTTTGAATGCTTAAAGCCTGTCATTAAAGATAAATTGAGTTTTTTTATTCATATTGTGTCTTTTAGTCATCAGAGGACCTTTGTGCTGGAGGTCATGGGAAGACACTGTGGGTAAGACCCTCGACTAGAACACTCAAAAAGAAACATGCATTATACATAAAAATCAGCATTAAACTGTGTCTGTATGTATGTGTGTGTAGGTATCTAGCATTAGTCAGTGCTCTTGCGTGTGGAGCTGACTGGGTGCTGATTCCTGAAATGCCTCCCAAAGATGGCTGGGAGGAACAGATGTGTCACAAACTATCAGAGGTAACCCACTCACACATAAACATGCACACAAAGCCTACAGCTGTGCTCAGACGAACTCAGATGCAGAGGTTATTAACCTAATTACATTATTCGGATAAGTCAGTACTCCAGTTGTTTTTAAACCAGTAACAAGCTGCCATTTATAGCAGTCGCAGTGTAGCATGAACAAACTTTACATAATTTTTGCTTTATATTGTGCATAGAGCCTTGCAATTGAGGAAGCTGAGGAAATTAGCATTTATTGGTTTTATTCAAAGCGATTTACAAATGAGAAGCTTCACACACAATTTGAATTTCAAGTGTAAGCTAAAGCTGAAATGTAAAGAAAGTGAGAACTATATTATAAATCTCTCTCTCTCTCTCTCTCTCTCTATATATATATATATATTTATATATACATATATATTAAAAGAGGAAGTGCCTTTGTCTATGGTCTTTAATTAATGTTTTTCTTTTTTGTTTGGCATTGTAATTATTTTAGTAAGGCACCACATTCGCAAAAGAAACATTTAATTATATAATCTAAATGAATTAAATAATAAATAAATGAGTGTTGTTTAGATCTATTCATTTAGATTGGATTTTTAGTTTAATAATAACTTAAGTTTGATGCTGTCACCAGGGTTCGTACAAGGTGCTTAAAGTACTTGAATTGGACTTTTTGAAATTTAAGGCCTGAACATAGCAATATTCCTGAAGAGGTACTTGAAAAGTGCTTGAATTATTGGAATATAATGTATCTATGAAATAAGGGTTTAATTTTGTCAATAAGCACATATTTTTATGCAAAATTTAAAAAACATACCTTTTTCAGTTCTTTCAGTCAGAAAACTGTTGAGCTAGCAGGTATTACTGCCAGTGTCATGTAAACATGGCTGAAGATGCAAAAAGTGGAACAGATGAACTAAGTCAAATGAGTCATTTACGCTGGAACCGCTCCGATTGATTCAAACTTGTGACTTTGATCATTAATTTCAAGCGATTCACTAGCAAAAATCAGAACAATTAAAAGAGCCATTCATTTTTGAATTTCAGTATTGCTTGTAACAATTTTAAAAGAACATAGCGATGGGTGAAACTGAGCATTTCGAAACTCCGAATCAGAAACCGTTGCATTGCAAAATTATTCACTGAATCATTCGTGAATCATTTCACTCTTTAAATGCGACATGCAAAGTTCCGATCTAAGTCAAATGATTAGTGATCTGAGACCTGATCTGAAATGATGGTTTGTGAATCATTAATCAGATCAGAATCATTTGATTTAGTTCCGAACTTCGGAGCGGGTTTTGTGTTTTAGATCGGAACTTCGATTCAGATCATTTTTTTTTTCAGATCATCTTTATTTTCTTAAACAGTAGAAAACATCAAATTATTAAGGCAGTAGAGTTATTAAAACAAAACAAAGAAAGTAAACAAAGTAATCCCTTTAAAAAATTAACCATGGTTTTACCATACTTAAAGTGTAGTATACGTTGTAATACTTTTTAATTTGTAATACTTCACATGTGCTTCACTTTATTTTTGCCCTTTTTTGTTAATATGTTTTTATCTATTTTTCTCTTTTATAGAATTTGAAATAGAAGACATTGTTTGATAAGTGAGATCTCTGATCAAGTCCTTGAAAATAAAAAAGTCCTTGAAAGTCCTGGAATTTCATTTTACAGTATTTGTATGAACTGAATCACATAATCTGGCATTTAGAAAACCCAATAGCATACAGCTTCTTCGCAGTTAGCTAGCTAGTGTAGTAAACCTTTTTTTTTTGACACTGCTACTTAAACAATACTACTTATTGGCTTGGCTAGAATCAGTTTCCCCAAGCTGCCATGCACATACATGAAAACTTACACAACACTGTCATGCATATATGCGAATGCACACGCACAGCTTGTTTCAGTTCTCCAGTGTTTGTCCCGCAGAGCCGTTTTCGAGGTTCTCGTCTTAATATAATCATAGTGGCCGAGGGAGCCACTGACAGACATGGAAACCCCATCAGCTCTAATGCAGTGAAAGATGTGAGTATCCTCTCCCTGTTCTCACCAGTGTGAATGTGTATACGCTTTTTTCCCCTTGTAGAATCGTGCTGATAAGAAACGGCTTAATATCATCATAGTAGCTGAAGGTGCAATAGACCAAAACAACAAGCCCATAACCACAGAACTTATAAAGGACGTGAGTAATGCACAACTACATCACATTCATGTTAAATGAGCATAGAAATGACTGTTTACCTTCACTTACATTTAAAAAAACAAAAAACAAAATGTGTTTTGTATTTGAGTTTTGGTAGACATTTTCTTTTTGTGCAAATATGTAATAACTGTATGATTTTCCATATTATACTTCCTTTCATTTAATGGACTGATTGTAACAGTTGTGATCAGCATGTCGTTTACTTAAAGTCACTTTAAGTTTACTTTAGGAAGCTATTAAGTTATGCACAGTTTCTCCTGCAGCAGTTGTGTCTGTGGTTATGTCTGCTGAGCTTGCCTATAACCCCTTTAGAAATATTGCTTTTTTATGCATGTGTTTTTAATTTGGGGTTGGGTTTCTATGTTCAGTCCAACATTAATAATTAATACATCTACTTTCCTGTGTTTTTAAAGAAATTGATACCTTTATTTAGCAAGGATGCTTTAAATTGATCCAAAGTGACAGAAAAGACATTTGCATTGTTGCAGAAAAATTTAGTTTTAATAAATGCTGTTTTTAAGAATAAGAATGTTTTATTAAGCAGCAAATTATCATCTTAGAATCATTTCTGCAGGATCAATAGACAGTAAAAACTCAAATAATGATGCTGATAATTCAGCTTTGCATCATAGGAATAAATTACATTTTAAAATATGTTAAGACAGAAAGCAGTTATTTTAAACTGCAATAATATTTTACAATATTACTGCTTTTACAGTATTTTTAATCAAATAAATGCAGCCTTGGTGAGCATCAGTGATGCGCGGGTCAATGTATAAACAAGCCGAACCCGACTGACGTTTTCAACTAACCCGCTTGCAACTCGGACCGCAAAAAAAAAAAAAAAGAAAATTTTGTACCCGACCAGCTTCCTGACCCGCATGTTTAATATTTGCGACTGACAGCAGCGATTAAATGCGGCTATATGCGGTGGAGATGCGTTCACTGTCAAACATCATTCGGCATTAATTAGGTCATTTTGTCAAAAGAAATGTTCTTGATTACAAGAAAAATACAGATTGTTCTTGTTGTGATTTATTTTGTCTTTCCTTTATACAGATTTAAATAGTTTCGTTTTCGAAGTAAATTATGTCAGTGATTCTCCGATGTTAAATATGATCAAGAATTATTTTATTTCGATCTGCAGTGTAATAAAAGTTAAGAAAAAGATTAGCCTATAGCCCTAAATATATAGACTACAAGCTAATTCCTTTTTACTTAACTTTTAACTTCTTCTAAAAATTATCAAGAATATTAAATCAACTTAATAGGCTAGGTTAACGAATTTTCTTATACAAACATAACGAATGCACTTCAAAACGAACTTTTCATATATAAATTCAGGAATCACGAATATGACAAAATAATATTAGGCCTATTTTATATATATGAATTGTATAGCTATAATAGTTGTATTAAATGAATAAGGAAATTATAGTGCCTTGAATTTATTAAGTAATGTTTATGTTTCGCTCTCTGGAAATATAAAGAAAAAATACCATTTTTTACTTGGGATTCGTTTTTAATCCCTGGTTTTAAACAAGCCTATACAATAATTTATATATTATTGCTTGAATAAACGTTTACAAATAGTGCTAGAAATTTTATAATTAAGGAAATTAAACAGACCATTTGAAAAGACATAGTGAAATGTGTCTAATAATTCCAAAAAGAAAGAGAAGCATTGGACATAATCAAAATATTCGAGACATTTATTAGGAATACCATTTTCTTAACAATTAAGATGCTGCATGTGTTTATCCAGTCTAATCGAAGTGTGCGTCTCTCCCCCGACTTTCCCAACAAAAATCCCACCCCCTCTCAGAAAATACATAAAGCTGACATTACTGAGCTATATGAGTTTAAAAGTAGCCTATTAAAATGGTACAATGGCATTGCTCAGTTCAACGTGTTGGAAAATCGGGCATTTTGTCCCGCGTCAGCATTTATTCAACAGTTAATAACGCTCAACGTTCAAAAGGTAAATATTATTCAGCCAATAAAATGTAGGTCTATGTATTTCATAGAAAATTGTGTCTAGTACTATATAAATTACAAAGGTTTAATTAGCATCTTTATTTCAAACGACCCGACCGACCGCGACCCGAATATCATTACAAATATTTTTGGCACCGCAGGCACCCGCTCATTTTGGATCAACCCGCACATCACTGGTGAGCATGAGTGACTTAAAACTTTTAAAACCAACCGTAAACATTTAAACGGTAGTGTATATCCACCATAAAACTTTTAATTCCCCTATCTTGCTGGATCTGTTTGAGAAACATCTGTATTTGATTTAAAAGTTAAGATTGTGTGTTGAATCTTTTCTGCAGCTGGTGGTGCGCTGTTTGGGGTTTGACACACGGGTCACCATTCTGGGTCACGTCCAGAGAGGAGGAACACCCTCCGCCTTTGATCGGATTTTGGTATGGTCTTGACTGAATAAATCCCAACTGTAACATGGTGTATTCAGTCTCTTTAGATCTCCGTCTCTTCCCCTCTCCTCCATAGGCGAGTCGTATGGGAGTGGAAGCCGTTTTGGCCCTTTTAGAAGCGTCTCCTGGTACTCCAGCTTGTGTGGTGTCTCTTTGTGGGAACCAGGCTGTCAAGGTTCCTCTGATGGAGTGCGTTCAGATGGTGAGAAAGTAACTAATGACGAGTCTTTTGGGTTTTAAAGTTTATAGTGAACTTAAATCTGGGAGCCTGGCCTAGTGGTTAGCTCACATGAGTTCCTGTTTCCTGTCATCTTTTAACATCTGTATTAGAAAAGGTTAGAGGTTAGAAGCCCAAAGATAAATAAAAAAAAAATAGAAAAACTTAAGTGTATTTTTATTTCAAAGAATTGTCCTAAAGCAATGTTTTCCCATACACTATATGTATAAATAAATATACTAAATGTCTAAATCAGGCCCATCCATGTTTTCTCACTGAGGACATCTCAAGGACTCATATGCAACTATTACAAAAGGTTCAAACACTCACTGATGCTTCAGAAGGAAACACAATGCATTAAGAGCTGGGGGGGTGAAAACTTTTGAATATAATGAAGATGTGTACATTTTTCCTATTTTGCCTAAATATCATATTATTATTTTTTTCATTTAGTACTGCCTTTTAGAATCTACAGAAGATACTTACATGTTTTCCAAAAGACAAAATAAGTAAAATTGCCCTGGATTTTCAAATTCAAAAAGTTTTAACCCCCTGACTCTTAATGCATTGTGTTTCCTTCTGGAGCATCAGTGAGCATTTAACCCTTCTGTAATAGTTGCATTTGAGTCCCTCAGTTGTCCTCAGTGTGAAAAGATGGACCTTATAATCATACAGTCATTGTTGGAAAGGGTCCAAATAAACAAAAATGCTGAAAAGAACACAGTATTAAGAATCAAGTGTATGGAAACTTTTGAACTGAGTCATTTTTATAAATTCGAATATTATATATGTAACTGTCTTTTCTGGGTTTTTCAGCCTGTTTGTTTGTTGTATTTCAGACACAGGAGGTCCAGAAGGCCATGGATGAAAAGCGATTTGAAGAAGCTGTAAAGCTGCGTGGCAGGTACACCACAAAAAGCATAATTTTTCCAAGCAGATGTCAAAAGTAAAACTGTCCGTCTCAGTTTCTGCACTTTTACCTAACAGAAAATGTCTGAATGAATTTTAGAACCGTTTTCGTTTTTCTTTGTCAATTTTAGAAGTTTCGAAAACAACCTGAACACTTACAAACTCCTGTCTCATCGCAAAATGGACGCTGAACTTCCAAATGTAAGTGATAATGACTTAATATTATTTATAATATTGTGTATAACATATCTGCTCTGATTGAACCTATTTCTGTGACACTCACAGCTCAAAATGTTTATTTATTTTCTTTTGCGGGGATGAGGATGGAACACAGGAAGGCCGTTGTCGTGTATGTACATAGAATATAGAAATAGAATAGAGGAAAGAAGAATCAAATAGTGCAATGCTTTTCTTTTTCTTTTTTTTACCTAATTGGGGTTCCTGAAGTTCCTTTACCTATTTAATTTTCTAATAAGCATTGGATTGATTTGTTCAAGATACTAAAAATATTCCCCCACTACTTTCAATAGTTTGATTTCAGTTAAAGGATTTTTGTGCATTTTTTGAATGAAAGATTTGAATATAGGGAGACTGAATCATGCACATAGTCATGGCGCTTTTAAAAGTAATTTACTCACAAACACACAAATGCAGCTTAATCCAGGATTTAGTTCTGTGTTTCTGTTGTGTAGCAGATTAGACTTCTGCTTTATAAACATTTGCATGTCTGCTTTGTGGTCATGTGACTCATTTTGAGAATCAGGCCTGAATTCATGAATGAGAGGATTCAGTCAGAGGATTGTATGTTAGCTGTTTATGTTGTGCGATAATGCTCTTTTCTCTTTTCTAGAGCTCATTTAATGTGGCTGTGTTGAATGTTGGCGCTCCTGCAGCTGGCATGAATGCAGCCGTGCGTTCGGCCGTCAGGGTTGGGATTACCGAGGGCCACACTATGTTTGCTGTTAGTGACGGATTTGAGGGCTTCTATAAGGGACAGGTAATGCGACTCAAACTATTAAACCGTTATGTTTAATTGGTGTTTTGTTAAATGAGAAGTTCATTACAGATAATGTACTCACCCCTTTGTCATCCAAGATGTTCAAGTCTTTCGTTCTTCAGTCATAAAAAAATTGTTTTCTGAGGAAAACCTTTTAGTGTTTTTCTCCATATAGTGGACTTCTATGGTGGCCCCGAGTTTGAACTTCCAAAATGCAGTTTAAATCCAGCTTTTAAAATTATTTTTTTAAGTTGATGGAAAAAATGAGATGAGAGTTTGTTCGACCTACCCTAACTGTTTTGAACCAGATATGCACAGACTACTCATGCACATTGCAGAGAGAAACAAGACATGCATTTGAGGTTAAAAAGTATATAAATTGTAATTGAAAATAACAGATTGTTTCACTAGTTTTTGCTCGGCTGGGATCATTTACAGCTGCATTTGGGATTGTCTGAAGCTGCATTTTGGAAGTTCAAATTCAGAGCACAATATAAGTCCACTATATAGAGAAAAATCCTGAAATGTTTTCCTCAATAAAACATTTCTTTACGACTGAAGAAAGAAAGACATGAACATCTTGAATGACAAAAGGGTGAATATTATATCTTTCCAAATGCTTTTTATGTAGATGTCTAGTAGTTTTACTCTTCTCCCAGACAGAGACTTTTCATTTTAGATCAGGAAAAACCATTATGAAAATATTATACTTTTTTTTTTGAGGTATGATAATCCAAAGAGTGAAATAATTCCAAACTATTTCAAAAGGTATTGTCTGATTTACTTTATTTATTTATTTTATTTTATTTTATTTTTTACACATTTTACACAACGCTTAATTTTCTTTTTAGAAATTTTTTTATAAAAAAATTTAGGAGCACAGTCAAAATTTCAGGAGCACCTTCCAATCAATAATCAAAAAATCTGATAAATAATTTGCCTTCCCATTACAAGTTGATATTTGACTCCTTAAAGTGATTTAAAGGGGAATTTTTGTTTTTACCTTTGTAATGGCATTTTTGGCAACTATATTAAAAGTGTGTCATCTTTCAATACATTTTTTTCAGCTTTGTGGCTTGTAGGTCTATTTTCATATGTTAAATGAGGCTCAAGAGGTGGCACGAGTGCAGTCAAATTCATAAATTCATGCTGAGATTAATGTTTTAAACATACAATTTTGAATACAGAAATATTAAAAGATTTAAATAACTGAAAAGATACTTTAAAAATGAAACTAAATCTGCCAGTAGGTGGCAGCAAGTCACTGATTTAATATTGAATCATATCATTCATTTGATTTGTTCGAACGGCTGATTCATTCAGGAATAAAGCAAGTGACTATCTTTATAAATAGGAAATTGACTCATTGATTTGCTAGATTTGTTTAAAAACGTACGTTCATTCATAAACTAAACAGCTGTGTTTGAATGGAGATGCGCAGCAGCTCACTTATGACTTGTTTCAAACTATTTTTGACGATGAAATAGAGCAAAATCAGGCAATAGTGTTATAGTCAGACAATGTAAATTACTTATCAACTTATATTTTATTTGACTGTTGTATTAAATCTCATTTACAAACCTGAAAAATCATTAAAAGCTGTCACTCATCTTAGTTCATTGCGATCTCACAAAGTTCCATTATAATCAACGAAGCTCTCTATACTGCACACAGTCAATCTCTTATTTAAACTCTCTCTACACTTTGTTTATGAAAGGATTTATGAGATATGTCTGCGATACATCAACTCAACATTGCAAAAATACGTAGAAACCTTTTAAAGCAAACACAAATATGCTGATCAGGTCAGTCGCACATGGTGCTCCTAAATAAATATAGTCGCAAACAGTAGTTTTCAGTCACATTTGCAAATGCATAATCTATAATCTGCATAATCAAAAACCAATGTAAATGAAGTTGCAATTCAGTTTTGTCAAATTATACAAAAAGTGTTCAAATATAATGTGTATTTTGTGAAATTAGTCCTAGCAAGACTAAGAATTTGATGGCAACCTAGTCTGCGAAACAAAGTCTGCACATGGACGTGTGCGTGTAAATCGTTGCTTTCCCAAATAAGATAAAGAGTTATGATTACAGTAAGCCCATTATTCCATCCCACAATCCCCTGCTGCATTGCGCTTAGTGCCATAATTAACCTAGTGTAGCATTACAGATCTATTCCATGCTACTTGTCTCTTTCAGAGGAAATGCTGCTAATAGTCATAAAGCATTCAAATGCATGTTTAATGCTTATTTTTGCTTATTTGGACAATTATAATCGGTGCCTCCAGCACTGTCACAAAGTTTCTTTGTTGATTTCTGTCACAGATACAAAGATATAAGATAGAGATACAGAGGTGTAAACTCAAAGCAGATGTCCATCCCATACAGTATGTCTTTCTTCTTTTGATTGTTTAATGCTTTCTTTCTCAGATAAAAGAGATCAAGTGGGGTGATGTTGGGGGCTGGACAGGCCAGGGCGGCTCCCTGCTAGGAACAAAAAGGTAAGATTATATTTCTAATAGCCTTTTGTCAATACAAAGACACTGATATGCTTGTTTGCCAATGAACAGGATGCTTTTTGATGTCCTGAAATACAATTTTCAGAACTCTCCCAGCAAAGCATGTTGATAAAATTGCAGAGCAGATGAGGATTCACAACATCCACGCTTTACTGGTTATTGGAGGATTTGAGGTATGCAATGTAACATTTACAGTATCTACATACAAATGTGCTTTATAATACATTTTTGCACATATTTTGTTGCATATCAGGCAGTAAAATAAGATTTTGATTTTATGACATTGACATTTCTACTAAAAACTAAGTAGAGCCAACTCCTTTCCCCAGTATTTTTATTAGGATCACATTGTGTTTCTATTTTGTCTGTAAATTAATATATCACTGTTTAATCATATTGATTATATAAAATGATTATTTACAGGTGAAAACAACAATGTAAGAAAATAACTCTTCATATAATAATTATGAGACACAACATAACATTGTTTTAGATTATCACATTATTTTGACAATATCTAACAGTATACAAATAGGTAAAAAACTTTACAACATACACTACTATTCAAACATTTGGGGTCAGTAAAGTTTTTTTTTTTTTGCAGAAATTAATACTTTTATTTGGTGAGAGTACATTAAATTGATCATAAGTGACAGTAAATACCTTAATAATGTTACAAAGATATAAACTAAATAACTTATAATGTATCGCGATTTCCACAAAAATATAAAACAGCACAATATTTTTCAACATTGATATTAATAATAAAAAAAAATGTTGAGCACAAAATCAAGTCATACGTAGCATGGGTTAAGCTTTTATGCCAAAAATCCTTAGGATATTAAATAAAAATGTGCATCTTCTATCGTAAATATATCAAAACATTAACCTTGACTGGTTTTGTGGTCCAAGTTCACATATTTTGATTAAATGAATGCATGCTTAGTGAGCATAAAAAAACAAAAATATTTTTACAGACCCCAAACGTTTGAACTCTACTGTAAAAGCCTTTGCACACACAATGTAAAAAGTGGGCATGGCTCTCTGCCTCCTCCCCATTCTTAATATTACCCATAATTCTGGCCAGTGACCGATAAGTCCTTGCTCTGACCGCAGGCATATTTGGGGCTGTTGGAGCTGCAAGCAGCTCGTTCCAAACACGCAGAGCTTTGTGTTCCAATGGTGATGGTCCCGGCCACTGTGTCCAACAATATCCCCGGCTCAGACCTGAGTATCGGGGCAGACACGGCCCTCAACGCCATCACGGACGTAAGACGGCACACACTCCTGTCAGAGAGTGTGTGTTTGTGTGGGGTGGTGGGCATGTGTATCTGTTTGTCAAGAGCAATGTCCTGTCAGTGAGATATGCTGAAAGGTCAGAGCTGACGATGGCCAACCTCCCTGTCAGGAAACACACAGGTCAAACTAAAATAGCTTTACTTAAAGGTTAAACAACATTTTCTGGGTTGTAGCATAAGAGTCAACCTTAGGTAAATTTGTTTTTTAGACACACTGCGAAGCATAGAAATTGTAGTAGAGCGATGTTTAGTGGAATGAGGTAGATTTCTATTTGCTTGGTTGAGGTAGAGCTGCAATTTTTAGCTGAAGTAGAGCTGCATTTGGAAAGTGAGACAGAACTGTTTAACTAGTCAACAGCTAAACTTATGCTTGGTAAGATTATGCAGTGTTAGGTATGTTTACATGTACAGTTATAATGTAGTCTTTGTAATCTCTCTGACTAAGCATATACACTCTCAAAATTAAAGGTTCTTTATTGGCATCATAAAGCTTTTCTATTAAACTGAAGGTTCTTTATAGTGGAAAAAGTTCTTTAGATTTTTTTAAATGTTCTTCACACTAAGAAAAAAAATGATCATTTCTTTGGGAAACTCAAAAGGGTTTTCAAAAACCACATTTTGAAGCCAACAAATATGTTGTTAGGATAAAAAAGGTTTAAAAATTAAATTTTTGCCTCAGTGGTCTAACAGATCTTGTCAGTGTCAAAATAATTGAGATAGGCATTCAAATCAAGAAAGGCAGGACAATGCTTCAATTTTAATATTTAAAGGGATTGCTCACCCAAAAATGAAATTTCTTTTATTAGTTACTTACCCTCATGTCGGTCCAAACCTGTAAGGTCTTCGTTCATCTTCGTAACACAAATCAAAATATTTTTGATGAAATCCGAGAAATTTCGGACCCGACATAGACAGCATTGTAACTACCACGTTCAAAGGCCAGAATGGTAATATAGACTAAGGACATTGTTAAAATAGTCCATGTGACAACAGTGGTTCAATGGTAATTTTATGAAGCTACGACAATACTTTTTATGTGCGAAGAAAAAAAAAAAACAGGTTTATTTAACAATTTCTTCTCTTCTGTGTCAGGTTTTGGCATGATTTTCGTGAGACTACTACAACACATTAATATTTAACAGCAGTGCAATGAAAGAGTGTGCTAAAAGAAGCAAAATATTTAATATTTGACAGCAAAATTATCCAATAATAACAATAGACATTAGTATCCAATGATCCAAAATACTTAACCTTTTCTTCATATTTCTTGCGCTAATATTTACATCCCACTTTCAGAATCTGCAAAATGTTAATTATTTTACCAAAATAAGAGGGATCATACAAAATGTTTATTGTTTATTTAGTACTGACCTAAATAATATATTTCACATAAAAAAATGTTTACATAAAGTCCACAAGAGAAAATAATAGTTGCATTTTTAAAACTTTTAAACAAAAAGGACGTGTACATTTTTCTTATTTTGCCTACATATAATTTCTATATATGTGTGTGTATATATATATATAGTCCCTCAGTTGTCCTCAGTGTGAAAAGGTGGATCTCAAAATCATACAGTCATTGTTCGAAAAGGATTCAAATACACAAAAATGCTGAAAAACCAAAGAATTTGTGAGACCTGAAGGATTTTTCTGAAGAACAGCAGGCAGTTTAACTGTTCCGGACAACCAAGGAACTCATGAACAACTATCACTAAAAAAAAAAACAGCTGTGGATCATTCAGATAAGAACACAGTATTAAGAATCAAAGGCATGTAAGCTTTTTAAACAGGGTCATTTTAGCTATTATTTTCTCTTGTGGACTATATGTAAACCTAAATAAAAGCACGGATTTTGGTAAATTAATTAATATTTTGCAGATTCTTAAAGGGGGATGTAAACTTTTAACTGTAACTGTAAATAAAAAAGATTACTTATTTGGTTTGTCCACCCCAATATTCAAGACATGGTTATGGACAGTATTGGGATAGTTCTTTTTCAGATCATGCACACAACTTTGAGGATAACTGTAGTCCAATTAACATGCATATATACTGTAAAAATATTTGAAAACGACTTTTTAAACAAATTTCTTTTGCCCATTTGAAATGTAAATATTAAAGTGCATGTAAACATACTTGCTGTTTAGTAGGTTGACTCGCATCTCTATAAGTGGAGTTTTGCATTGTAGTATGAAGTAGAGCTGCATTAGGTAGGACAAGATGTGTGTGTGTGATGGTGAGGTTGGTGATCACTGCAGCCTGACTGGTTCAGTGTGTCTGGAAACGAACGCATGTGGTCACACAGCACAACCTGTTGCCCAGTCTCACACCTGACACTATAAATGTGTGTTTGCAGCTTTTGTGTGTGTTTACATCGTAGGCCTGGTCCAACACAAGGTGTCTATCATGTTGAGATTTTCAAACTGCAACATATAATTGCAATTTATGTTTGATTATAGTGCATGTGATGCAAAAACAGTATCTTTTAATTTCTACAATTATATGAATTTATTATAAATCTTTTACCTTTGAGCTCAGTTCTGCTTATTTCAAATTTATATATATATATATATATATATATTTGGGTCAAAGACGAAAAAGGATTTAAGCATAAAAACAACAAGTGTAATACTGCTTTAAATTGTTGCAAAAAAAAATTCAAAAGTTTTCTGTTTAATTTAATTGCATTTTTGTTTTTCTGAGCAAAAATGCAAATTTCTGAGTTTTCCCCTAATTTACAGAAGACACCCACTAAAATGTTATTCAGTGTAACAATCTTGTCAGGTTTTTTTTTTTATTTTTTTTTTACAAAAATCTATTTATGAAATATTAAAAGACTAATTGCTTTCACCCCAAATACTAATTAGTTGTAATTCTACATTTTTAATTTTGCCACTATCCTAGTTTTTGCTCATTTGTCAGCAAGAATTTTTTACTCATTTAAAACACAATTTATTATGCTCCTTTATTATTTTACATATTTTAATATGCACAAGTCTGAATAAGCATGTTGTTTGCATTTTTACATAAATATCGTTACACTGAATGACAATGTAACATTATTTCAAACAAATTTTGACATTTTATTTTCCAAAAAATGTATTTGAAAACTTACATTAATGTGCTTTCTATCGAATCACTTTTGTAAATTTCTTTTGACATGGACATCTTAACGTCTTTGACCCATTTATATTAAAGAGCATTGGGAATTGAGTTCAAAAGTATTTGACAGTAATTTGGTGGCTGACAATCAACATACCATTTTATGATGTTGTGGATAAACCTTTAATTTTGTGGATTTCAGCAGTAATAAATAATTACATGCTTTAGTTGTTATCATTACTGATGCTCAATAACATTTTAATTTAATGTCTACAGACAGCACTTGTTGATATCTTGCACTAATGTTTCAGTTAAAATGCATGCAACATATTCTGTCCGTAGACACTGAGTTGTTAACAAATCAAATCAAATTTAAGCTCAACTAACTGCATGCTGTTTTGGGCCAGGCCTGAAGTCTTGTGTGTGTCTACCTGCATGTGTGTGTTTTAATGTGCTGCTTAGGGTCTGGTTGTGCCGGTGTGTTCAGTCGTTACACTTTTCAGTTGGTTAGACTTTATGCTATCAAAACCACTTGCCTCAGTCGCCATTTAGCCAATGCCATGCCCACATCACGAGTTGGAGCTCCGTCTGGTGGTCAACCGTATGTTCGATCTAGTCATCTTGAGCAGACTTTTCGAAAGGACAGCGTATTCCGTCCTGTTTAGTGTACACTAGTAAGAGCGTAAGTGAGCAGTCGTCCTAACGCATGTGCACCGCTGCAGGCCTTTGAGAGTTTGCTGCAGCTGGTCGATGCCCGCAGCAGGTATGAGGAGTTCTGCGTGCCCATGTGCATGCTGCCCGCAACCATCAGTAATAATGTGTCCGGCACTGACCTCAGCATTGGCGCTGACACTTCACTCAATGCCATAGTGGAGGTAAGACGCACCACCCTCAGCCGGAATGACTAGATGTTATGATAGCGATCAGCACAGCGTAGATTGAACGAGAATTTTTCAGATTGTATCTTTTGAAGTCATTTTTGGGTAAACTTTGTTGAAAATGTACTCACCCTCAAGCCATCCAATATGTAGATGAGTTTGTTTCTTCATCAGAACATCACTTACTTACCAATGGATCCTCTGTGGTGAATGGGTGCCGTCAGAATGAGAGTCCAAACGGCTGATAAAAACATCACAATAATCAACAAGTATCTGCTGTCTATCAATTGCCGTCTTGCAAAGTGAAAAGCTGCATGTTTTTAATAAATAAATGCATTAAGACAACTTAAAACCATTGGTTCAGACTAAAATATGAGTCCTCTATCTAAAATATTGCTTTCTCCAGTGAAAAAGTCATCTTGTCTGAATCAGGAGAGAAATACACAGATCAAGCACTATTTGCATCTGACAATCTGCTGATTTTTGCTTCACAAGTTGTTAGCTGATGGACTGGGGTTGTGTGGATTACTTGTTGATTATTGTAATGTTTTTATCAGCTGTTTGGAATTTCATTTTGACGGCACCCATTCACTGCAAAGGAATCATTGGTGATGCAATGCTACATTTTTCCAAATCTGTTCTGAATCTGATGAAGAAATGTATTTAACATGTTGAATGAATGAATTTAGGGTAAGTGCATTTTCAGCCAGTTTTAATTTGAGACTGATACAATATTAAGTTTATACTGACACCTAGTGGTGTGGGTTGACACCAATCACACACAAATATCAAATATTGCTTATCAGTACCATAACTTCCCCATTTCAGAGGCATATTTGACATGCATAATTTATTCCAAGAGGAAGTATACAGTGTTAGGGGATTTACCATGCTCGAGAGTAGTTTTGTGGCTGTCGTGTGATCTGCTTTTAGATACAATAAAATTCTTAATGTCACTTTAAATGTATTTGTCAAACGTAATTTTTAATTCTTAAAGGAACCGTATGTAGGATTGTGGCCAAAACTGGTACTGCAATCACTTTCAAAATACTGTAGAACGATGTATCCCCTCCCGCTCCCCCCCTGACTCGAGGTTGCCAGCTAAGCTGCAGGAGTAGGCTGCTAAGGAGCTTCCAACGGCAAGTGATGAGTCCTACACAGTAATTTGTTTTTCTTCTGTTAATTATGCTTATGCTTCACGAGAGATATTTTGCGAAGTAATTATGTATCGCAGAAATTTACAGATGGCGATTAGCCAAATATTTCGTAAAGATGTACTGTAATACCACATTTCAGTCGGAACATAGGTTGTTTTCATACCCTGCAAGTGGTGCGATATAAAGCTTTTTATGAACGCATTTAGCACGGCCGACCGCGGGAAATCCACTGTGTACGGAAGCAAAGTTAGCCAAACATAGATGAATCTAACCTGTCCAGGAGAAAACTACCAACGATGGCGTCTGTCTTCAAATTCTTCTCCGTTTTCAGCCGTCTCCGTCTTTCAAAGGCATCTCCTATACAAATCCTTGTTTTATTTCGGACTTTGTCACGACGTATTTCGGATTCATAATGAGGTCTTTTACGTTTCGTAACGTTATACATGTTTTATCCGACACGCTCGTATAGCCGCAGCTGTAACAGAGCTGGCAACCCGGATCAAGAAACTCTACTGATTTCGTGATTGGTAGATAGCTGGAGGGTGGAGCCTCAGACCAAAACACAAAATGACAACAATAACATCAGTTGTGGGCTGCAACTCTCACATTTAAATGACAATATCCTGGCCGGACCACTGTTGTCAGTGATATAAGTATTTGAAATGAACATGATTTCTTAATGTCTAGTGACATGTCAGGGCCATTTTATGATTAACTGACATAAATTTCTTACATACAGTTCCTTTAATATGTAAATACATCAATACTACTTGGTGCACCTTTACATTTTTACAGTTATACTTTGGAGTTATGAGAAATGCATACAGAATGTTTTTCCAGGTTACTTTTATTTTTTTCTGTCCTTTAGATGCAAGTTACATTATCTGAGGTTATATATAACATACCAAACCATGTGTCCACTGCACTACAGGAAAAGATTTATATGCTGATCTTAAACGGTTGTATATTTTCCTAAGTTGTACAGCAAACGTTTATCATCCCAAAAAAAGGAACTGCACCTAAACACTTACATAGTTGAAACCACATGCATGTTCTCTGTTGTTGTGAACTATGTAGTGCCTTGTGCTTGCATGTTATGGCTTGTGCACAGGTCCAAAATTAACACTCAACAAGTGCCAAATATGAGTAAAAACTGCAACATTATACATGGTGTACCTGCTGTAGTCAATGTGCATAATTAAAAAACTGAACTGTAATAAAGCACATCATCCATGACGTTTGTGATTACAAACTTCAGAATCATTAAATTGTCACAGGGACAAAAATAAAAATCCAGTTGAAATATTATTTGATATATTTAATACATTATGTATAGGCCATTATTAAATATCATTGAAAATATGTATTTTCAATAAATGTTTTAAAACTTTCTCTATTTACCCACCATTGGCCAGTTAATTTTGGACCATGCTTTATGCTTGTTATACTTGTGTAATGTCCTGTATGTCTGAGACTTTATGGTTGTGTCAGAACTGTTCTGACTTGTGCATGAGTGTTTCATAATAACAAATATGTTTCAATCTTTAACTATCATAATGTGTGTGTCAGACGTGTGATCGTATAAAGCAGTCGGCCAGCGGGACCAAGCGCCGTGTGTTCATCATTGAGACTATGGGTGGTTACTGTGGTTATCTGGCAACGGTGGGTGGGCTGGCGGCCGGAGCGGATGCAGCCTACATCTATGAAGAGCCGTTTGACATCCGAGACCTACAGGTGAGAGACATTGTACTTTACTATATATATACACCTGCAGTGTAATTATAGAAGCCAGTTTTTGCCACTGAATAAAGAATAAAAAAATGTTATTGCAACTTTTTATATCACAATTCTGACTTTTTTTCTTAGAGTTGTTGCAATTGCAAGTTATAAAATCATAATTGCGAGATATGAACTTGCTTTTCTGATTTTTCTCAGAATTGTGATATAAACTCACAGTTGTAAGTTATAAAGTCAGAACTGCAGGATATAAACTTGCAATTCTGAGAAATGGAAGTTGAACCCAAAATTGTGAGAAATAATTGCAGCATTGTAAGAGAACTTCCAATTCTGACTTTGAGTTTGTATCTCACAATTTTTTTTAACTTTTATATCTTGCAATTCTGCCTTTTTTTTTCTGAGAATTGTGAGACAAACTCAAAATTGTTATAAATAAATAATAAAATAATATAAAATTCTGACTCTCATAATTGCATGTTATTAAGTCAGAATTGCGAGATATGAACAAAAGGAAAAAAGTCCGAATTGAGTTTATATCTCGCAATTCTGACTTTATTTTTCAGAATTGTAAGTTTGTCAGCATTGCGAGTTATAAAGTCAGAATTCAGAGAAATAAAGTTTATCACACAATTCTGACTTAATTTCTCAGAATTGCGAGTTTATTTCTCACAATTCTTACTTTATAACTCGCAATTACGAATTTATGTCTCACAATTCTGAGAAGCAAAGTCAGAAGAGCGAAATGTAAACTTGCAATTGCGATTAAGTCATAATTGTGAGATAAAAAGGCAATTACCTTTTTTATTTTTTATTCAGTGGTATAAACAGGCTTCTATAGGAACTGTGTGGAATGGACAAGGTTGTTGACTATAGCTCTGTGCTACCGAATATAGCTCTGGATTTATATATAGATTCATCTTGCGACCTAGATTGGCAAACACATCACTAACAAAAAAAAAGGACCAAACCTACAACTTTTTTAGACACATACCAAGATATTCTATGAACAAAGTACCTTGGAGTGCCATAAATATGGTGAATATGAATATAGTAATCATTCAGTACTACAGCATAAATATCAGTGTATCATAACCATCACTTTTCTCTCTTTTTCTTCTTTGGTGACAGTGTTGTTTTCGTCAACGATGACAATGACGAAATAATTTCGTTGACGCCACTTTTTTTCATGATGATAACGAGACGATGACGAGATAAAACTGGCTCGTTGATGACTAAAACATGACGAGACGTGTGTGAGTTTTCGTTGACGAGACGAGAATAGACAAAAGTGTTAGTGGGTGGTCCGTCAGACGATTAAAATGCATGACATTTCCACTTATTGTGCATGCCAATTAAAACTTAAAAAGTATCTGACGCTATGGCAAGCTGTTTTAGCATTAAATACTCTTTGCTTTACTAGTATGGCAAGCCGTTTTAGCATTCCATCCTTTTTTGTCTTTTATGTTCTAAAACATTCCTTCATTATTGTAATTATTGGTGAAAATAGTCGATCCGGAAGCTCACATTGTGTTGAACTATAGATCTGCTATTTTCAGAACTTATAAGTGACACTACCCAACAGCAAAATACTTACTGACCTACATTAATTTGTTAAAAGACTACTTTTTTCCCTTTTTTTTGACTAAAACTAGACTAAAACCTTTTTGACTTTTCGTCGACTAAAACTAGACTAAAACCTTTTTGACTTTTCGTCGACTAAAATTGGAGTAAAACTATCACATATAGAAGTGACTAAAATTTGACTAAAACTAAGAAGCATTTTAGTCCAAAAGACTAAGACTAAGACTAAATCTAAGATGGTTGTCAAAAACAACACTGTTTGGTGACTGAAATTGTTAAATAATGTTTAAAATGTTTTTATTTTCTTCCTTACGTTATGTTTGAAATAATATAAAATCGTATTTTATGCTCACCATGTCTGTATTTATTTGGACAGTAAAAACAGTACAATTATGAAACATTATTACTATTTAAAATAACTGTTTAAACATATTTACATTTTTTATTTATTTATGTGATGCAAAGCATAATTTTCAGCATCATTACTCAAGCATTTCAGCACAATAACTTACTTTTTCAGAAATCATTTCATATTTTTGCCAATGTTGTAAACAGTTGTGCTGCTTTTTTTGTGAAAGCCATGATGCATCTTTCTCAAGATTCTTTGATCAATAGAAAGTTCAAAATTACATCATATCTTTTATAACATCTTTAGTCACTTTAGTAATCCATTATGAACAAACAGTAGCCAAAGCTGAATCAATTTTTCCAAATAGATGAAGGTCAAAGGTCAAGTCTGCCTCCTCCTGTCAGACACAGGCATTACAGTGTACCCTCTTTACGTCCTCTGTCTGCTCCGTCCCACACGCAGGCAGGAATATTTAGCAGTGTGTACTATTTAAGGAAAGAGAGAGAGAACGTCAGCGTCATGCTGAGTTTTTATGAGTGCTCTATTTTTCAGTCTAACGTCGAACATTTAACCGAGAAGATGAAGACCAGCATCCAGAGAGGTTTAGTGCTCAGGTATGATCTAGATGTCCTACAGACTCATTAATGTAGCTCTATATGTTTAGAAACAATGAGGTCTGATTGCAGGTGTGTGTTTTACAGGAATGAAAACTCCAGTGAGAACTACACCACTGACTTCATCTACCAGCTGTACAGTGAAGAGGGCAAAGGAGTCTTTGACTGCAGAAAGAACGTCCTGGGACACATGCAGCAGGTACAGACACACACACATAAGCAAACACACAAATACAAATGCAATTGTGTACATGGTCCGAATGTTTTTTATTTGCTTTGCGGTGATGTTTTGTAGGGAGGTGCTCCTTCCCCATTTGACAGGAACTTTGGCACCAAGATCGCAGCTAAAGCCATGCAGTGGATCTCCAAGAAGCTCAAAGAGTTTTACAGAGAAGGTAAAGATGCAGTAACTGATATTTGGTGCAAGAGCAAAGGGAAATGTACATATTTAACACTGCTGCAGGAAATTACATGTTGACAATCTGAGAACACACCAGATGCATTTATGTAATTCTGTAATTATACAGAATTATGTTGATTAACTAAGAGGATCATGTCATTTTAATGAGCAAAATGACATCATTTTAGTAAATCAGTGTGTTTGTCATACTGATGGGTTGCACAGATTTGGATGTAAATTTTAATAATATAATATAATATAATATAATATAATATATAAATCACTAAAATATAATAATAATAATAAAAAATATTTTATTTTATAATATTTTATTAATAATTGATTTTACTGTATTTTTGTTAGATATACAATATATATATATATATATATATATATATATATATATATATATATATATATATATACACATGCTACAAGTCAAAGATTTTTTAACAGTAAGATTTTTAATGTTTTTTTAAGAAGTCTATTCTGCTCACACATCCTGCATTTATTTGATCCAATGTTCAGCACAACTGTAAAACTTTGAAATATTTTACTATTTAAATATATTTTAATATATTTAAAATTTTATTTATTTCTTTGATCAAAGCTAAATTGTCAGCATCATTACTTCAGTATTCAGCATCACATGATCCTTCAGAAATCTTAAAAAAAAAGTTGTTGTTTTTTCAGGATTTTAAATTACATTTATATATTCAAATAGAAAACAGTTATTTTAAATAGTAAAAATATTTCACAATTTCACTGTTTTTGCTGTACTTTGGATCAAATAAAAGCAGGCTTTCTGAGCAGATGAGATGACTTTAAAAACATCACTTAATAAATAAAATAAGTTAATATTAATAATATATTTGTATTTTTTTTATAACAACTGTATACATTATATATAACAGTTAAGAAAAATGTATATAAATGTCATATTGTGTTTTGCTCTTTGTATTTTGCTTTCCTCGGTTGCCTCAGGTGAAGGTAAGTTATTTGTATCTCAGAATTATATTGTTTCAGTTCACTTATAGCACAGTGTTACTATGCTTATACGTTTGGTCATATTGAACTACTCATAGACTTTGTTCGATACCATATTTTTGTATTTTGTAGGACGTGTGTTTGCAAACACAGAGGACTCTGCATGTTTGTTGGGGATGCGGCGCAGGGCTCTGGTCTTCCAGCCCGTCATACAGCTGAAGGATGAGACTGATTTTGTGTAAGAACACACATGCATGCTAACAAACATGCTTCAAAAAAGCTGTTCCTCTGAAATCACCCATGAATATTAGTATTGTAATTTTTCAGTTGTACTGTAAAATTTCTTATTTTCTTAAATACTAATATATTTTGAAATACAACAATTTAAAAAAGTAAAATATTTCTTACTTTGTTTAATATTTGTAAGTATTAGTAGTATTAGTAATAGTAATGGTATCATCGCTAAATCACTATTAAATCACCATGAAATCATCACCATTAAATAAATAAATTTTTACATTTAAATTTTTTTTTTAAATAAATTATTATCACTAATAAAATCTCTATAAATACACTATAAATCTCTGTCAATATTATTAGGCCAAATTGTGCAGCCCTACAAACAAGCACAGGAAACTTGGGAGCATTAAAAAAAAATAGCAATCACAATTTTCATCATTAAAAGTAATAATAATAATAAAAGTGTAATGTAACTGTAATGTTGATAACTGTAAATCTTTGAGATCTGCACAAAGAAAAATTAATACTATATGAGTATGAGACATAATTAGGACTAACGTTTTAAGAACCTGTGGAAACTTTGCCTGTAAATAATATGTTAGGAATTTACGGGTGCTGTTCCTCAAGACAGGCCAAGTTACTAAACACTGAAAAGCCATAAACTTGCAAAAAGGATGATAATATATTATGTTAGTGCTTAATTTTAATAAATGCTCTGAGTGGACTTCAGAGGGAGTTTAGAGTTGTATGTACACTGCCGTTCAGAGAAGTTTGGGATCTTTTCTTTTCTTGGGATTTTTTTAAAGAAGTTTCTTATGCTCATGAAGGCTGTGTTCATTTGTTCAAAAATACAGAAATTTTTTAAATATTATTACGATGTAAAACAATGTTTTTCTATAATAATATACATTAAAATGTAATTTATGTCTGTAATTAAAGTTGACTTTTTAACATCATTACTCCAGTCTTCAGTGTCACATGATCCTTCAAAAATCATTCTAATATGCTAATTCTGTGATTTAATATCATTGCTGGAAACAGTTGTGCTGCTTAATATATATAATATATATATATATATATATATATATATATACACTTATTTGGAACCTGTGATACTGTGACACTACTAGTCTGTAAATTATTATTCTTTCTTTTTTTGAAAGAAAATAATACTTTTATTCACCAAGGATGTGTTAAATTAATAAAAAGTGATTGCATAGATTTACATTGTTAGGCAGTATTTATACTTTGAATAAATGCTGTTCTTTTCAACTTGTTATTCATCAAAGAATCCTGAAAAAAAGAATCACAAGTTCCCAAAAATATTTGGCAGCATAACTGTTTCCAACATTGATCATTCTTATAATAAATCAGCATAAAAGAATGATTTCTGAAGGATCATGTGACACTCAAGACTGGAGTAACAGCTGATGAAAATTAACCTTGAAACACAGGAATACATTTAATAAAATAAAAAAACATACATTTAATTTGTAATAACATTTTGTAATATTAGTTTTTTTCTGTATTTTTAATCAAATAAATGAAGCCTTGATGAGCATAAGAGACTTCTTTAAAAAACATTTCAAGTCTTACTGGTCCCAAACTTTTGGGCGGTAGCATATGTCTTAATAATAATAATAATCAAAAGAAAAAAAAATCCTGTTTTCCATTATATATTCCCTTTAAAACACATTTTAAAATGACAAAGACTCAGACTTTTACCTGATATTGTTCATTTTTATTTCCAGTCACAGGATCCCGAAAGAACAGTGGTGGCTCCGTCTGCGTCCGCTCATGAAGATTCTGGCCAAGTACAAAACCAGCTATGACGTGTCCGATTCGGGCCAGCTTGAACACATCGTCCGCCTGAGAGCTAAAGACATCTCTGCCATTTAAAAGCAGCAGCAGCAGCCGCATGTAAAAACCAAGTTGTCTTGCCCTGAACACATAATCATATCCAGTATACGTAAAGCAGTTCACATTAAACTGTAACCATAGACATACAGCCACCTGATCCTTCGATATAGTAGCTCAGTGTGTTGTGATTGGCAATCCATATGATCAAGCGATTAGCCAGTCATCCCTTTTAAATGGGGCCAAGTGGTATATTTTGTGAATATGCAAGATTTCCATATTTATATTTATTCTAATAGAGCTTATGTTCATTGACTATGGAGCTGTATGAATGCTCCACTGGCTTGTAATGATGTAATTTCACAACTGCACCTTGTTTTAGTTGAATTGGAGTCTGAAGGAGTCTTCCAAGCTGCTATTGTGTGTTGTTTGTTAGTGCAGGCACTTTGTACCAAAGCAGATGTTATGTTAGTGTGTATTTGTTATGATGTGTGTATATGCTACTAATGATGCATAAACTCCCTTTAGAATGTAACTAGTGTGGTTTGTCATTTTTTATTATTCATTATTAATTTATCAACCCCTGTTAAGGGGGTCATTGGATGCAAAACTCACTTTTACATGTTGTTTGAACATTAATGTGTGTTGGCAGTTTTTGTTCACAACCACCCTACAATAATAAAAATCTACTCAGTGGTATTTTTTTAATCTTTAAAAGTAATATCCTCTTTTAAAAAACAGGTCATTCTCAGCTTCTTGTCAGTGACGGCACACAGACAGAGGCCACTCCCACGATTGCTGATTGACATGAGCACCTTACCTTAGACCCGCCCTCACCGAGCTAAAAAAGTCAGACTCTGATCACCATTGTGTCGACTCAGGTGCAGGGAAGACAAGAATGTCTCCGATTGAGCGATTGAGGTGTAATAATGAAAATAGCAGTCATCATTTACTCCCGACGTCGGAGCTGCTGAAGATGCATAGGATTAGCATTACTTTTGTTTTTTAAAAAAGGAAAAGAAAAGCAGAGCCCGATCTACATATGCATCTATGTTTGTGTGCATCATTCGTGATGCAGTTTCACCCACAGCAGAAATGTGTATAAGGGTTTTTTTATGCATCTTTGCTAATGGCATTTCTTAATGTGCTAGTTAGCAAGTTTCACAGCTAAACGCGGCTAAAGTAAACATTACGGCTGGTCATCCCAGAGAGGGGCAGGGAGAGCAGAGCTCATTAGCATTTAAAGGAACCGGCAACAGAAAGCTGGCTATAAAAAGGGCTGATTTTGACAAGGTAAAAAGAGTGTTTTTTTACACTACCATTGAGAAATTTTAACCAAAGTATGTTATAGATTATAGTATGTTCTCATTAAGACCCTAAGGAATCATATCAACTTGTGGAAAATGGGCATCCGATGACCTCTTTAATAAATAAAAAGTCCAAGAACTGTCATAAAATGTGGAGCACTTGGGTGTACAAACTTGGTCTTATATTAAAGGAATAAAAAGTAATTTTGAAGCCAACAGCATTATTAACAAAGACTGCATCATTTTATAGTTCAATGGCCCTGGGATAATAAAAATGAGTTTGAATGGGTTTCATTTTCACCCTTAAGGTCCTGAGTGTGACTATTTTGTGTACCTAGTGTAAAACAGATTAATTAAAGGAAATTAGGATGAAATATTAAAAGTCTAATGAAAATACACATACACACCAAAATACATTAACTTGGCATTAACATAGGCAGAAGAAAAAAAAAAGAAAAAAAAAAGAAAAAATTATGTGACCCTGGACCACAAAATTAGTCATAAGGGTCAATTTTTTGAAAGTGAGATTCATAGACCAATAAATAAGCTTTGCATTAATGTATGGTTTGTTAGGACATAGATACAGCTGTTTGAAAATCTAAAATCTGAGGGTGCAAAAAAATTTAATAATGAGAAAATCGCCTTTAAAGTTGTCCAAAAAAAGTTCTTAGCAATGTTTTCATATATTTATGGGAAGGAATTTACAAAATATGTTCAAGGAATATAACCTTTACTTAAAATGTTTTTTGGCTTAAAAGAAAAATCGACAATTTTGAACCATATTATGTATTTTTGGCTATAGCTATAAATGTATATGTATCAGAAATTAATTAAAATACAAAAATGTAAACATTTACAACATTTGCGAAGCCAACAATCTTAGTTTTTTTTCAAGTTTAATTAAAAATAAACTAAAACTGTAATAATTAATATAAACTATATAGACATATTAAAGAAAAAAGAAAAAAATGACAAACAAAATAGTGAAATTCTAATGCAGATATAAAAACACTTAAATTGTTACAAACTATAAGCGTAAAATTATATATATATATATATTTAAAATAAAGGGATTTAAAATGTTTTCATTTTTTTAATAGAAAAAAAATCATTCTGGTTAAACATGATCACATTTATTATAATTCTATACATCTCATAAATAGTTTCTAAATTATAAATCTCACTCACATCACAAAACTGCAGAATCATACAAGCGTTTTTTGACCTTGTTATGAGAAGATGGAGTCTACGATCAGCAATGTGCCGTGTAAACAAAAATAGTTTAAGTGAACTATTAAGTGATACTTTAATTTAGGTTCTTTCAGCACCTCTGTTCTTCAAGATGACTCCTGTAATGAAGAAAACATGTTCTTCTAATGGAACAAGATTTATTTGTGCGTGACCAAGGAGCGTGTGCGTGTCTTTCACAATCCTAATAAGAAGAGAAGGGGGAAAAAAAGACATCTATTTGACCACCCAGGATGGGTCTTTTCTGATGCTTTCATTTTCTGGGCCTAGAATAGCCACTCCGCATGTCTGCTGACCGACACCAAGATACCTGGAATTAAAAAATAAAAAAAAAATTAAAATACAGATATAAAATACAAAAAAACAATTAGCTCGTAAGTGTACATTTTTTTATTTATACATTTTATATTTATTTTATTAGATAATTATACTAATCAAAAGTTTTTGAACAGGATGATTTTTAATGTTTTTAGTGTCTTTGCCCACCAAGCCTGCATTTATTTGATCCAAAATACAGCAAAAGCAGTACAATTGTGAAATATTTTTACCATTTAAAATAATGGTTTTCTATTTGAATATATTTTGAAATTGTATTTATTTCTGTGATCAAAACTAAATTTTCAGTATTATTACTCCAGTCTTCAGTGTCACGTGATTCTTCAGAAATCATTTTAATATGCTGATTTGCTGTTCAAGAAACAATTATTATCAATATTTAAAACAGCTGAGTACAATCAGGATTCTTTGATGAAATGAAAGATCTTAAGATCAGCATTTATAAAAAATTTTTTTTTAACATTATAGACTCCACTATTCAAAAGCTTGGAGTCAGTATTTATTTATTTTTTTGGAAAGAAATAATAGAAATTGATACTTTTTGTTAAGCAAGGATGTTTTAAATTGATCAAAAGTGATGGTAAAGACAATTATAAATGTTAAAAAAGATTTCTATTTCAGATTTTAAAAAAGCTGTTTCAAAAAGCTTTTTACAAATTAATAATAATAGTTTTTGAGCAGCAAATCAGAATATTCAAATGATTTCTGAAGGCTCATGTAACACTGAAGACTGGAGTAATGATGCTAAAAATTCAGCTTTGAAATCAGAGAAATAGATTTGAAAATATATTCAACTAGAAAGCACTAATTTTAAGTAGTAAAATATTTCAAAATTTCACAGTTTTTGCTGTACTTTAGATCAAATAAATGCAGGCTTGGTGAGCAGAAGAGACTTCCTTAAAAAACATTACAAATCTTACTGTTCAGAAACTTTTGACTGGTAGTGTACACATTTAAATGTTTGGTTACCTGCCAGCGACATCAATTAGGTTTTTATCAGTCACAGCGAACAGTCTCTCTCTGTATCTTTGTTTTATCTCATCTGTAATGCCGTTTATAAAACGCCCCAAACCTACAGCACAATGACAAAGTCCTTGTGAGCCACAGAACAAATATCCAAAAACACAAAAACATTCACATATACAAACACCTGGACATTTAAAGGATTAGTTCACTCTCAAGTTAAAAGTAACTCATCCCCCATGTAATCCAAAAAGTTCATGTCTTTCTTTCTTCAAATGAAAAGAAATTAGGTTTTGAGAAAAACATTTATATTAAAATCTGAAACATATATTAATTATATAATAAAACTATATATATATATATATATATATATATATATATATATTAACGTGCTGCGTTAACGTGAGACTCTTATCGGGCAATAAAAAAAATATCGCCGTTAATCTATTCTCAAAGTTGGGTTGGGAGCTAGGTCTATACTACGCAAGCTATGATGACTTTCACCTTGATATTTCAGCGCGGATGTATACCTAGTCGAATTGCACTGTAGGGGCGAGAACGAGTCTTCGAACCTGTGTGTATGCCTACTGTGAAATTACCACATCAAACGAGACGTGCTAACATGGATGCAACTATGAAGCCGCCGGGTTTGCTTCAGGGCAGGGGCGTTGCTAGACCCTTTTTACGCGCCCCAGTGAAAATCTGCTGTGCCCAAGTAAAATCTCAAATTTGAGTTATAATTTACTTTGATAATCCCGAAATAAAGACATTAAACTATAGGCCTATGCAACAACTGAATTAACGCTTTTAAAAGCAACGCAGTTTAACTATGCACGCTGCACTCAGATATCCATGCCTGTGTATTTAACTGCAACACGCACGTCGTGCAGCCTTTTGCGCAGAAGTACTTGGTTACACAAGTTTGTATAGTTAATTGTGTTGTAAATGCAATTGTCAAGCAGTTTGTGATGCATTTTGGAAACAGGAGATGAGCGCCTGGTCTAATGCGCCACCTGGCTTAAGAAACCCGTTCTCGAAGACTTACTTTTAGTCATTAATTGGGCAGCACACATATTCTGAATGCCTTCAGCAGAATTCACATTTGCCATTTTAATCTAGATTAATCTAGATTAATTCCAAGATTACAGTAAAAAAAATTAATCTATGCCCACCACTATATATATATATAGTTATATATCACTTTAAAACGAAGCAGAATATTAAGAAAAATAATATAATCTTAAATAAATAAATACAGAAATAAAAATATATTTTACGGTTCAACTATAAAATTACATTACAAATATTTTAATGGCTCCAGGCTTTTTGTTTTATAACAATTTCACTGATAATATTTCATATTATTCAAAAAATAAAAATAATAATTCACTAGATTTCACTAGATAAGACCCTTAATCCTTGGCTGGGATTGTGTAGAGCCCTTTGAAGCTGCATTAAAAATGCAATTTGCATCTGCAACCCATTGGGTCCCATTGAAGTTCACTATATGGAGAAAAATCCTTGAATGTTTTCCTCAAAAACCTTTGCGAAAATTTCTTTGCGACTGAAGAAAGAAAGACATGAACATCTTGGGTGACATGGGGCTGAGTAAATTGTCAGGAAATTTTTATGCTGGGGGGGAAAAAAAAAAAAAAGCACAATCTGAACAGTTTAACACTTTAACATTACAAAATGTCAACAGTCATCACAAAAATTCCACATGTACAATTTTTACATTTTAAGTACAATTGTGAATATGTAAAATATTTATACATTTTAGAGTGTACTTCAGGTAAATATTTTACAGCCAACAAAAAAAGTAGCAATACTATAAAACTAAAACTACAGCAATAATACACAGACAGGCTAAAACGTCACTCAGTGTCCCAAGAAACAGTCCACATTACTGACCTTTATCTGAGGGGGCGATAGGTGCATCAACGGCTGAGAAAACCGAGAGCTTGGCCTCATCGATGTCCTGCTGAGTAAACTTTCCTGCTCGCGTCCATTCTACTCCGCCACGGAAAGCTGACAACGTCTGAGCGGAGTTTGGATCTCTGAGAGATTGCCACAATAAATCAGATAATAAAACATGACCAACTTGGCACATAAATATCATATAGGAATCAAATGAAATGTGATGCATGTACCTATAGGAATAAAATGAAAACAAGCCGCCTCCTCCCATTCTAGCCCCGCCTCCATAAGCTCCACCCTTTTCTCGGATCTCTCCATGCAGGAACTTAGCGGTCATCATCCTTGCTAAAATACACATACTGAAAGAGAACAGCAGAGGGAAAGACTGTGAATAAACAAAGATAAATCAAAATAAACCGTAATTGCGATATCACAATTTAATTCAGATATATGCATGCTAACTTGTGATGAGAAACGCTTATAAAAAGATGATGTCAACAACAGAAAAGCTTTAAGGACTTTTTTTGAACTATAAAATATTAATTTATTTATTTATTTATGATTATATTATTTTTCTAAATATTGTTTAATTTTAAAATGAAATATAACAACACTAATGTCTTATTTAATTTAATGTTCATTTTAATGCAAGCAACAACAATGATAATAATTACTATTTATTACTATTATTATTCTTTTTAAAATATTAGATATTATTATCAGTTAAATTTATATAAAAATAAAAAAAACAAAGCAGAGCAAACCTGGAGCATTACAATTTATTTTAATTTAATTCAAATAAATTTGCAATTACATATGTATTAAAAATAAAATTAGATTTTCTTCTCCAAACTGAATTTGAATCTGAATTTAAAATGAAAAAAAAACAAAAAACTATACTTAATGTTTTCAGTTGCACTGTAAAATATATTTCTATGATTGCATTTGTTTATTTATTTATTATATATTTTTTCTTAATATTTAGTTTTACTTTAAAGTGAAATATAACAACAGGAATATATGAATATATTTTGTTTCATATTTTTATGTAAATTATATATATATATATATATATATATATATATATATATATATATATATATATATATATTCAGTATTTTATTTTAATCTAAGTAACAAGAAAAGCAATAATAATAATAATTATTATTACTGTTATTATTATTAATTTTATTATTATTATTTTTAATAATATTAAATATTATAAGTCAATTTTTTATTAAACAAAACAAAGCAGAGCAAGCCTGGAGCTTGCAATTAAAATCAATTGCAATGTCATTTATTTAAATATATTTTCATATTAAAATATATATGTACAAAAAATTAGATTTTCTTCCCCAAATTATACATTTGAAAATATGAATATGTATAAAAAAAAAAGAAAAAAGAAAGAAATCCATACTAAATATTTGTAATGTAATTTTACAGCTGACCTGTAAAATATTTATTTTTTATTACGGTTTCTTTATTTCAGATTATGTAATTTACCTTAATATTCTTAATATTTTTCTCAATATTCTTTTCTAATTTATTTCTTAGTATTCATTTTGAAGTCAAAATACTATAGCAATTTAATATCACAACATTAGTATGTATGTATGTATGTATATATATATATTAGGGCCGGGACTCGATTAAAAAATTTAATCTAATTAATTAGAGGCTTTGTAATTAATTAATCGAAATTAATCGCATTTTAATCGCATATAAATATTTGACCTGAGAACAGTGAGAATTAAGATTTTTACATGGATTTTTAGTATACCATTGAATAATGACTGAATACATAAGCTTAAGCAACAAAATATTGTTTATTTTTGTTCAACCAAGTCCAACAGACCAATGCAATATTGCCATTAAGTGTAGCAAGAGGCACGTTCTTTAACAAGTCTTTCATGCCGAGAACTCTGCTCTTGTGTTTGCTTAATTATGCATTTAAACATTAATGACCAAACCTATCATTATAAATGTTGCTGCACATGGAATATAACGCCGATAACATTTAAAAAATATTTTTTATCAGGTTACACACTGATTATTTATCACGTAAACCCCTTTCTCTAGCTGTCCGTTGGTCACGTATATCCTCCATGTTTGTAGTTTTTTAACACTTTTTATACGTGTTTGTAGTTCTAATCGAATCCTCGTTCACGGCGCAGTGTGTTGCGGGCAATATTAGCTGTTAAGAGTGTGCATTGATCGTTAAGTAGTAGACCATCCGGGAATCTTTGGAATAATTTTTTAAACATACTACGATTTGGGACATACAATACTATTTAGGACGGACGCAGCTTGTCTAAACGCTAGTTGGTGCTCCAGTATAATCGGTCCGCGGAATCTCATCCAGTAAGAAATGTTCCGCGGTGCAAAACTAAGTGCAATTAAAATGCGTTAAAAAATTTTAACGCGTTATTTTTGTGTAATTAATTAATCTAAATTAACGCGTTAAAGTCCCGGCCCTAATATATATATATATATATATATATATATATATATATTTTTTTTTTTTTTACATAAAAATATGAAACAAAATATATTCATATATTCCTGTTGTTATATTTCACTTTAAAGTAAAACTAAATATTAAGAAAAAATATATAATAAATAAATAAACAAATGCAATCATAGAAATATATTTTACAGTTCAACTGTAAACATTTAGTATAGGTTTTCTTTTTCATTTTCATTTTGAATTCAGATTCAAATTCAGTTTGGAGAAGAAAATCTAATTTTATTTTTAATTCATATTTATTTATACATTTTATTTTCAATATATATGTAAATATATGTAATTGCAAATTTATTTATATATATATATATATATATATTTTATAATACATATTTTTATTATATTTTTATGATAGAATAGCCAACCTGGATCATTTAAAAAAATTACAATTATTGCAATGACATTTCTATTTATACACTCACATTAAAATATATATGTATTAAATATTTTATTTGACTTTCCTTTCGAAACTGTAAGCAAGCATAATGAAAATCTATTTGCAACAGTGTGTTTGTTGTACCTGGCGTAATCGGCGTGTGTGAATGGGACGGCCCTCACACACTCGCTGACAAAGTTCACATTAAACGGAAGCTGGAAATACGTCTTCATCTGACAGGGTTTAAAATTAGGCTCCTGGCAGGATGAAGAGAAGGATCAGTGAGAACACTACAGATCAATCAATCCTGAATGCTGCTGTAATGCTGTTCAAAAGCACTTACTGAGATAAGTTTACGACTCGCAGATGATCCAGCTTGAGGATCTAATGCTTTCTATGAGGGGAAAAACAAACCAAATCACAGCTTAATTCACTGTGAAAAGCTGTCTTCTATAAAAAAAAAAAAAAAAAAAAAAAAAAAAAAAAAAGAGGTGTGGCGTCTCACCTCCACAACGGTTGGTCTGACAGGTTTGCGCTCCTTTCGGTTAGCTGCTATATTACCTATAAACGTCTCCACCTCTCCAGCTGCATCTGACATTTTCTGTGGCGTGGCGTTCAATGCACACCTGAAACCAACACATCATAAATAAATTTAGAAATTGTTTTTTTATTTTGCTGTATTTTTACTGTTCAGTGTTCTACATTCCACATTTTTAGTTCAGTTTCTATAGTCTAAATTTCCACATTTTCACACAATTTTAATGATTTTTTTTTTAAACAAATTGCATCCTGTAAATAACTACACTATGTCACCAGAAGCAATTATTTATGTGGTTATTATAAGTATTAAGTTATAATAAGTACATTGTTACAAAATGTGTCTTGTGTTACATCGGGTTATTATGACTGAAACTAAAATTAAAACCATAAAAAGAACATTTTGTTACTTTTAATAAAATAAACATTAACTGAGTGAAAAAACTAAAATATAAATGAATAAAAAACACATACTAAATATACCAAACTATACAGAGATATACAAAGTAATACAATTATAGAAACACAGCAAAAAAAGAAGAAAAAATATGATACTAAAACAGCCATGATCAGCATCACAGGCTATTTTAATGGCAAACTCAGAAGTAATACAATTTAATATATTTAAATTTGTATTAATTAATTAATATCTTATTAATTATTTAACAATACAATTCAATGTATTAGGTATTTAACAAATAAAAATACACAATAAAAAAAGATATATATTAAAATATACAGTTTGATATCTTCTCAAATATCAAACTTATACATACACTACCAGTCAAAGACTTTTAAATGTTTTTTTAAATTGGTCTTTTCTGCTCACCAAATCTGTTTATTTGATTCAAAGTACAGCAAAAACAGTAAAATTTCTAAATATTTTTACTATTTAAAATAGCTGATTTCCATTTGAATATATTTTAAAATCTAATTTATTCCTGTGATGCAAAGCTGAATTTTCAGCATCATTACTCCAGGCTTCGGTGTCACATGATCCCTTCAGAAATCTTTCTAATATGCAGATTTGCTGTTCAAAAACATTTATTATTAATATTTAAAATAGTTAAGTACATTTTTTCAGGATTCTTTGATGAACAGAAAGATCCAAAGATCAGCATTTATCTGAAATAAAAAAAAGCTTTTAACATTATACACTAAACCATTTCAAAGACTCAGTATAATGTTTTGGGGAGAGGGAGAAATTATAGAAATTAATACTTTTATTTAGCAAGGATGCGTTAAATTGATCAAAAGTGATGATGAAGACATTTATAATGTTACAAAAGATTTCGATTCATCAAAGAAACCGGAAAAAAATTCTACTCAGCTGTTTCCAACATAATAATATTAATAAATGTTTTTCGAACAGCAGATCAGAATATTAAAATGACGCCTGAATTTGAAAATTCAGCTTTGAAATCTCAGGAATGAATTACATAAATTTTACTGTTCTTGCTGTCCCTTAGATCAAATAAATGCAGGCTTGATGAGCAACATATATATAGTAGAAAAGTTTCCACTATGTCGATTAATGTAATCTACTTATATATAAGTCTTATGTGACCAATTCTACATCTAGTTAATAAAGTTGAGTTTTTCTATTTTTAAAATAAAAACAATGATTAGTTCTTTCATTTGTTTGTTTGCGGTGGTTGTTGTACCTCATGTTCTCAGGATTCAACAGGTGTCGCTTAATCCGAGGAAGTTTCCTCAAAACTGAAGTCAGATCAGTCATCTCGGCTATTCTTTTCATAAACTTAACCTGAAATTTAAACATCACAAATTTACAACAATTTATTCTACAAAGCAGCCAAAGACTGGAGATCAATATGAGGAGCACATCTCAGCACTCACTTGGTCCATGCCGCTGAAGGTCTCCTGCAGGTCCGCTGTGGGCGTGAGGGTTCGAGCTGCTCGTGTCATCGCATACATGTGACCAGAATGCGAGATGCCATTGGACAGCTCCTGGGCTGACATCATGACCAGCACACGCAGACGCTGCTCGTCATCAAAATGAGGACTGGAGATGTGTGCAACAGATTTGGCATCAGTTTAAAATGTTAAGATTTAAACATAAATTTTCTGTCTCTTTATAAAAAGACCAACCTGTTGAAAATGTCACTCCACAGCTGAAACATGTCAGGCAGATTCCTTTCCAGACAGGAAGATGACAGGAAAATACCCTAAGAAACACGAAATAAAGCAGAGGTCTAACCTACAGACTTCTGGTTACCAGTTCTGAGATTTTAGCTACTATATCAAACAACCCACCCACTTTAAAAATAAACATGCATCATATTTATGTCAATTCACATGATAGATGATGGAGATACCTGCTCATACAGATCAAGGTCATCAGTGTCTGGTATGATCTGTGGAGATACAGACATGCCTCCAGTCTTCAGTTCAATACGCTGGGACTGCTGACGATAATCCAGCTCTCCACAGCCCAACCTGAGATTACATGATCATTACATTCCTGTCTTCACTTTATTTACTTAAACTACTATTTAAAATGTTGGGTTTAGTATACTTTTTTTAAAGAAATTAATACTTTTATTTATTAGGATGCATCAAACTGATCAAAAGTAAGAGTAAAGACATTTATAATGTTACAAAAAATTCAAATAACCGCTGTTCTTTTAAACATTCTATAAGCAAATCAGCATCTTAGAATGATTACTGAAGGATAATGTAACACTGAAGACTGAAGTAATGATGCTGAAAATACAGCTTTGTATCACAGGAATCCATTACATTCTATAATATTTTACTTTAAAATGTAATAATAAATTACATATCTTTGATCAAATGTAAAACATTTTACCATCAACATTTTACAACATTTTAAATCTTACCAACCCCAAACTTTTAAACAGTAATGTAGGCTGCGGCCAATATTATGTTTTTTTTTTTTACTCACAAAGACATGATTATACAAATATATATTCATATACCCACACCTCAATTAAAAAAATTAAACTGGCATTTCCATTTTTGGTATTACATTAACTAATTATTTCTTGACTATTTTAATAATTATTGTGATTTTTGAGGGCAGTTTTTAAAAACCTGGCCATCACAGGTATAACCAAACACACTTGGTAATTTTTTTTTATATAAAGCATCATAGCAGCAATTATGGAATAGTATAAATATAAATCATATGCCAGTATTATATCAGTGCATCCCTAAATATGCATAATGAACATATACACACACTACCAGTCAAGTCAAGATTTGTTATGTTTTCTTTAAAGAACTCTGTTCTGCTCACCAAACCTGCATTTATTTGATCCAAAGTACAGCAATGATTTCTAAGCTGAATTTTTAGCATCATTACTCCAGTCAAATAAGACTTCAGAAATCATTCTTATATTCTGATTTGCTGCTCAAATTATTATTATTGTTGAAAACAGATGAGTAGTATTTTTCAGGTTTCTCTGATGAATAGAAAGTTCAGCATTTATCTGATATAGAAATCGTTTGTAACATGTTTTGTCTTTGGCATCACTTTTAATCTATATAATCTGTATAATCTATAATGCTACAAAAGCTTTTTATTTCATATTAATGCTGATCCTTGGATAATTCTATCCATCAAAGAATCCCTAAAAAATTTATTTAACTGTTTTAAATAATAACAATAATAAAACATGTTTCTTGGACAGCAAATCAGAAAATTAGAAAAAACTTCTGAAGGATCATGTGGCAATGAAGCTGACAAATCAGCTTTGCATCACAGGAATAAATTTATATTTTAAAATATATTCAAATTGAAAACATTTTAAACAGTAAAAATATTTAACTAATGTTACTGTTTTGCTGTACTTTGGATCAAATAAATGCAGGCTTGCTGAGCAGAAGAGACTTCTTTAACAACATTAAAAATCTTACTGTTCAAAATCTTTTGACTGGAAGTCTATACTGGATATATGATTTTGAAAACACCCTGAATACAGTATATTTTCAGAAAGTCTGGTCTGTTTGAGTGTTGGTCTATAACGACTATTAAAGTCTCTGTATTAAGCATGTAGCTGTGATAAACCACAAAGGTTTTCATACTTAGTAATGACACTGCAGAACAGAGGAACGTAGATCTTCAAGTCTTCAGGGAGGGAGTTGAGGTTACACATGGCTCTGAAATACACCATGCCGTTGGTGGGCTGCTCACAGTACTGCACAGGCACACCGCCTAGAATGAGACAGTAAATGTAGTCAACTCTGTAAATGGCATCTGCATCTATAATTTTAACTTTGAACGTGTTTGTTATATGTATGCATGTGCATTTCACCTGCAGTTCCCAGCTGGACAGGTGTGTAGGGAATGATCGGCTCGATGTCGGACACTTTTAATGCAGGTAGACAGGAAGCGTCTTGAGTCGTGCTCTGAACGGCCAACAGCTGCAAACCTAAAGCAACAACAACGGCATTTAAGTGTCTACACAACAGAACAAGACTGATTATTCTTGTCCTTACTGTGGTCTCATGATCACACCTTTCTCATAGATGTCTTTGTGGTCTGCTTCATTGAGGTTCTGTATCATCTGCTGTAGTTTCTGCTCCTCAGCTTCAGCCTGTTTCTCCAAGAATCTCTCATCAGGGCTCATGGTAAGGGTCAGTCGATGGGTGTTATCCTGAAGCAAGCACAGACACACATTGTTTGATTCAGTAAATATGTATTACAATTGCAATCATGGAACAAATATCCTGGCACAAACGCTGTACTCTGATTATGACCACAATATTTATTTTTAGTATTCCGTTTTGTCATTTTCTACATGGGTTTTAATTTTTTTGTATGTTTTTCAGAGTTTTCTAGTTTTAAGGCTTTCATTACCTTAAAGTACTGATGGACTTTGTCCTGGAGGTAGCGAGGGTTTTCCTTCAAACATTGCCGAAATTTGGACACATTCTCACTGATCTTCAACAGCTGCACCGGATCACCATCATGATTCCAACAGGATGCAATATACTGGCAGACAGACAGACAGAGAGAGTTAATGTTATTATTATTATTATTTTGCAAGTTATATTTTTTTTATTAAGTGTCAGTTTTTGAAGGTTAACATCAAATATCTAGTAAAATCTCCTAAAGTCAAATTATCACTATCAAAAAAAAAAAAAAAGTTCCCAATATCTGGTAAATGTTCCAAAGTTAAAATTAAGAACCACTGTTTATTTAGCATTACTTATATTATAATTTTTTGTACTTTTAACACTTCAAGTTAAACATGTTATTTTTTAACACTTAAATTGTTAAAAATAATTAACATTTCATTTTTTAATAACAATAACAACACTGTTAAGAACAGCTATGAAAGGCATGGCTTATGCAAAATAAAATAAAAATGTAAGCACATATTTTTTGTTTACGTGTCAGGGTTATTTTAGTTAACTACAATCAAAAGTAATTCACCTAAAAAAAATTCAATTTAGGAAATCATTTTTATTTCTTTGTTTTAGTTTTCTAGACTCTGTTTTAATAGTGAAATAAAGAAATATTAAACAAAAAGCATTTCCAAATAATTAAAATCATGAAACTTTTTGCTGGCTTCTATTGTTTTTGGATAAAAGTGTCTGCTAAATGACTAAATGTAATGAAACTTTCACAATTTAACAGCAATTAATTAATTATATATATATATATATATATATATATATATGCGCATAATAAATAAAAATTATAATAAAAAAATTTTCTCTCTCAGAAATACTGTGTTGTGTATCTACATTGTTCTGGTAAATAAATCCTGGTAAATCATTTTTTGTAAAATATGTTTTAATAATAATTTTAGCAGTAGTAGAAGTACTATAATTACATTAAGTAATATATTTCTGTCACAGTTTCAACCAAACTTTTATTTTGATGAGTTTCTTTGAAGTCCTTTAGTTTCTGCTTATATATGATGTAACAATGTTTTTTTTTCTCAAAAGAAATGGTAAAATGCTCATTAAGTGACTCTCAGAGCAGTTCTAAAGATTATGTCTATGTCTTCCTGTATTGAAGAGTATACAGTATACAAAAACACGCAGAACATGCATGATTCATATTTAAATAGCATTTTTGCAGCTTAATATTCAGACACTATTCAGTGTTTTGAATTAAGTGTACTGGACTTCTTTTGATTTATTAATTGAAAAATTGGCAAATTCTATGACATGACTAAAACTAAAAGTGAAATAAAAAAAATATAAAAACTACATAGACATTTAAGAAAGACAGTAAAAAAGTAATAAAAAAAACAATTTAGTATAAAAATACTAAATCTAATAAAAAAAACTCAATGATACTAAAATAACACTGGTGTGAGCATGTTTACTCACTGAAGCAAGAGCTAGACCAAAGCTGGTGGACTGATGTTTCATCTGGATCTCGATTTTATGCAGCAGAGCTTCAATCTGCTCCTCTTCAAACCCAGTTCTGAAACAGCAGTTTAATTATATTTATTCCGTTAGCAGGTGTTTTATTAAACTTATAATCATGAGAAACTCAGCTTGATTTAAACCACCTTACTGCATTAAAGCAATAAAAACCCCTTCAACACTCACGCAATGATTTCATCGATGGTTTGAGCAATGATGCGTTTAACAGTCTCAGTGTCTTCCTCCGCCATGCCCTGAAGGCCGATGGTGAAAGTCGCTTGTCTAGTACTGCCATCAAACCTGCGTAAATCACACATTTGTAAAACTCAGACCTCGATAATCAGAGAACTGAACTGATTTTATAGTCTTGTCACACAGCGTACCCCACTGAAGAAGAGAAGTCAGAACCAATTTCGGGTTCAATCAGGGCTTTGTAGAAGGGAGAGTTCGGACCAGAGATCATGAGAGAGGAGAGAAGGCTCAGAGTAAATGCCTCAAATGTGTCTGTAATGCTAAAACACACGCAGACAAACGGTTAGACAATTCAACCACAAATGACCGAAAACGCATAAATATTTTTTACCCTGGACCACAAAACCAGTCATAAGGGTCAATTTTTTTAAATAAAGATGTGTACATCATCTAAAAGGAGAATAAATAAGCTTTCAATTGATGTATGATTTGTTAGGATATGATAATATTTGAAAATCTGTAATTTGAGGGTGCAAAAAAAAATAAATATTGAGAAAATCGTGAGAAAATATTGAGTTATCTAAATAAAGTTCTTAGCATAGCATATTATTAACCAAAAAGTTTTGATATATTTACAATAGGAAATTTACTAAATATCTTCATGGATCTTTACTTAATATCCTACTGATTTTTGGCATTAAAAAAAGATCATTTTAAGGCTACTTAAGGCTGGTTTTGTGGTCCAGGGTCATATTTGTCCACTTACTCTCCCAGCAGATAGCTCATGCAGAGCGTATTCTGTTTCATGGGATCAGGAGCAAGTGCGTCAGGCCTGCAAGTCACATGATCCACTCTCTGAACAAAAACAAAACAAACATCACAAAGCAGTTTTCAGTGTTTGGAGTGATTGTGTTGCATTCTCTGTAGTGATGGGCGCTTCTGAAACACAGCTTTAAGAAGCTTTGAAACATTTCCAAATCTTTTGTTTTTAATGAGTGGTTCAGAGCTTGTTTCAAACTTGTCAAGTCATGTTGTTTCAGCAAACAAGGCTTCATTACATCATACTTTTTTCAATCTTTGGTTCTGAAACATTACTAAATCTTTAAGTCAACTAATATCATACATTTTCAAAATTTGCTTTCGATACATTTCAATTTGTTTGGATTTACATTTTTCCCAGCAAGTACTGCCAGCTTGTGGATACATCACCATCATTTTGTAAAATAATTGATTCAAATGAATCAGTGTTTCAAAGCCTAATGTTTCCCATCACAAATTCTCTGTGTTTATTTTACTGGTCCTTCTCATGTGTGTATTGTGTAACGTACAGGTTTGTTCCAGTGCGTCTGAGGTGGAACTGCAGTGTTTGGTTGTGTTCTCTCAAATTTAGACAGAGCCTCTTCCTCTATCTGCTGCAGGTGCTGCTCCAACGGTAAGTCCCCGTATGTAAAGAACCTGCAAAAAACACACACAACAGACAATGAGAACCGTATGCTTTCTGCACATATTCATTTAGAGAGTCTGAGAGTTTTATGTGTTTACCGAGCATTGCTGGGGTGGTAGTGTGTGGCGTGGAAGTGTTTGAGCTGCTCCCAGGTCAGGTCAGGAATGGCTAGCGGTTCGCCTCCAGACACAACAGAGTAAGTGTGATCCGGCAGGAGTTTATTCTGCAGGTGCTGAGCATACAGACGCTCATTGTCTGACTATACAAACAACACATACAAGACAACACTGTTAGTCATTAAACTCACATCAATACAAATCCAGCAGCATTGTAACTGCTAATTTTCATAACTCCATTATGCAGATAATATATTTTCACACAATGGCATAATGGCCACTATATGCATATTATCTACAGAGTGTGTTTTGTTATACTTGCAATTGACAAATTATGTAAATAAATAAAAATTTATATTTACTAATACACGTGTATATAAATATATATATATATATATATATATATATATATATATATATATATATATATATTTGTTTTGGAAAAGAAATTAAAGAACTTAATGGGTTTTTTTAAGCAAGGATGCTTTAAATCGATCAAAAGTGATGATAAAGAAATGCTAGAGAATGATAGAGAAACGCTGTCTGACAAATTCTACTTAGTTTTCAACATAATGATAGCAATAAATTTTTTTTGAGTAGCAAATCAGAATGATTTCTAAAGATTCATGCAACTGTTGATGCTAAAAGTTCAGGTTTGAATAAATAACACATTAAAATATATTAAAAGAAAAAAAATATTTTAAATAGTGAAAATATTTCACAATTTTACAGTTTTTGTTATACTTTGGATCAAATAAATGTAGGCTTGATGAGCAAAAGAGACACAGGCAGTGTACATATTATGCAATTATCTCTATGTATATCACAAACATATATATATTTTTAATTAAGAAGAGCATAGAGGAGATTACTTACAAACACTCCCTTCATCTCATTGAACACCACACCCTTGAACACTAGTCGACTCGAGGGGTCTGAGGGGGTCTCATGTTCCAGCCTCCAGCCCTCCTGCCTGAGAAAAAAACAAAACAAAACAAAAAACATCAAATCCTTTTTAAAACTAATTTATGTGCCACCAATTATCACTGTTTGAGTACGTTTCAGAGTCATTTACCAGAAGTCCAGTTCTCTGAGACATGGGAAGAATACAGCGTCCAGATAGACTGACAGGAGGTTCTGGAAGTCTTTGGCATTCTGGGTGGAGAATGGGTACATCGTGTAATCGCTCGCTGGTTGGAGAGATTACCATAATCAGAAATACAAATCACAAACACATACACTCACTTAAACACAAACACTATTCAGGAGGTACCTGTGAAGGCGTTCATGAAGGTGGAAAGAGAGCGGTTGAGCATCTTAAAAAATGGGTCTCGACAGGGGAAACGCTGAGAGCCGCACAGAACCGTGTGCTCCAGAATGTGAGGAACACCGGTGCTATCCATCGGCGTAGTGCGAAACTGCACACTGCATCATTGGGGGATATAATAAGGTTATAAGGTCTCAAGCCATATGAATGTCCATAAGACACAAACACTGTACCTGAAGAGGTTGTTGGAATCATCTCGGGCTGCATGGAGATACCGAGCTCCTGTGGCATCGTGGGAGAGTTTGACGGCCGTTAGGAACAAATCTGGCACTGCTGTTACCTAGACAAACATAGAAAATTTCTAGATGTTCCCAGGTGCAAAATATGCATTTCCATAATTTGTTTAGTTTTTCCATACCTCTTTAATGGTGAACCCATGGATCTTCTGTCCTACTGTGTACTGCAACGCTCTCTCTACAGCAGAGCTGCTTCTCGACCTCCATGAGCCCTGGAAACTACAAACCCCTCATTCATCAGACTTACAGATCTCACTAATCAGCATGACTGAGCTTTTCCCAGAGGATTACATAATACATTTCAAAACATCCAAAGTTATGTCTACAAACTTGATGACAATTAATAACAATGACGTGAATGATAAATTAGTCCGAATTCAAACACTAACAACAGCCTAAAAAGCATCACGCGTATATCTGACACAGACTGGCTGAAGTTTAAATCAATTGAACTGACAAGCGTACGACTCACCTCAAATTTTTGAGTTTCGTAATGAACACCTTGCTGTGACGAAACATCTCAGATGCTTAAATCTACTGTCTGTGATAACTACTGTGATTTCGGTGTCGATTTAAAAGTTAAAACACATTATATGAGTGTTGCTAGATTCAAGTGTCCGTTATGATTACAGCACTGCCCTTCCATGTCCCATGCTGTACACAGCGCATGCGCACTAGACGCGATCTCAACCGCCAACAACGCTGCTTTCCATTGGCTGTAAGATAAGAAGAGCGTAGTTGATTGATTCACACCGAGCCGCAGCTTGTGCATAATAAAAGTGTGTCCAATAAATAAATAAATATTTTTTTTTTTTACATTTGATCCTATAAAAATATTGTTTTGACAAATATACAGTATTTTAAAACAAATATCAAATTAATGCAGGATTCAAGGTTTGTTTTTTTAACATTTGACAACTTTACCGAACACTTACAAAGACCAACAGGTGTCAGTAGAAACAGAGGTCCATTTATAAACACAAGGCTCAAGAAATGAACCAGAATGCTCATAATTAAGATAATACATAAAAATAATATGGTAAGACACAGCAATGTGCAATATAGAGCAGCAAAACGAGGTGTTTTGTCCAGCTCAAAATAGCTGGACGCTATAAAGACTGGAAGCCAGACCCATTCTATTTACAAAAGGCATATAGGGAGTTAAATATTAGGATTATATATATATATATATATATATATATATATATATATATATATATATACATATATATATATACATATATATATATATATATATATATATATATAAAATTTTAAATGGCTAAAGGTGATTTCTAGAGGGAGTTTGTCCTTATAAAGAATTACCATGATTTAGTCTCAAATTCCGTAGTAACAATTATTGTTACCATTGTAAAATCATACTTTTAACACCTTTATTGGATATTGGAAGACTAAGTCCATTTAACAAGTCTAATGTTTTTATATCACAGTTGAGGTCAAACATTTACATTCCCCTATTCATAATCTTCAAAATGTTAATTATTTTACCACAATAAGAGACGTTTCCATATAGTCCACAAGAGAAAATACTAGTTTCATTTCATAAAAAATGACCCCATTCAAAAGGCTCCCTGAATGATCCACAGCTGTTTTTTTTTTGTTTTGTTTTTTTTGTTTTTTTGTGATATTTGTTAATGAGTCTCTTGTTTTTTTCTGAACAGTTAAAACTGCCTGCTGTTCTTTAGATGACTGTATGATTTTGAGATCCATCTTTTCAAACTGAGGACAACTGAGGGACTCAAATGCAACTATTACAGAAGGTTCAAACGCTCACTGATGCTATACAATAATTGTTGGAAAGGATTCAAATACACAAAAATGCTAAAAATGCTAAAAAAAAAAAAAAAAAAAACTGAAGTAGGACCTGAAGGGTTTTTCTAAAGAACAGTAGGCAGTTTAACTGTTCAGAACAAACAAGGGACTCGTGAATAAATCGCTAAATAAAAAAAAACAGCTGTGGATCATTCAGTACACAGTATTAACAATCAAGTGTAAACTTTTGAACGGTCTTTTTTTTTTTATATATAAATCAACTTTTATTTTCTCTTGTGGACTATATCTAAACATATTTTACATAATATATCTTATTCAGGTCAGTACTAAATAAAAAATAACATGCATTTTGTATGATCTCGCTTACGGTATTTTGCTAAAAAAATATACTTTGCAGATTCTTAAAGGGGGTGTAAACTTTTGATCTCAACTGTACTTAGATTTATGATGCATTTAGCACTTCTGCTAATTAATATTTAAAAATAATTAGTTCTTTTATGACAATTTATGGAAACAGATTAGGAACACATATTCACTATTAACTAAGTGTAAATACTGTGTGTTTCCTAATCTAAAGTGTTACCCAAATTATTCATTACATATGCATTTGTAATGTTTTCATATTATATTTGTGATGAACTTAGCATTTCCAGCAAATTAATAAATTGTTTATTATATAACTTTCTGTCTGACATAACACATTAGTTGTCTATCCAGAACTGAAATCTACTGACAGTCTTATTTAAGTCCGAAGTTTTACAGTATGTTTTACAAGTGGGTTTGTTTAATCTTTCCTTCCCAGTGTTTTTGTGTGTGAGGGTGGATCCGCAGAACATGTCATTCATCTCTCTGATGTCTGTTTTAAGTTCATGTAGAGGTAAAAGTCTGTAAAACACTCCCATGAACTTGATGTACTGAACATTTGTTGTAACACTGAACAAAGAGCATCATATTTTTGTCCACATCATGTTCCAGAAGAGTGTTTACTGTTTACAGTCTTTTTTTCTGATACAGGTTCCCACTTTAATCTCTAATCATAATGCATAAGTTGAGCAGTCAGGTCTGTAAAAATGACAATATAATGTGTAATGTTTTGCATTATAATAAAGAAACCACAAAACAGAATTTTATAAAAACCATTCATTGTATTGTGGTATAAAATGTATTTACAAAAATAACAATCTTACAATATATTGTTCATGGTTACAGGAAATTTATCATAATTTTTTAAATTTCTTTCATTAAACAAATGTCTGTGATATTTAGTTCACAACCTTAGATGAGCATAAAGTGATAATAATGGAGTGCATTTTAAAATTCCCCTAAAGATACTGCAAATTCCAGTTATTTATCAGCTTTCATATAATCAATCCCTGAGTGAACATCCTCCTCTCTGTAACATCTGCAGGGCTTTAAACATCTGGACAACAAATGCAAGAGCTTAATCTGGGTCACTGCCAACATATACTTAGAAAACCAGTGAAATATACACAGTAGCAAATCCAGCTCCTCTCTTTAGGTAACAATCATTAAATAACACAATTTGGTCATTCTAGTCCTTCTGACACAAAATATACAGTATTCTATGATCATTCAATTTGTCTAGTTTCATTAAATGTTTTTAGGTCAAACCTAAGAATGATTTTAAGGCACTAATGCTAAATTTAGTGGTTAAAACATAATAAGTAATATTAGCAGGACCAATGTACCTGTAGCTGCAGGACAAAGCAGGTAATTTGTACCTTATTTACTCCAAAATACTACATATTAGCACATTATGGAAGTTTTTTTTTTTTTTTTAATCTGAAAGTGTAATAAACAGCATTAAACACTTTTATCTCAAATACACTACCAGGCAAAAGTTTTTGAACAGTGAGATTTTTTATGTTTTTTTTTCAAAGTCACTTCTGCTCATTTAAAATACAGCAAAAGCAGTGATACTGTGAAATATTTTTACTTTTTAAAATAAATGCTTTCTATTTGAACAATTTTTAAAATGTAATTTATTTCTGTGATCAAACCTGAATTTTCAACATCATTACTCCAGTCTTCAGTGTCACAAAAATCATTCTAATATATTGATTTGCTTTTCAATAAACATTTATTATTATTATTAATATTTATTTATTTATTTTCAGATCAATGCTGTTCTTCTGAACTTTCTATTTATCCAACAAACAAAAAAAACAACAACGGAAAATTTCAATTGTTTTCAACATAATAACAATCATAAATGTAGAATATTACAATGATTTCTGAGGGATCGTGTGACTGGAGTAATGATGCTAAAAATTCAGCTTTGAAATCACAGGAATAATTTACATTTTAAAAATATATTCAAATTGAACACGATTATTTTAAATATTACAAACTTTTAAAAAGTGTACTGTTTTGCTGTACTTTGGATCAAATAAATGCAGGCTTGGCGAGCAAAAGAGAATTCTTTAAAAAACATTAAAAATCTTACTGTTCAAAAACTTTTGACTGGTAGTGTATGTAATCTTATAAAGGACACATAGCTGCTCTGGATATAAATACATTAGCTGCGCAGTAAAGCAGAGAGTTTTCAGTGTTAATGCAAAATGTTAGTTAGCATTATTTTTGATTTCGACTTATTTTGATATACAGTACACATTCACTGCAATTGGCAAAGCCTGCAAATATGTTGTATATAACTTACATTCAGTACCAGACTTTCTGCATTTTCAATACATTTATAGCTATGCTATAACTTGGACTTGGTCAAATGTCATCAGCATGGGAACAAACATTATTACCCATGTTCTACCGAAACTATATCATTAGCAAGAGGGTGCAAAACCTGCAACACTGACACTCAGCGAATACATAGAAAACCAGCTGTGGCAGGTCTTTGGGATTCTGTGCAGTTCTTTGGGATAAGCATTTCAGATGTGTCGCTTCATGTGCAAGGCGAGATGATCAGAACGAGAGAAACACCTGAAAAAATAGAACAAAAATGATTATGTTTAGCTCAAAATCTGTGTTTGAAACACTGTGTCTGATCGCACACATCCTCACCTGTCGCAGTTGCTGCATTTAAAGGGTTTGGCTCCGGTGTGTTTTCTGAAGTGCCGAGTCAGTTCATCACTTCGAGCGAAACGCCACTCACAGCCGTCCCACGAACACCTGTACGGCTTTTCACCTGCATAACACATACACATATAACATCACATTTATTTAAGGTTTTTTTTTTAAACTGGGTTCTGTGAGCTGACAATTAAATAAATAAAAAAGTAAAATGAAATAAAAGCTACGGGTCGACCGATACCAATACCAATTATTACAGATCAAGTAGACCGATAACCGATATTTTGAACCAATATACACTTTTTATTTTTTGTAAGTTTCTTATGCTCATCAAGGCTGCATTTATTTGAACAAAACTCCAGAAAAACTGTATTATTGTGAAATATTATTTCAATGTAAAATATCATGCTTTCTATATGTATATTTTTTAAATGTAATTTATTCCTTTGATGCAAAGCTGAATTTTCAGCTTTATTACTCCAGTCGTCAGTGTCACATGATCTTTCAGAAATCATTCTAACGTGCTGATTTATTATCAATGTTGGAAACAGTTGCTTAATATTTTGTTGGAACCTGTGATACTTTTTTTCCAGGATTCTTGAATAAATATAAAGTTAAAAAGATCAGTTAAAAAGTGTGGTCAGTAAATTTTTATTCTTTCTTTTTGTGAAAAGAAATTAATGTTTATTCACCAAGAATGTGTTAAATTGATAAAAAGTGATAGCAGAGACTTAGAAAAGACTCATGTTTCAAATAAATGCTTATAAATAAACTGTTTATTCATCTGAAAAAAAAAAAGGATCCCTGGTGCTAAAAAAAATATTAAGCTGCATAAATGTTTCCCATATTGATAATAAATGAGCATATTAGAATGATTTCTGAAGAATAATGTGATACTGAAGACTGGAGTAATGATGCGGAAAATTCAGCTTTGCATCACAGGAATAAATTAGATTTTACAATATATTAAAATAGAAAACTATTATAAACTGTAATAATATTTTACAATATTAGTTTTTTCCCCCTGTATTTTTTATTAAGTAAATGTACCCTTGTAAAGCATAAAATAACTCTTTAAAAAACATTAAAAATCTACTGATCTCAAACTAATGAATGTTGGTTTATATGTCAGGTGTAAAAATAAAAATGTATGTCAAAATTAAGAACAACAAGGGATCTGACAAAAACTCTCTTTATATGCTTTAAAATTATTTGAACTGCATTTTTTCAAATGGTTTTGTAAATTCCTGATACCGATAACCATAAAAATGCTTAATATCGGTACCGATAATCGGTCGACCCTAGGTATATCACGATATAGTTTTTCCGATAAAACGATAATTACAGTTCGATAAGCGCTCGATAATATTTACGCACTATGCGTAATGCTGCGCAGGCATTTTGCAGCCTGCACTTCCGGATGCCGCACGCAGTATTTAGTTTACAGCCACAGGGCTCTACAGTGCGACCATTCCACTCGCATTTGCGACTAAAAATTAGTATATGCGACTGTATAAAAATATTTAGGAGCACCATGTGCGACTGACCCCATCAGCATATTTGTGTTTGCGCTCAGGGGAGCTTCAAAGGTTTCTACGTGTTTTTGCAACGTTAAGTAATGTATCAGATATCTCACCAATCCTTTCATGAATAAAGTGTAGAGAGAGTGTAAATAAGAGACTGATTGTGCATTAAAGAGAGTGTCGTTAATTATAATAGAGCTTTGTGATATCGCGAACTAAGATGAGTGACAGCTTTTAATAATTTATAAGGGAGTTTGTAAATGAGATATTGATCTAATACAGCAGTTAAATAAACAAGAAGTTATTATTAAGTGACTTACATTGACTGACTACAACACTGATTTTGCTCTATTTCGTTGTCAAAAGTAATCTGAAACAAGTCACAGCTGCGCATATCTCCACTCAAACACAGCGGTATTTCGTTTATGAATGAACGTGCGTTTTTAAACGAATCTAGTGAAATGATTCAGTTTCCCATTCATAAAGACAGACACTTACTTTATTCCCGAAACCATCCGTTCGAACGAATCAAATGAATGATATGATTCAGTATATAAATCAGTGTCTTACCACCACCTGCTGGCAGATCTGTTCAGTTATTTAAATCATTAATATTTCTGTATTCAAAATGTTATATTTAAAACATTAATCTCAACATGAATCTATGATTTTGATTGCACTCATGTCACCTCTGAGCCTCATTAAACAAGTAAAAACAAAGGTAAAAAACAAAATTCCCCTGTAAATCACTTTGAGGAGTCAAATATCACCTCGTAATAGGAAGACTAATTTTTTATCAGAGTTTTGACAAGTGCTCCTAGCAAGAAAAGTAAGCGTTGAGCCCTGAGCCATTATTTTTTTATTTATATTGTCAGACAGCTAAAACATTTTACAAAATGTGTTAAATCAGCTGCAAAAGGGATTGGCATGCTGAAAAGATTTGTCTATTCTTATTTTTGTTGATTGATAAATATACTTAAAAATCACTTTAACTCTGCATTTACAGTCAGAGCCATGTTACAAGTGTTGTATCATATTACAGTTCTTATTTTTTTTTATAAAAACGTTTTATATATTCTATTAATATAAATAATATTGTATTGTATTGATGTTGATTTTACTAGTAATATTCTAATCTGTATTCTACCTCAATTGATCATTGTTTGGAAAGTATTTGTCATGTTCTTTCATTCAGGAGTAAAAATCTGCCTTAAAAATTGATAGATATAAAGATTTGACATTTATCGTGATGATTATTGATATCGACTGATATGAAAAAAATTATCGTGATCATTTTTTTTGCCATATCGCCCAGCCCTAGTCGACCCCTAGTAAAAACACTAAAAGAAGACTACACTTGTTTGGCTACATATCATGTGCCCCTTAAATGATATAAAAGGACCATGAACATGTGAATGTGTTGTTAAGTTATTGAAATATTAAGTCTCAGGGAATTTTTCAAATAAATATTTTAGATCAAAGTGGTTCAACTGACAAAAACGTTTGAGAATTCCTGGGTTAACTGTTGGACATTGTACATATTTTACACAATCTTAACCAGAAAATATTCTGAATAAATAAACAGTGTTATCCACCTTTTACTTCCAGAATAAGTGGGCATGGTCATTTATACTGTTTATGGGGCTGGCATTTTGTACAACACTCCATGATATTGCAAATTGCAATTATGTTTTACCATGTTATTTTATGGGCACACTGGTTTGTAGTGCAAACAGTTTTACTGTTTACTGCATGTTGTTATTCTTCTCGTTATTTCCCTATATTCAGCCATACTTCCGCGCTGAAGAAAAAAGTGGATAACTACTGAAAGCATTCTTTGTTTATTTCTTGTAATCTGTTTCTTTGTTTTCTTTTATTACTATGTCCTTGTTTTAAAGCTATATTTAGAACATAACATGAAATTATTTTAATTTATTCTCAATTTAAAAAAAAAAATGTAAAAAGTAATTTTAATAAAAAAAGTATTTAAATTGTATAATTAAATATTTAATTGTTTTGGGTAGCTTCACCCACATTGAAATCTCACTGGACTGAAGCACAGATCCCCACGTATAATAATTATCTAAATATGAATGAGGAGAAATTGTTTGTGAAAGTTGAGAAACATTGGATATTATGTAACAAGAGACTTTTTCTGTGTTCGATTTGCCTCATGAAGCAGCAGTTTTTGCATTTGCTGTAGACAGAGAAATTGCATGTTGCTGCGAGCCTCACACAAAATATTATAGCGCCTGCCCTGAAGTTTGGGGGGATTTTGACTTTTCGAATTAAGAAGACTTTTCCAAATGTCGACATGAAAGCATAGTGAGAAAAAGAGATGAAACTTAGGTTGCATAATCGTCACAGGCAACATGTCAGAGCACGCTCGCCCGCAAGCCCATATCTCTATGGTGTTCTCTTTTGTGATCGGGGTTCCTTCATGATCTCTAATAGTTTATAGTAAAGTCAGTACAGTTCGCAAACATTCTTTAGATTGCATGCAAGACGAACTGTGTGGGAACAGGGTTAATGCACACAGGGTTAGTAAACTATATTCCTAGAGTGTATGACAGCCAACATGAAGAATGAGCATTTCAAGAATGTAGGGAGTCACCAAACCACATTTACACACACTCTTCAAACATTTGACTCAAAAGGAGGTCAAAAGCGTGCTAAATATTCAAACAACAAATGTGATGCAACAGCAGGGAATTAATGCAATATACAATTATATTCGTTTTTTTTTTTTAAAGTATTTTCTGCTTTTCAAAGTTGTGTATATTTGATCAAAAATACACAATAAAACTGTAATATTGTGAAATATTTTTGCAATTTCAAATTGTGGTTTTCTATTTTAATATACTTTAAAATAAAATGTATTCCTGTGAAGCTGAATTGTCATCATTACTCCAGTCTTCAGTGTCACATGATCCTTCAGAAATCACTCTAATATGCTGATTTATTAATATTGGAAACAATACGTTTTTTGAAACCTGTGATACTTTTTTCAGGATTCTTTGATGAATAAAACATTAAAAACAACAGCATTTATTTCAAATAGAAATCTTTTGTAACAAAGTACAAGAAATTAATACTGTGTCCAATTGATAAAAAGTGATAGTAAAGACTAAGATTTTTAGTAAAGATTTCTATTTCTAACTTTTATTCATCAAAGAACCCTGAAAAAAGCATCACAAGTTCTAAAAAATGTTATGGAGAGAAAAAAAAATCAGCATATTAGAATGACTGAAGGATTGTGTGACACTGAAGACTAGAGTAATGGCTGATGAAAATTCAGCTTTGCATCACAAAAATAAATTATATTTTAAAGTATAATAAAATAGAAAACTGTTATTTTAAATTGCAATAATATTTTAGTATTTTACATATTTATATTTCTGTATTTTTTAATCGAATAAATGCAACTATGATGAGCATAAGAGACTTCTTTAAAAAATATGATACATTAGGTTTGTGGTATATAAACACTACTAATACTAATGCACTTAAACATTTTTGCATTAGGAAATGTAACCTAAATTGCATTCAAAGTATATCAGTTCATGCTGTAATGATTTTTGTAAAGGCTTTAAGAGTGGTTTTAAAAAATATGCTTTGTAAGGCATATTTATCAGAGTGACTTTCAACATGATCCAAAAGAGAGAAGTTTTGTTTCCCAAAGCTGACAACACTGTTGTGGCAACAGTAGAACTAAATACAGGTAGGACTATAGTTGCTCACACAGAAACTGCTTACCGGTGTGTGTGCGCTGATGTGCTTTGAGGTGAGAGCTCTTGGTGTACACCTTCCTGCAGCCATTGAAGTAACAGCGATGAGCTCTCCTTCGTCCTTCGGGTGACCCCTCACCTTTGACCTCATCCCCTCTCACCCCTTCTGCATCTTCTTTAACCTCCATGAGAGGGAGTGAGGGCGAGGCGGGTGGCGTTGGGGGTGTGTGTGCAAGTACATGCTGCTGTGGGTGTGTGTGCACCTCAGCAGATGAAATGATCTTCTTACAGCTGCCAAATGCCAAATGGGGAGCCGTAGCGATGCCGTCCTGCTTGGGGATGGGAGCTTCTGGCGGAGGCGAGTTCGGTTCAGTCCCGCAGCACCGCAGAAACTGGTTCCACAGATTTTCAGACCTCAGATCAACTGCAGAGACGTAGGGCTCATTCTGCAGATAGCGCTCAAGCTCAAGACAAGTCTGTAAGAGAGAATCAAGGGCAATCAGTGACAAACACCAATCAGAAAACATGCACTTGTATGAAAATAGTTTATCTTACTCTACCAGTCAAAAGTTTTTGAAAAGTAAGATTTTTAATGTTTTTTTTTTCACCAAGCCTGCATTTATTTGATCCAAAGTACAGCAAAAAGAGTACAATTTTGAAATATTTTTTTACCATTTAAAGTAACGTTTTTTTTTTTTTATTTGAATATATTTTAAAATTAACTTTGTGATTTCAAAGTTGAATTTTTAGCATCATTACTCCAGTCACATGAACACGAACCTTCAGAAATCATTCTAAAATTCTGATTTCCAGTTAATAAAAAACATTATTATTGTTATAGAAAGTTCAGTAAAACAGAATTTATTTGAAATAGACGACTTCATTATCACTTCTGATTACTTTAAAGCATCCTTTTAAAAAAAATTATACTGACTTTTCAAATGGTATAGTGTATAACATTACAAAAACTTTTTTATTTCAGATAAATGCTAATCTTTGGATCTTTTTATTTATCAAAGAATCCATAAAAATATAAATGTACTGTTTCAAATATTGATAATAATGATAAACGTTTCTTAAACAGCAAATCAGCATATTAGAATGATTTCTGAAGGATCATGTGACACTAGAGACTGGAGTAATGATGCTAAAAATGTAGCTTTGATCACAGGAATATATTTAAATATGAATATATTCAAATAGAAAACAGTTATTTTAAATAGTAAAATATTTCAGAATTTTACTTTGCTGTACTTTGGATCAAATAAAAAGCAGACCAATTTTCAAATAAATAAATTAATTAATACCACCCTAAACTTTTAAAATTTGACATCTCTCTCTGTATATATTATACAGTGTGTGTGTGTGTGTGTCTATATATATATATATATATATATATATATATATATTTTAATATTTAATATACAAATATATGAGACCTCTTTTCTCACACATCGGTCCTTTAAATAGTAAAAAATATTTCAGAATTTTACTGTTTTTGCTGTACTTTGGATCAAATAAAAAGCAGACCCATTTTCAAATTAATTAATTAATACCACCTCAAACTTTTAAAATTGGACATCTCTCTCTCTGTATATATTATATAGTATATATGTATATACATATATATAATATTGTAATATTTAATATATAAATATATCAGAGACCTCTTTTCTCACACGTCGGTTCAGCACGTCGACACAACACGGTTCAGTGTTGTATTTATTGTTTTTTTTTTATTGCAAATTGTACATTAGACAGGGAACAACCAACAACATAAGGCACATCCATCATAAATAATACGAATAATAAACATGAATAATTATTATACTCACAACAATATAACGAGGGAAAAAAACCCACAAGGAGCAAGAATCAATAGAGAAAGAACAAAAAGACATTAAAAATACATTAAAATAAATATTTTGAAATACAGAGGCAGAGTTTCAGATTTTCTATTTCGTTTTTTAACATATTTACTTATAACTTCATACTTACTGTTTTCCATCCGCTTTTAACAGTTATTTTTCTGCTATTTTATACTAAACGTAAGCTAACAAAAAACCTTCAAAGTATTTGATGAATAAAGCTGGTGGTTATATTACCTGTTGCCAGTACTCCTCCAGAGATGGTAAAGCGGACAGGTATCCTGTGTCAAGGACACTCTGTAGCTCCTGGAAAATACTACACATGGGAATAACATCCATATTCCTCACACACGCAGATCCGTCAAACCCAGCTGGAAATACTAAAAAAGACGCTTTCCCGTCGTGTCCTCATACGCGGATGTAAGGCAACAGTTGTTTGACTTCAGAGGACGCTCGGCTGACGGCTGCACAGAAGCGCTGCAAACCTGTAATTTCAAAACAAGCGAAACACGTTGAGCGTTGTCACCAGCGGACGAATCAGAGGCGACCGGCTAGTGCCCCGCCCACCGCCTCAACTCCACCCAATGGGTGCGTCCGTCTGCCGATCTGGTTGAGGATTGGTCATCGGTGTGCCTCTCTGTGTGATGATTGGTGAGTTGTAGTTGGCGCTATTTCTGGGGAGGTATATAAACGTACAAGCTTCATTGCAAATGAGGAAGTTGAGGTACTTGCAAATTTTCACGAGCATAGAAAGCTGTCCTCTATATATTATATATACAATACATATAAGGGATACCACAAAATGCATGCTATTTTTTCTTTAGTTCTGACCTGAATAAGATATTTCACATAAAAGATGTATTCATATAGTCCACAAGAGAAAATAATAGTTTACATGTATTTAGGGTGACCACCTGCTAATAAGCCCAAGGGGGGACAAGGGGTATGTTTCTGAGAGACAATGTGGGACACTGCCTGGCGCGGCGGTGCCCCCAAACCACGGGCAGACTTACTGATAGTGGTTTAATGACCTATTCCCCTAAACATGTGTAATTGCTGATGTATGCTCATGAATAGGCCAACCAATGAGAATTTTTTTTTCTAAATAAAGATTCATAATATTTTGAACATTCGATGAATTGACAGATGCACTTCCACTTACGATTTACTTTAGCTATTTATGGCAAAACAAAAATCCATCCCTAATGGTGTTTAAAATTGAACTGAGGGAATACTTTGCTTCTTTGAAACTTCTGAAAGACTCCAGTGACAACATTTACTCTCTATGTGAAGATGTCTCAAAATATTTGTCATTGTAACTTGCTTAGCTTCCATGTAACTTTATCTTAAGAATATATGAAGATTGAGGACAATATATGTATGTGAACAACTTTGACCTGCCTTATGGACAGAAGTGCCTTTGTTTACTTTATTCTACATGTTTGTTTTTTTGTTGTTGTTGTTGTTGTTGTTGTTGTTGTTGTTTTTGTGTCACAGAAAAAAAAAATACTTTAGCCATTTAATTGTATTTATTTTTCATTAAAATTTATTCACTTTAAATAAATTAGAATATAAAATTAAGGGTTTAACAGAAATTGTAGTTGATCAACACCACAGGAACAGTTGGGGAAAAAAAGTCTTAACTCACAACTCCACAGGTTCACAGAACGAGAAGGGGGAGGAATTGATGGGAACTTGCATGTTAGTAAAGGCAGGAGCAGGAATTCATTCAATTAATATTCATTTTTCCTAGTCTTTCTTGTACCCACACCTTCTATTTTTAATTGATGATGGCGGTGCCTCAGACTCAGTCTCTTTCTCCATTTTTCGAATTGGAAAGCGCGCATCTAAAAGTTCCTTCCCAGTGTGTCTGGAATGCACGTGAAAGCGCTGTCATGACAACAACGAAAAAGTTGACAACAACCTAGTCAGCAGTTCAAGTGAGGGGTGGGTGTGGCAACAGTAGCGTGCTGATCTGTCAAGTAATGTTCGTTTGGCTGCCTGGGGCTCGAGGATATAGCGTGACCAACTTTTTTTGTGAGCAAGCATTGATTATGCGTGACTCGGTCTCAATTTGCGGGACGCATGAATGGGGCTTCAAATGCTGTACGCGCACGCGCACGCGCTACGCGGGACGGGTGGTCACCCTACATGTATTACATATGATAAAAAAATATATGTGAGAGGATATGAGCGGAATCATTAATTCCAATGATTCTTAATGAACCGGATCAGTCTGATTCATGAACAAATCACTGAGACTAGGTCAAATTGTTCCCTGAAAGGATCAAAATCTGAATCATGCTGTTACCTGACACATTATATTCAAACTATGTCAAACTAAGTTTAATGTTTGCTTACTGTTCATCATCAGAGCAACAGTGGGAAATCAAACAATAATCAGTAACAAGCGAACAAATGCAAAGAGGACATTTGCCAATTTACTGTATGATGTCTTTGTGTATTATTGTGCTTTCCACACCCATAAAAGCCTTGGATTAGAAACACTGAGGTAAGGATTACTGAAAGCAAATAGCTGGAAGCATTTACACAAGCATACTGCTATCCTGAGCCATTTTTTTTTATCTCAGAAAGCACTGTGGCTTGTCAGTCTGTGTTTACAATCATAAGCTTTCCCCTTAAACAAAACTGTGAATGGATAATACACATATGCACAGACAGACACACACACATGCACCAACATGCACATTCAAACAGACAGGGGAGCATGTACAGTGATGGTGACTCATATTTTCTGTGATCACACTCTGCCTGTTTGTATTCAGGCTAGCATACATGCTCTTTCATTCTGTCAAAGATAGTGTTTTGCAGCATACTCAGAGTCACAGAGATTATTTTCATGGTAATTCATAGTTATGACTACACAGAAACGGGAAGGCATCTGTTAATGCACAATAAAAACAAATAAATACAAAATAGAATGCAAAAGACATAAATGACACACTAACAAAAATAATTACAATCTAAACCCAATAACCAGTAAGCCTAAGCCTAAGCTTTTATGTTAAAAATCTTATTCAAGTCAGTACTAAAAAAAATAACACATTTTGTATGATCCCTCTTATTATGGTAAAATAATGAACATTTTGCAGATTCTGCAAGGTGTATGTAAACTTTTGAGCTCAACTCTATATGGAGGTCATTATTCCTATTCCTTGTTATATGGTTCACTAAAATACTGAGCAAACACACAAATAATTAAAATGTGACTCAATAGTACAGTAAAACACACACAGATATGAGCATCAATCAACATTCAAAGGCCTGTGGGCTGAATCACACACTAACACATTTGCTCTAATGGAAATGTAGTTTTATCTCATATCGAGCATGACAAAACTAACTGCTAATGAGATTAAATTTAACTGAAGTAAAAAAAACACATACAAGACACTACAGGTTTGAATGCTCTGCCAGGGTGTGTGACTGAATGTGAGAACATTTATTTAATAGGCACTGACATTGCAAAATTGATGACATTATGAATTTTGCAGCATTGTTGTATCTTGTTGTGTGGGCCTGGAAATGTGTTTGCACTCTTTGGGGTTCTGCAGGATTGTGGATTGTTTTTTTGTGGTTGTGTGAATGCCTGTGAAAGGAATTACAAAAATACCATAAATGTGTGTATGTGTGTGTGTCTGCTCTGTTCCAGCTTGCTAACGTTATTACGCAATATTGTTTCAACAAGTATATATACACACCTATACCTGGAGTTTGTTAAGTAATAAAACAAGTAAATGACAATCAATCAAAGAGAGAGAATTTACATTTAGACATTTAGCAGACACTTTTATTCACAGTGACTTACAAAAAAAGGACAATGGAAGCAATCAAAAACAACAAAAGAGCAATAACATGCAAATGCCATGACTTGCACTTGCATGTTATTTAGCCTCAAACAGTATATATTTAGCCTAAAACAGTACATATATCAAGTTTTTTTTAATTACATAATAAATAAAAGAAAATAGATAGAATAAAAAAAGAAAAAGCAAGCTACTGTTAGAGGCCTAAAAAATAGATAGATAGAATACAACAAGAACAGAGAAGCTAGTGTTAGTTTTTCTTTTTTAAAAGAAAACAAGCAGTAAGCAAATTAATAGAGAATAAGTCTAAAAGGGCATGTTTTTTTTTTTTTTTTTTTTTAGAGAAAGTGAATCAAAATGGGTTGAAAAATGACTGTATTATATTGATCTTCACTGGTTCATTTGCTTATTTAATTGTGTGTCATTTATGGATGGATGGATATTTAATATACAGTTGAGGTCAAAAGTTTTCATACACCTTGCGGAATCAGCAATTGTTTTTTATTGGACCAAAATAAGAGGGATCATACAAAATGCATGTCATTTTTTATTTAATACTGACCTGAATAAGATATTTCACATAAAAGACATTTACATATAGTCCACAAGAGAAAATAATAGTTAATTATAAAAATTATACGCTTGATTCTTAATACTGTGTTGTTACCTGAATGATCTACTGCTGTTTTTTTATTAGTGATAGTTGTTTATGAGTCCCCTGTTTGTCCTGAACAGTTAAACTGCCCGCTGTTCTCCAGAAAAATCCTTTAGGTCCCACAAAAAATCTTTGGTTTTTCTTCATTTTTGTGTATTTGAACGCTTTCCAACAATGGCTGTATGATTTTGAGATTTTGAGATCCATCTTTTTACACTGAGGGACTCATATGCAACTATTACAAGGTTCAAACACTCACTGATGCTTGCTTCATAAAGAAACAAAATGTATTAAGAGGGGGGTGAAAACTTATGGAATTTGAAGATCAGGGTAAATTTAACTTATTTTGTCTTCTGGGAAACATATAAGCATCTTCTGTAGCTTCTGAAGGGCAGTACTAAATGAAAAAAAAAAAAAATAGATATTTAGGCAAAATAAGAAAAATGTATACCCCTAGCCCTTAATGCATCGTTTTTCCTTCTGAAGCATCAATGAGCGTTTTAACCTTCTGTTATCGTTGCATATGAGTCGCTCAGTTGTCCTCAGTGTGAAAAGATGGATCTCAAATTCATTTTAGGAAAGGGTTCAAATACACAAATTCATATAAAAATGCTGGAAAAACAACTAATTTGTGGGACCTGAAGGATTTTCTGAAGAACAGCAGGCAGTTCAGGACAAACAAGGGACTCATGAACAACTATCACTAAACATGAAAAAAAAAAAAAACAGCTGTGGATCATTCAGGTAACAGTATTAAGAATCAAGTGTATGTAAACTTTTGAACAGGGTCAATTTTATAAATTCAACTATTATTTTCTCTTGTGCACTATATGTAAACATCTTTTATGTGAAATATCTTTTTCAGGTCAGTACTAAAAAAAAAAATAACATGCATAATGTATGATCCCTCTTATTTTGGTAAAATAATTAACATTTTGCAGATTCTGCAAGGTGTTTATAATTTTTTGACCTCAACTGTAAATCACAAAAGTTTGACCATAAACTTTCCACACTGTTTATGGTCAAACCTTTGTGATTAACATTCTTAAAAAAAAAAAAAAGTACAGTATTTGCCCAGTGACTCTTGAATAAGTCTACCATGAGTAAGTCCTCTTTTCAATGAGTCTAACAGTAGTGTGAGATTCCAGTCGGGTTTATACAACCACCAGAGACATTCAGCACAATTTTCAGATTAATGTTAGAGCAGTTGTTGAGTGTTTGGATACATCCTTGAATCCAACCAGTCAATTACACACACGCATACAGCCCCACGCTTGATCAGACTTGTTTAAATGGGGCGTTCTGTACTTTTCTTAGACGTACATTCCTTTTTTGTAGCAACTGTTTTGTATTGGAGGTATTCATGCTGTTCCTAGAAGTAGATTTACACAAGCATACTGTACATACCCAAAGCTTGAGACATTCTCTTGTTCCGTTATTATTCTAGACTTCAGAACATCCACTATAATGTGATTCCAGTCCGGGCTCGCCGTCACACAACACACAGAACCAGTTATGTTGCCTCAGGAGAAATACCTCCTTTTGTGATCCGAGGCCCCGCATCTATAGCAAAAGAAGATTACATGGCTTTCTGAAAGCTAGAGTTGGGTGTAATATGCCTAGGGACAGCTTACGAAATGCTCATTTTATATTATCTCATGTCATTCTGAACATACATCATAGGTGTCTTCAACAACCTGACTTGACCCATGAATGAGTGGTAAAGCTTTTTTACTACCCTGTGACGTGTGGCATTCAATTCAACCAATGGCTCAAAGTTGTTTTAAATTTTTAGGCAATTGGCTCTTTTTATTCGGCTATTTGTTGGATGTGTTTTGATAAAGCATTTTACACAACCTACAGTTGTCATAAGAAGGCCATTACTCAGAGAACAGCAGAGCATATCATGAAAATCTGTGCTATAATCGAGCCCCCAGTGCATCCACCAACCTAGAAAACGTGAAAAAGAAAAACCCAGTAATTTTATATTAGTAAACCTTTCTCTGCAAGCATGTGAAAAATTTGTGCAAGCGACAGCGGTGTACCAGTTTTAACGCAACGGCAAAAGTTCGAGCAAAGCATGTTAACTGTTCTGTCGTTGGCTGCAAAGACGAGCACAGGACATTTTTAAGAGTCCCAGCCTCAGAGGAGACATATTGGAGACACTCGGATGTAAACAACAGCATTGATTGAATGGTTAATGTACTATGTGTTTATGCTGTCTAAACCACTGAAAAAATGTGTGAAAGCTGCAAAATCACATAGAGAAGTACTTATTTAGCAGGAAAGGGCACAATTTTTGACAAGCGAAAGTTAATAGGTGGTAAGAATGTGTACAAGCAATATTAATTTAGCTATTAGCCTAATATAAACCGTTTCTGACTGGAAATGATAAGAACAAACATGAATGTTGGCAAGATTCTTGCCCTGGAAATCCTGGATCAGTCTGGCCAACCACAAACGCCTTTTATTCCTCAGACAGTTTTTTGCACTCTTCTCCTTGATTTTTTATAACTTTTGGCCGTCTATAGTACTCCAAGTGTTTTTCCTGGTCTGACCAATTAGTACAGCCCAAAACATGACAATAATTGACCATTTTCAACAGCAATAATCAGCAAAATATGCAAGTTTCTTTTGGTTCAGTACTGTTTACGTTGAGTGCTGCCTATATGGGCGATTGATGATGTGTCGTGAAAACACTCGATAAACATGCAATTTCTTTCCCAGCTGTTTGCCTCCACAGATATAACTGACTATTTTGTAACTCCTGTGTGTTTTTAACATAAACTTCTGTGTATTTGACAGTTCAAGTGCAATAAGACATGAAAGAGTTTTAGAGTTTTAGTTTAGTGACAGCCGCTTTCTGTCTGCGTGCTTTGGATATGTGCTCTATATCATGAGCTATATCGAGCTATATAAGTTTGAACTAATATGGTTTAAAACGCATGACAAATCAAAACCAAACAGACTCTATTCTAGAAAAGGGGTGGGAAGTAGCAGCTCGTTTGCATTTAAAGAAACATGTTTTTGCTTTCACTTAAAATGGGTATTTTAAAAATTATATAATAAATGATCTGTGGGGTATTTTGAGCTACAACTTCACAGACACATTCTGGGGACACCTGAGACTTATATTACATCTTGTAAAAAGGGGCATAATAGCCAGCTGCATGCGCATATGGTTGCAGAAAAACACTGGTAACAAGTGGAGGTAAACGGGTGAAATCCATGGAATAAGAGGAAAAAAATAGTTTTGTGCCTTTTGATGTCAAAATCGGAATGCAAATCATTTTTATAGAATACTGTCGTTAAAGATGCCATTTAAAGCTAAACGCAGACATTTAAATGGACATACTATGGATGAAAACTACTATGATTACTCTACTTTTAAAGCATAAATTTGATTTAAACAATAATATTCATATATGCTGTTCATAGGGGACATATTGTATTAGCCCTACAGTTACAGCATGAAATATTATTTAAACCTATTACGACCAACATTTTTACATTATCTTTATGTATTTGATCTCACAGTTTAGATTTTTATTTCTTACAAATGCAAGTTTATATCTCCAATTCGGACTTTATAACTCGATTTAACTTAAAAATAGTACGTTTTCTGCCACCATAGGCTTATCCATGTAATTCTCTAGCCATCTCTGGGTTTTCTGCAACCATCATGTGCACGTATTTTGAATGTTTACAAACCTAATTGGTCTTTTGGTCTCCTTTAAAAAAAAGGTATGTTGGCGACTTCAGAATTCACTGTTGTACCCAGGTGAAAAAATAATATACTTAAATGCAATTAAAATACACTTAAATACCCGCAAATACATTTTTAGTACATTGTTTTTTTTTTTGTGTTAAATAAAAGTTTGATGGTTATACACTATAAATTTACTAATTAAAAGTATGTTTATACTTCAGTAGGACTTTAGTACACTTGACAAAAGTATACTAAATACCAGTAATACTTAAATAATTTTTTAGTGTACTACAATAAAGTACACTACAGAAAAAACATCCAAAAGAGTTTTATTAGTGTGTTTTTCAAAAGTGTGCTTTAAATGCTTTAAACATTAGTTGATTTTTAGTACACTGTTTACATACTAATCTTGAGTTTAAAATAAGTTAATATATAAAAAATCTATTAGTAATGTATTGTAGTAGAAGTACATTTTCCCAAAAGTTGTACTTAAGTACACTTAATGTGAATGCATTATTATCACTAACACTTAAATTGATTTTGAGTGTGGTAATTTTAAGTTTACATTAAATTGATTTTATTAAAAATCTATTAGTAATGTATTGTAGTAGAAGTACATTTTCCCAAAAGTTGTACTTAAGTACACTTAATATGAATGCATTATTATCACTAACACTTAAATTGATTTTGAGTGTGGTAATTTTAAGTTTACATTAAATTTATTTTATTAAAAATCTATTAGTAATGTACTGTAGTAGAAGTACATTTTCCCAAAAGTTGTACTTAAGTACACTTAATATGAATGCATTATTATCACTAACACTTAAATTGATTTTGAGTGTGGTAATTTTAAGTTTACATTAAATTTATTTTATTAAAAATCTATTAGTAATGTATTGTAGTAGAAGTACATTTTCCCAAAAGTTGTACTTAAGTACACTTAATATGAATGCATTATTAGCACTAACACTTAAACTGATTTTGAGTGTGGTAATTCTCCCAGGTTAAAAAAAAAGTGCACTAAAATGCACTTTATTTAAGTATACTTAGTACACTTTTCAGTAATGTACTAAAAGTGCTCTATTTTCGCACACTAATTTTGTACTTAATGTACTAAAAGATAGTATTAAGTATATGTTAAGATAAACTTAATACCATCTAAGTGTACTCAACTGTGCTATTTTGAGACACCCTGAAATTGAACTAAAATGTGCTTTTATCATACTATATCTGTATTTTAAAAAATATATTTAGTTAAAACTAGAAATACACTTGAACCCTATTTTTAAACATTTATAAATATATTTAAGACTAATTTAAAGTATAATAGTAATATATTAAAAGAATATTCAAAATGTGAAAAAAGTGTGCTAAAATACACTTTAAGTATACTTAGTACACTTTTCAGTAATGTACTAAAAGTGCTCTATTTTCGCACACTAATTTTGTACTTATTGTACTAAAAAATAGTATTAAGTATATGTTAAGATAAACTTAATACCATCTAAGTGTACTCAACTGTGCTATTTTGAGACACCATGAAATTGAACTAAAATCTGTATTTAAAAAAATATATTTAGTTACAACTAGAAATACACTTGAACCCTACTTTTGAACATTTATAAATATATTTATGACTAATTTAAAGTATAGCAATAATATATTAAAAGAATATACAAAGTGTGAAAAAAGTGTGCTAAAATACAATTTAAGTACACTTAGTGCACTTCCCTAATGTACTTAAAGTGCTCTATTTTCGGCCACTAATTTTGTACTCTATATACTAAAAGTTATTCTTAAGTATATGTTAAGATAAACTTAAAGGAGAACTCCGGTGTGATTTTGACCTAAAGTGTATTGAATCATGATACCGAGTGTGAACGTACCTTGCATATCTCATCTCGTCTTGTCCACTGCTGTCCGAAATCTGGGGTCAGTTAGCCGATGCTCACAACAGCTTGTCAATGAAAGTCATCGGGCATCGAAGGAGCCATGTAAATAAATCACTGTTTTACGCCATTTACGAGGCACAAAGTAGCTCCACACTTCATTGGTAGACTTCCAAGGGCCCTGACATTTAAAACGAGACATTGAGAACTTAGAAAAAGCACCGGTAGTTTATTTACAAGTAGATTTATACAGACAGTAACTGCAAGAAGT
>NC_133370.1:9757365-9834318 GCF_049309525.1 Garra rufa
AGGACAAACATAAGCACACCCAAAGCACTTTGGGATTTTAAGGAATTGAAGTTTGCTTGCCGCTAAAGCGTGTTGAGATGGCGATGAACATGGCTCACATGCGGGACACGAAATGGCTGACGCTGGAGGTGTGTCGTGAGTTTCAGCGGGGAACGTGCGCTCGCACCGACGCCGAGTGCAAGTTCGCGCATCCCGCCAAGAGCTGCCAGGTGGAGAACGGGAGAGTCATCGCGTGCTTTGACTCACTGAAGGTAAGAAACACCTCAGGCTCGAACATTACTGAATCTGTCTGATCTTTCTTAATGGAGTATGTCCACTTTTGGTCATATGATTTAATTTATTTTCATTTTGTTTATTTGCTACATTTTAATTTTAATATTTTCTCACCTTTCAATTAAAAGACAGGAAAAGATAAGGGGAAATTTTGCAAGCTAGACTAGAAATCACATCTCTCATCTCATCTCACTTTTGACATTTTGGTCACATGTTTATTATTTTAATTTTTATTATATTATTTTTATTATTTTGTTGTTTTTTATTTTATTTTATTTTATTTTCATTGTTCCTATTTTAATATCTATTATTTATAATAATGTATTGTATTTTATTTTATTGTAACATTTTATTTATTTTTTGTATTTTTATTGATTATTTGCGTAATTGTATTTTATTTTTGAGCATTGAGCACACATGATTTTTTTTTTACATTGTATCATTTTCTATTTATTTTATTTTTATTTCTGGCCTTTTGTTATTATATTTTAAACGTTATTATTTTTTATTTATCATTTTTGTTTTATTTTTATTATTTTATTTATATATTATATATGTTTATTTATTCTATATATTAGTTTTATTTTACTTTTGATTATATTTAAAATTATATTTTATATTTTATTTCTGGCATTTTATTATTTTATTTTTAACTTTTTTATTGATTATTTATGTAATTTGTATTTTTTTTTTTTTTACATTTATAATTTTTTATTATTTTATATTTATATTTGTAATTCTGGCCTTTTATTATTATTTTATTTTTAACATTTTAATTATTAAATATATTATTATTGTGTATCATTTATATATATATATATATAAAATTTTATTTTTGATTATTTTTAACCTATATTTTAATTTTATTTCTGGCCTTTTGTTATTTTATTTTTAACATTTTATTATTTTTATATATATATTTTTTTTATCATATAGATCATTTATCATATATCATATATATATTAGTGGTGGCCCGTTATCGGCTTTAACGTGCTGCGTTAACGTGAGACTCTTATCGGGTGATAAAAAAAATATCGCCGTTAATCTATTCTCAAAGTTGGGTTGGGAGCTGGGTCTAAACTACGCAAGATATGATGACTTTCACCTTGATATTTGAGCGCGGATGACGTATACCTAGTGGAATTGCACTGTAGGGGGCGAGAACGAGTCTTCAACTTCTGTGAAATTACCACATCAAATGAGACGTGCAAACATGGATGCAGTTATGAAGCCGCTTCAGGGCAGGTGCGTTGCTAGACCCTTTTTACTGGGGCACGTGCCCCAGTGAAAATCTGCTGTGCCCCAGTAAAATCTCAAGTTGAGTTATAATTTACTTTGATAATCCCGCAATAAAGACATTAAACTATATGCAACAACTGAATTGACGCTTCTAAAAGCAACGCACTTTAATGGAAGACTATGCACGCAGATAGGCTATCCATGCCCATACACAGACGCGCACGTCGTGCAGCCTTTTGCGCAGAAGTACTTGGTTACACAAGTTTGTATAGGTAATTATGTTGTAAATGCAATTGTCAAGCAGATTGTGATGCATTTTGGAAACAGGAGATGAGCGCCTGGTCTAATGCGCCACCTGGCCCGTTCTCGAAGACTTACTTTTAGTCATTATTTGGGTAGCACACATATTCTGAAAATGCCTTCAGCCGAATTCAAATTAGCCATTTTAATCTAGATTAATCTAGATTAATAAAATTAATCTATGCCCACCCCTAATATATATATATATATATAAAGATGTTCCAAGCCAGACTAATACTCTTATTGCCCAATGCAAATATTCAGCCTTATTCATTCATTTATTATTTTTTTTACCAGCTTCTACTAGTTTACTCATTTTACTAGTCAAATAGCACTTTTACAAGCATGAAAATAAGCAAGATTAGTTTCCATATTATCTGGATATATGAATGGCTCAGTGTTTTACCTCAGAATGACACAGCTGAGCCTTAAGCCATTAATTTCTTCTTCCTACTTACTTTGGATGCCAACATGAGCATTCCACACACTATATAAAAAGGTAAATCAACTGCACTGTAAAGCGCAGGGACCTTTATATGGGAACTTCTTTTACAGGCGTAGTAGTCTAGACCATAATACTTCCAGGAGGACCCATCACCATGGCAACACACCAGCATTGTTGTCATGATTGTTATTGAAACTGTGATGATCACTGTTACAAAAAGAACAAGCCTTGATCTTTAAATGTTTTGCATAGAGAAGTTCCTGCAAACTCTTGAAGTTGCAAAACTTTGCGACAAATGTTCAAATCCAGGTCTCTCTCAGAAGAAGACTAAACATAAACTGATTATTCTGTACTTTGCTGCCTTGTAATAACACACTGAATCTCTTATGTTTGGACAAGACAGTCTGAGGTCTCTGCTCATTTCTGCAGTTTTGGTTCAGTTCCTCATTCGGTCAAGTCAAAGACACACTCACTACTCTGAAACCACTAGAACCCGAGCCTGGATGAGTAAGAGGACTCTCAAAACTGAACGTTTTGACGATTTTGGCGTCCACGATAATGGTTTTCAGTTAATGTTAATAATTATATGGCTGTATTGTATTTTTAAACCCTTTGGCTATTCAGCACAAAGCCACTGGTACTAGTAAAAATCCTAGAAATATGAGAAATATACACAGAGAGAGGCCGCTCGCAAAAGCTAATGCACGTTTCTGTCATTCCCGTTTCCCGTCCTGAGGTCTGAATGGAGTATTTGCTCTCCAGATCCAAATCCTTTATGATGAACAGGCTGATACCAGCCAGTAACTCCACAGAGATCTGATCCTCCTCTATGAGCTCTCTGCTTTTCCCTCTAATAACACCAAAAATCACATCCATCAGTGCAGACCCCGAGACTGGCCCTCTAAGAAAGTCTGAGTCAACAAAGACAGAGAGGTCTGTAATGCCTAGCAGAAGAAACTAGGGTTTTGCACAACTTTCTGCCATTTGGATGCATATATTGCATCCAATTATTGGTGTTTATAGAAGAAAAACATTATTGTTAAAAAAAATAATATATATATTTTATAATATTATATATTATAATATATATATTATAATAAAAATTATAAAAGACAATTCTTTATATATGCAAACCGATAACCGATATGTTGGCTGATAAATCTAAATGCAAATTTTTATATAATTATTTACAGCCAATTCCTTTGTATCACCACTACTCACATAAAAAAAAAAACATTTTTAATTAATCAACCGATAACTGTCAATACCAATAACCGATAATTCTTTATACATGAAAGCCGATAACCGGTATGTTGGTCGATAAATCTGAATGCAAATTTTTATATAATTTTTAGGAGCCAATTTTCTTGCATCACCACTATTCACATTTTCTTCAAAAAAGGTTTAAATAATTAACCGATAACCGATAATTCTGATTATAACCAATATAACAAATAAATTAACCAATAACCAATAAATAAATTAAGCCAATTCCCATGCATCACCATTACTCACATTTCCTTCAGAAAAAAAAATTACATTAGCAGATAACCAATAATTCTGATTATAACCAATATAACAAATAAATAAAATGAATTAACCGATAACAAATAATTCTGATTATAACCAATATAACAAATAAATTACCGTTAACCGATAATTCCGTTAATACATTCAGATTTTTTAGAGACCAGTTCCCTTACATCACCACAAATCACATTTTCTTTAGAAAAAACAAAACAAATAAATAATTACATTGACAGATAACCGATAATTCTGATTATAACCGATATAACAAATAAATTAACCGATAACCGATAATTCCTGTAATAAATAAACTTTTTTTAGGAGCCAGTTCCCTTACATGACCACGAGTCACATTTTCTTCAGAAAAAAAAACAAATAATTACATTAACAGATAACCGAAAATTCTGATTATAACCGATATAACAAATAAATGAATTAATTAACCGATAACCAATGATTCTTTAAATATGAAAGCTGATAACTGATATGTTGGCTGACAAATCAAAATCCAAATTTTTATATAATTTTTAAGATCCAGTTCCCTTGCATCTCCACTACTCACTACTCAAAAAAAAATTAAAAAAACATCCGCCAAAGCACGCCTTTCCCCGTTAATCCACATAATCTGACATATCATTCATGTCAGTAGCACAAATGAAGATAGTTTTAAAAATGCAGCGCATGAGCAATAATAATAGTGATCTGTCTTAGCAAGCATGACTAAAGGGTTTTTCCAGTTTACGCCTTATGCTTTGATAAATGAATTATGGCCTATGTCACATCTGTCCAGAATGAGCTTCTATGAAGTTCTCCTAATCCATTACTTTGCTTCATGTCGTCCAGTGTTTGGCTTAGTGTGGAGCTACTAAATTATTCATATAACTAAATATCTTTAAATATTAAAAAGACCACATGTGCTGAATTATTAAAATGTTTACATTTGCTGAAATATTAAAAACGTCAGTTATGAGTTTATTAGGTGCTAATTTGTGTCGCCAGGACTTTGCAAACAGCTCCACGTACTGTAAGTGTGTGAGTGTGTGTGAATGTAAGTGTGTGTGTGTGTGTGTGTGTGTGTGTGTGTGTGTGTGTGTGTGTGTGTGTGTGTGTGTGAGTGTGTGTGAGAGAGTGTGTGTGTATGACCACTTCCTTCCAGAGCAGTAGGGAATGCCACTTTGTAATTTTCCATCTATTTTTACACGGCAGGAGAAAAGCAAATACACACACACAGACACACACTGGCAGGGGGGGTTCAAGCTAAATCTCATGTCTGCTGGGAAACCTTGGCAATGTTTCAGGTGTTCCCCTCCACAGACACACACTCACTCGCATATACATACACACACAGACATCTGTTTATATTGGACACATGCAGTAGTTGAGACACTTTTGAAAAATATACAGCATATACAAAAACCTACTATAGGTTTTTTGAACATTACCATAAAAGTGATACCATTTATTTTTATGGTTTTCAAATAGTATGTAAATAGCACAGTAAAGGATTATATTATATTGGATTATATTACCAGTCAAAAGTTTTTTGTCAAAAAGATTTTTATTGTTTTTTAAAGAAGTCTGCATTTTGTTGATCCAAAGTACAGCAAAAACAGTAAATTTTGAAATATTTTTACTATTTAAATTATTTTTACTATTTGATCACAGAAATAAATTACATTTTAAAATATATTTAAATAGAAAACCGTTATTTTAAATCTAAATTTTACTATTTTTGCTGTACTTTGGATCAAATAAATGCAGGCTTGGTGAGCAGAAGAGACTTATGTAAAAAAATTTTTTATAAAAATCTGTGAAACATCTTAGTGTTCAAAAACTTTTGACTGGTATATTATATTATATTATATTATATACTGTTTAAAAGTTTAGAGTCAGTAAGATTCTTTTAATGTTTTTTACATTTATTAAATTAAAAGTACATTAAATTATTATTAGTACATTAAATTATTATAGTACTGAATTATTATTAAAATTTAAAATAACTGTTTTCTATTTTAATATATATGAAAATGTAATTTATTGCTGTTATGCAAAGCAAAATTTTCACCATTACTCCATTACATGATCCTTCAGAAATTATTCTAATATGCTGATTTTCTGCTCAAGAAATATTTATTTTTATAACAGCTGGAAACTTATGCATAATATTTGTTTAAAACCGTGACACATTTTTTTCAGGAATCTAATAAATAGAAAACAGTGTTTATTTAAAAATAAAACTCTTTTGTAACATTTTAAATGTATTAACTGTCACTTTTGATCAATTTAAAGCTTTCTGGCTGATCACAAATGTTTGAATAGAAGTGTATTTACTTTTATTTTTTAGTATTTTCTTGTACAATATTATTTTATATTAAAATATAGCTATTATTCTTATTCAATTTATTCTATAAAATATATAATATATATTTTATATCACAGTATTAGTGTACATAATGTTTTTTTTTTCTAAAAGCTTAATTTAATTAAATATTTTAAACATTATTTTGTTGACCTTTTGTTTGGAATCGAATAAATGCCAACTAAAGGGCAAGGTAATTTGTTACAATTAATAATATATACCGTCATGCCGCACAGCTCTCGTAGAGCAACAATTCTGTTTTCCCAAGGAGGAAGAGTGAAAAACAGATGAACTATGAACACGTGTTTTGCGTCAGACGACTCGAGTCGTATGAGAAGATCTACTGTGTATAAATGCCAGTGTGAGTCGTGAATCTAGCGCAGGCCTCGTGTTCGTGTGTGTTTGAGAGAGAAAGAGAGGTAAAGATCTAAAGAAATTGTTTCAGTGCAGATGTGGACAGAAGAACATTGTCTAGTGTGTTTGTGTGTGTGTGTGTGTGTGTGTGTGTGTGTGTGTGTAACAGCACTTTTGGCCATGTTGAATCGTGCTGGCTGGATGAAAAGCACACTGTGAGGCTGCTGACGCTGACTGCCATGGGCCAAAGTCCAGACACACACACACACACACACACACACACACACACACTGCTCAGCTTTATCTATCATCCCTCTATCTGACAGAATGATAGATCTGTTATCTCTGCCTGTGTAAATAATGCCAGACTGACAAAGAGAGAGAGAGAATGTGACAACAAATGAACTAAATAAAACCGACAGAAAATAACAGTGGTTTTCAGAGAGACAAAAAAAGAAAGAGAGAAACAGCCATGAATTCGGTGTTGTTTTACACTTTTTTTGCTCCGAGCGAAATGGAAGATCATAGAGTGGAAAAGTGGCTTGTGAGCGAAGCTGACGTGGGTGAGAGATGTTTGAGCCGGCTGGCCAGTTTCCTCATCTCTAATAAGAAACAGACCAGCCATATGGCTCACAGAGCCAAGATGGCCACTGCATAGGTTTTGGCGGGAACAGCAAGTTCAAAACCGACCAAATACACTCTTAAAAAAAAAAGGTGCTTCAAGCGATGCCATAGAAGAACCATTTTTGCTTCCACAAAGAACCATTCAATCAAAGGTTCTTTAAAGAACCATTTCTTACCTTTTTATAATCAGAAGAACCTTGTTTGCCACAAAGAACCTTTTGTGAAACAGAAGATTTAGACAAAAGATTTAGACAAAAAAGGTTCTTCTATGGCATCGTGAAACACCTTTATTTTTAAGAGTGTAGGTGAATCTTTATCTTTTATAAACTCGCAATTCTGAGAAAATAAAGTGTCATTTTGAGATATAAACTCACAATTTTGACTTTTTTTCTCAGAAATTCTGAGAAATGAAGTTGCGATTTTGAGAATTAAAGTCAGAATTTCTAATTATAAACTTGAAATTGTGACTTAATTTTTCAGAATTGCGAGTTTATATCTCGCAATTCTAAGAAATGAAGTCAGTATTGCATGATATAAACTTGCAATTCAGAGAAATAAAGTTGCAATTTTAAGAAGTAAAGTAAGAATTTTGAGATATACTCACAATTGTGACTATTTTTCTTAGAATTGCAAGTTTATATTTAAAAAAATATTTTACTTTTTTCTCAGAATTGCGAGATATAAACTCGCAAATCTGAATTTTTTTTAAATGAAGTCAGAATTGCCTGATATAAACTTTCAATTTTGAGAAATAAAGTCAGAATCTCTCACAATTATGACTTTTTTCTTAGACTTGTGAGATATAAACTCACAATTGTGACTTTTTTTCTCAGAAATTCTGAGAAATGAAGTTGCGATTTTGAGAATAAAAGTCAGAATTTCTAATTATAAACTTGAAATTGTGACTTAATTTTTTCAGAATTGCGAGTTTATATCTCGCAATTCTAAGAAATGAAGTCAGTATTGCATGATATAAGCTTGCAATTCAGAGAAATAAAGTTGCAATTTTAAGAAATAAAATCTGAATTTTGAGATATACTCACAATTGTGACTTTTTTTCTTAGAACTGCAAGTTTACATCTCCCAATTGTGACTTTTTTTCTCAGAATTGTGAGAAATAAACTCGCAAATCTGATTTTTTTTAAATGAAGTCAGTATTGCATGATATAAACTTGCAGTTCAGAGAAATAAAGTTGTAATTTTAAGAAATAAAATCTGAATTTTGAGATATACTCACAATTGTGACTTTTTTTCTTAGAATTGCAAGTTAAATCCCCCAATTGTGACTTTTTTCTCAGAATTGCGAGATATAAATTTAGCAAATCTGAATATTTTTTAAATTAACCTTTATCCATGAAAACATTTGACTCTACGTAAATGTCCCTTACTTGTGTGCAAGGCATTGGTGTTTGTAACTTTAAGTGAAAAAATGCTTTTGTCTCATTAGAATGGTCATGTTTAATGTTATAGTTACCATTGGGAGCTCATTTTAAACCACTTTTTATAAGAGGGTTCTTTTAAAAAACGTAAAAAAATCGATTTATGCAAGTTAAATCTGTTTCATCTGGTATTTTTATGTATGTCACTGCGTTATGAGGTCAGCTCGCAGCTTAACGATTTGAGCAGACCGTGGATGGCCTTCTTTTAGATGGTATAATTAGAACAGGTATCACATGACCAGGCATCTAAAGCACACTGGCGCAGACACACATACTCATCCAGAAACACAACACAAATTAAAGCTGCGAGCAGCGATGAACGGGCCCTCGCACCCGGGCTCACCGCCGACCGGTGGCTTCAGGAAAACAGCAAACGGTGGGCAGTATGCTTTTAATACAGTAAATGTAGGAGAAATATGTCAAAGTCACTTAAATGTGCCAAACTTGCCGCTGCCAGCTGGTGGCGCTATGCCTATAACTGATTATTGGCATGTAGATGTGTTCAGGCCAGCACTATTATCAAACATATGAAGTTTGGTGCAGATTGACCTTGGTATGTTTGAGTTAGTGAAATATATGAGATATCCTGCTGCCAACAGGTGGCGCTATGATAATATCTGAATATTGGTCTTTAGGTGTCTTCAGGCCAGGACTCTTACCAAACCTGTGAATTTTGTGGCAGATCAGACATTTTCAGGCTAAGTTATAACCACTTCTATGTCTATGCAGAAACATCTAACTTTGTCAGGCCACCACGGACATGCCCTTTAATGAAAACTCAAGATCTTCACAATTTAACATCTCTAAGGCTTCAAGATCAGACTGACCAAATATAATGTTGATTTAACTAAATGCAATCAATGCAAGGACTTCAGATAAATGCCAACTGTGAACCAGTATGCTACAAATGATGATAAGAACATGATTCATGATGATAGCAAAATGTTATTATTGCTTCCTTTACATCCACCACTTCTGCTTAAATGTCATTGTTACCTATCTGTACAATTTTTGTGTGGATATTGCTTTGCTGGTGACTCCTGTTATAAGACATCACTCTTAAGTGCTACATAACTAAGAATCAATAAGGAAGACGGTGCCCAGTTGGCACATGCATTCACAGTAATCCTCTGCTAGTTTGGATTTTAAGTTTACAGAATTGAAAGGGTTACACTTTAAAATCAACACACAGACACATACACACAAAATATAAAATGTTGCCATCCAGTTTCATTTGTTAAAATTAACTATATTAGTTAACATGACCAATACATAAATAGCATTTATTAATGTTAATTAATATTAAGCTAAAAAAAGTATTCATATAAAGTTTATGTACTGTGAATTAACATGAACATGAACACAGTTCATGTGGGTGTACAGCAATACACAATAAAGTGCTCTATAAACTCTTCATTCTTTCAAAATATCTTTAAAAATCAAGTTGAGTATTTTAACGGGGTGATATATATATATTTATAACTGATCTTAAAATTATGGTTTTCAGATGTTTTGAAGAGATAACAGTAACGTTTGTTTTGTTGTCAAAGTTTGTCATAATTTTTTATTATTATTATTTTATATTCAATAAATAACACTATGTAAATATTGTCTATCAATGAAGATAAATTGATCATGCTAAAAAGTTGTATTTTTTTTATCTTTTGCTATGTGACTGAATAGGACAAGTTCATGGTACAGTTAAGTAAAAAATAAATAAAAAACAACAACTGCAAAATACGAACAATGAAAGACTAAGTGACCCTTTATATTTTCTCAAAATATCAGACTCTCAAAGATCAGACATATTTATGTAATTAAAATACATATGTGCATTTTTTGTTCAAAGATGGTCTGTAGGATGGCTCTCTACTCTGTCACCCTCTCTGCCTCTCACCCCTCCCCCCTGCAATAATGAGCTTCTCTGTGCCTGACTGAACGCACACACATACTGTAGAGACATTCACCAGAGTGACAGCAGGTTTCTGAGTTATTTTTTTAATTTTCTTTAATTCATTGAAGCTTGTATAAAATTAATATTTCCAGCACTTGCTCAGAATGATTAGATCTCTGTGTGAAAAAAGTTTTAAAGAGTTTGGATGCTGCACTTTAAAGATATAAAAAATTAGGGTTATGTTTTTTACTATATCTTTAAAAAATCACCACGTCAACACCGTTCGAGATATCCAAAATCCGCTCGCAATTTAACATCTTCAGAATCTTCTCTTCATGTTAAAAAAGTTTGGTGTGAACAGCTGGTTGTTCTTAGGAGTAGTGTGAATTTGTTTACTACCTGATTTTTCAAAAAATCCACCTTCAAATCAAAATAGCCGGCTTTCTGTTGGTCTTAGCTAATGAGTTTGATTTAGAAAGTTGTCCAGATTGATGAGAACAATATATGTACAGAGTTTGGTGACTGTAGGAAAAACTAACCCCCCAACTTTTGTCAAAAGATGGCGCTATAGAGTGCCTGCTCCACGCCCATTTATGACCTTTTGCCAGTGTCTAACTATCATTAATATTGATGTGTGTGTTGAGTTTCATGAAATTCTAAGCATGTTATCTGCCTTGAAAAGACAGGAATGTAATTTTAAAGTTTGACATGTTGCCATGGCAACAGCATTCGATTTATCATCGACCCCTTTACATATTCTTATCGGTCGTGTTTTGACATGATTTTGATGAAGTTTAAAGAAAATCGATTAAAATTAAGAGGCTGATTTCAAAGCATTTTGAAAATGACACGTTTCCTGCTCCCAGTTGGTGGCGCTATAACTTTGACTCATAATAGTCACATTTATGGAATCGGCATCATACAAGGAACAAACTGGTGAAGTTTCATCAGAATCAGGCAATGTGTGCAACAGTTATTAGACACTTCCTGTTTCTCATTTCTCGCCATAACTTTGTCGCCTTGCCACGGCCAAACCGTTCGAGATATCAAAAATCTCCTCGCAATTTAGCGTCCCCAATGTCTTGAGATCATGCTGACAGAGTTTGGTGACAATCCCATGGAATTCCTGGGAGGAGTACGTTAAATTCCAGAGCATGCGCTTTTTAAACAGCCCTAAATATCTCACTTCCTGTTGCGTGGAGCCCATGACATAGAGTACAAAAGTTGTTCAGCTCGATGAGTTCTATATGTGTACCGAGTTTCATATCAATACGCGCAAGTATGTGTGCGCAGTACATCAAGTTTTCAAACTGTGTTCCAGGGGGCGCTGTAGAGGCCCTGAACCACGCCCGGGTCCCAGCCTCTGTGGCGTCCGGACGACGGCAGATTCCGACGTGTGTGCAAATTTTCAAGAGTTTTTGAGTATGTTAAGGCCCCCAAAAGTGCCCCAACGGTTGAAAAAAAATAAAAATAAAAAAAAAAACAAATAAGAATCCTTAGAAGAACAATAGGGCCTTCGCCCTTTTGGGCTCGGGCCCTAATAAGTATCTATGCTTTCAACAGGCCATTTGCATATCATGCAAATCATTTGACTGAATATAGTCAAATATGCTTTCCCTTCCCAGCAGCCCTCATTGGTTCCAATCAGACGAGACAGAGGTGAAGTTGAGATCAACCAGTAGTAGGGAGGATCAACACTCCTCTTTAACGCTTATCTCTCCATTTTGGCATGAGTTAGTGCAATTATGCAACACACCAGAGGGATCTTCCCAGTTTAATGGTGCTGTTTGCTGGTAACGAACGCTCCTTTGACCTTGTTTAGTCACACGGAACAAATCAGAATGCTAAATGAGATGTTCAAAGCCGATGTAAAATAGGCGAGATTTGTACGCCTGCAAACGCACTTCAGTTGAACTCTTTTATTTATTTAGCTACCGATTACGTTTAGTCTAATGAACCAAATTAGCAGCATATTTATTTATTTTTTGTGATCATTAGCATTAATAAATCTAACTAATTTAGCCTGCAGCTAACTATGGAATCCCGTTTATGCCACTGAATAAAAAATATGAAAGTGACTGACTTAATTTCTTAGAATTGCAACTTTTTATCTGACAATTCTGACTTTTTTCTCACAATTGCGAGTTAACACCTCGCAGTTCTGACTTTTCTGAAACTTTTCACTTGAGAAATGATGAAGTCAGAATTACGTGAACGTCATAATTTTAAGATAAAAACTTGTAATTGTGACTTTTATATCTTTCAGTTGGGACTTTTTTAAGCAATAAAGTTGCAATTTTGAGAAATAAAGTCAGAATTTCGAAATATAAACTTGAAATTGTGACCTTTTTTCTCAGAATTGCAAGTTTATATCTCGCAATTGGCACAGTTTTTCTTACAATTCTGAGATATAAATTTGCAATTTTGAGAAATAAGTCACAATTTCAAGATATACTTACAATTGGGACTTTTTTCTCAGAATTGTGAGATACAAACTTGCAATTCTGAGAGATTAAATAAGAATTATGAGATAAAACTCGCAATTCTGAGAAATGAAGTTGCAATTTTGAGAAATAAAGTCAAAATTTCGAATTATAAACTTCAAATTGTGACTTTTTTCAGAATTACAAGTTGATATCTCGCAATTGGGAAATGTTTTCTCAGAATTCTGAGATATAAACTCACAATTTTGAGAAATAAGTCAGAATTTCAAGATATGAACTTGCAATTGTGACTTTTTCTCAGAATTGCGAGATATAAACACAATTATATCTTATTAAATCAGCATTATAGGATATAAACTCACAATTCTGAGAAGTGAAGTCAGTATTGCATGATATAAACTTTCAATTCTGAGAAATAAAGTTGCAATTTTGAGAAATAAAGTCAGAATTTTGAGATATGAACTCACAATTGTGACATTTTCTTAGAATTGCAAGTTTACATCTCACAATTGTGAATTTTTCCTCAGACTTGTGAGATATAAACTTGCAATTGCAAGTTCTAAAGTCAGAATTATGAAATATAAATTAGGAAATCTGAATATTTTTTAAATTAAGTCAGAATTGCATGATATAAACTTGCAATTTTGAGAAATAAAGTCAGAATTTTAAGATATAAACTCACAAATGGGAGTTATAAAGTCAGAATTGCAAGATAAAAACTTTTTTTTCTCAGAATATCAAGAGATTATATTTTATATTTTCTTTTTTTTTCTTATTATAGGGTCAGAATTGTGAGATATAAATGTGCAATTCTGACAACATGTCTTTTTTCCCCTCAAAATGGGACTTTATAACTCACAATTGCCAGATTATATCTCACAATTCTGGAAAAAGTCAGAATTGTGTCAAAAAAATCATAAGTGCTGGATATAAACTCGCATTTGTGAGAAAAAAGTCAGAGTTGCGAGTTTTTATCTCACTATTCTGACTTTATTTCTTGCAATTGTGAGTTTATATCATGCAGTTAATATTAACCATTATATAATGTAACATTATTCATGTTTTAAGTATAAAATAACATTATTCTGGATAAAACGATACATACTGTACATCACTTCATAATTATGACTCTAGGAAAATATATAGCTGCTGAGTATTCTTATTTGCTCATTAACTTTAAAGAATTTAATACTTTTATTCAGCATGGATGCATCAGTTTGATCAAAATGGCAGTAAACTTAAAATGTTGCCAAAGATATCTACTTCCAATAAATATCAAAGAATCAAGAAATATTAAGCAGCAAACTGTTCTCTCCATTGACATTAAGAAGAAATCAGCATATAAGAATTTTTTTATGTCTAATTGTGTAATTTTGTGCTAGTAGCATCCCAAAACTTGGTAAAACAATGATCTTTTTCAAACTGGTTTCTTGAACATTTCCCCATCTGCAACAGTCAGACAGATAGTCCCGCCCCAAACTCACATCATTGGTTGAGCTCGTATTTCTGTGGAGATTCAAAAAAACACACTTAAGCTTTAAACCTGAACCTATTTAGCTGTAAGGACTTTTCAGGTTTGCCTTAGCATTCATCCATCAAGCATGAACCTGCCCTGCCCTTCACTACTGGTCCTCGTCCAAGGAAAAGACAAACAGATCAAGGCATAGCATGAGGACATCAGACGAATAACATTTCAAAGGCTAGATGCTGAGAAGAGATCTTGTTCAGGATTTGTTTTCAGCGGCGAGGTGTGGAAGCCTGAATCAGTCAGTGACATTAGCACGTGACTTTATGACATTACAGACATTTTTTGATATAAAGCTGATGTTAATTGCCTTTTAAGTGCTTTGCATTATAATGCATGACTTTAGCTTTAAAACAACAGTCAGGAAATCCATTAGCAAAGACTTCTGACAACTAATGGACTTGGCAGCAAATGACTTAATCTGGATTTTCTTGATTGAAGATGCCAAATGGCAACTCATTCAGCGTTTTTTCTTAGATGGTTTTATACTTTTTTTTTTCTTTAAATGAAGGCAGATGTGATTATATAGCTGAGACACATGGCTAAATGTTCCCGTTTTTTCTCTTTTTTAATCGACCAAACGCCTATGATTATTTCAGTATACGTTTAATATGTTCTCTCCCACAAGCTTGATACACCTAGAGAAGAAAATGACAAACAACGCCTCTTTAATATCTTAATTGTCTCACTTACAATGGTAATGTCTTATTTTGAATAAATAATGTCTGCCAGCATTTCTGTGCAATTACTTTCTAGGTTAACTGGACTATGTTAAAAGAGCTTGTTGAGTCTGAGCTATTGTTTAGTAGAACTAGGTCTAAAAACATGTTAAAATTGCTTTTTGTACTTGAAATAAATCATAAAATAAAATAAAATAAAATAAAATACATATAATATAAAATTAAATAAATAAGATAATTCTTATTAAATTAAATAATAATAATTAAATATAAAAAATAATTAATTTAATTTAATTTAGTTTAATTTAATTTAATTTAATTTGATTTGAAATGTTGCCCTAGCAACTAACTGAAATTTATGTTGAAATAAAATAATAAAATATTATATTAAATTAATAAAAAAAATTACTAAAACTAAAATTGAAATAAAAATAAAATAACATATTACATGAAAAAAATAAAAACTTTTTAAATGAAAATGATAAATGGTAATTTTCAGTTAAAATAATAAAATTACTAAAAGTCAATTTAACCAAAAATACATTTAAAAATAATATATTTAATTTAATTTATTTCTTTTTTTGATTTAATTGGAAATTGGAAATTTGGAAATAATCAAATAAAATATTATATATAAAAAAAAATTAAAAAAAATAATCAAATAAAAAAATAAATTAAAAAGTCAAATTTATGTTGAAATACATAAATTGAAATAAAAATAAAATAAAATATTGCTTGAAAAAAAAATTACTGAAACTCAATACAATTACAAAAATTGAAACAAAAATAAATTAAAATATACAGAAATGGAAAAAGAAAAAAGACACAACAAAATTTCTAAAACTTCAAGTAAAATTAAAATGAACTAAAAATATAAAAATTGAAGGCAATACAACATATGAAAAAATGCTATACATAAATAATACAAAAATAATAGTGTAATTTATTCACAAATTATCTGAGCTTTGTTTTTACATTTTTCTAACTTTGTGTCAAATCCTTGTACTTTATTATTTGCTAAAATTAGTTTCTTTTGTTTTTTCCCAAGTAACTTTGAGAAAACTTGATACTGAAACATAATTCAGAAGTCCCGAGCTAAGAGTGAGCGATCGCTAAGCAATAAAAGTTCTCCTCTGGGCTTTCTTCCAGGTCAACATTCAATAATAAATTGCTGTTCTTGTCTTGTTTTGGACTGTTTAGTTAGTGTGGAACTTTCTTAAGGGAGTTTGTAGCCTGAGATCCAAATACCATCATCCGCCTGTTTATAAGAGCTGATCTTCTCTGTCTGAAGACCTCAGCGCTCTGGAATACGGCTCCCAGCACTCGGCCAAACTCAGCCAGCTTCTACAGAAGTCATCATGGCGGCCGCGTCAATCTCGTGTTGCACGCACTCACAACTTTTAAAGCTCATGTCATTTCTGACCCCGTATCAACTCGAGTATGTGTGTGTGTGTGTGTGTGTGTGTGTGTGTGTGTGTGTGTGTGTGTGTGTGTGTGTGTGTGTGTGTGTGTGTGTGCGTGCGCGCTCTCTGTCTGTATATGGCTATTTTTGACACCAAGCTTACATTCCAAAGTCTGAGAGTCTGAGAGTCTTTTGGTTGTGTGTGACTAGCTCTGTTTACATTTTGTTAGGTAATGGCAAACACTCTTGTCAGGGTTTTACTACACTAAATACCTATTAAAACCAAAGCTAAACATTATTCTGCTACTGAACTTTAAAGTCACTTTAATATATGGCTCTAGCTGTTAGATTATTCAGTCATAAAGTTAATGAGTTAATCTCTTTAATATCTCAATTGTTAGCAAACTGAATTAATATAGCCTTTTCTTGAGGTGGTGTTTGATAAGAGATAGAAATTAAGTCTCAAACCGGCTCAGATATGCCAAGATACCAAAGTCTGAGGTTTCAACATCAACTCAAATATTTCTTATCAGCTTCTTACAGAATCTAATTAAATGGACTGCTATAAAAACTCTCTCACTGCGTCTCATTTCTTTCTTTTTTTTCTGCAAAAGAATTTTGAGAGAAACATCTGACAAATTTGCAAAAATGAAACTGATAGATAGACAGAAAGAATGATAGATCGTTCTTTCTATCTGTCATTCTATCGTATCTATCATTCTGTCTATTTGTCATTCTTTCTGTTCTATCGTTCTATCTACCCTTTTTATCATTATCTCTGGTTCTTTCTGTTCTATCTATCATCTATCTATCTATCTATCTATCTATCTATCTATCTATCTATCTATCTATCTATCATTCTATCGTTCTATCGTTCTGTTTATTGTTCTTTCTGTCGTTCTATCTATCGTTCTTTATATTGTTCTATCATTTTTTCTATCATTCTTTCTAACGTTTTATCTATCTATTGTTCTATTGTTCTATCTCATTCTTTCTATCTTTCTGTCATTCTATCTATCTATCTATTGTTCTATCATTCTATTGTTCTGTTTATTGTTCTATCTATCTATCTATCTATCTATCTATCATTCTTTCTGCTGTTCTATCTTTCTGTCATCTTATCTATCTATCATCTATCTATCTACCTATCTATCTATCGTTCTATATATCGTTCTATTTTTCTTTTGTTCTCTGTCATTCTATCTATCGTTCTTTCTATTGTTCTTTCATTTTTCTATCGTTTTATCTATCTATTGTTCTATCGTTCTATCTATCTGTCATTCTTCCTATCGTTCTAGTTGTCATTCTTTCTATCTATCTCTCCATCATTCTATCTATTGTTCTTTCTATTGTTCTATCGTTTTATCTATCATTCTAATGTTCTGTCTATCACTATATGTGACCCTGGACCACAAAACCAGTCTTAAGTCGCTGGGGTATATTTGTAGCAATAGCCAAAAATACATGGTATGGGTCAAAATTATTGATTTTTCTTTTATGCCAAAAATCATTAGGAAATTAAGTAAAGATCATGTTCCATGAAGATTTTTTGTAAAATTCCTACTGTAAATATATCAAAATGTAAGTTTTGATTAGTAATATGCATTGTTAAGAACTTAATTTGGACAACTTAGAGGTGATTTTCTCAGTATTTAGATTTTTTTGCACCCTCAGATTCCAGATTTTCAAAAAGTTGTATCTATCTATCTATCTATCTATCTATCTATCTATCTATCTATCTATCTATCTATCTATCTATCTATCTATCTATCTATCTATCTATCTATCTATCTATCTATCTATCTATCTATCTATCTATCTATCTATCTATCTATCTATCTATCTATCTATCTATCTATCTATCTATCAAGCCTTCTAGCATTCTATTTATCATTCTGTCATTCTATTTATCATGCTATCAGTCTGTCTGTCATTCTATCATTTTAGCTATCGTACATTTTAACTGTCATTCAGTGAAGTATACAATGAATGGATGGATAGATAGATTACTCAGTGGTCCTGTGTGAGTGTAGTAACATTCAACAAATGTGATCCACCTCAACACACTCAACGAGCACTAGAGAAAGGGACTGGACCAGTCTCACCATGTATGGAGACAGAGCAGCGAATGCCCCACAGCAGCCCAGCCACTGTTAGTAACACGCTCATGGAATGTACACTCAGAAAACATAGACACACTGGGCATTCATTAGAGAATAAATGTCTGTTTGAAAGCATAAACATGAGCGCAGTAAATCCACAGAGGACGTTTTCATTCCTGGATCACGCCATAGAAACAAGCCAGCACTGGGATCTAACACACACACACAGAGACACAGAGACACAGAGAGCATGAACCCGACCAGCAGACCGAGAAAACTGTTTATCTGACATACTGTCTCAGTGTGCCATAACAAAATCACCTAATTCCTGCTCCCTCCCTCCCTTCCTCTCTCTCTCACTCATTTTTTTTTTTTTTGTATTAGTTAAATATTTACTCTGAAAAAGTACCATAGCACTACTTTTATGTGACAGGCACCAGTGCATTACTTTTTATGTTTTTTGTTTTTCTCTACTGCAATGCACTCTGGGAGTCATGTGCACTGGAGAACATGCACATGAGTTTTAAACCCAAATTGGCTCCTGAAAGAGTAAGATAGCCTGCTTATCAGGAACAGACTGACCCTGGCCTACTTCAATGTGTGTGTGTGTGTGTGTGTGTGTGTGTGTGTGTGTGTGTGTGTGTGTGTGTGTGTGTATGTGTGTACCTGGTATTCATCACGTTGTGGGGACCAAATGTCCCCACAAGGATAGTAATACCAGTAGATTTTGACCTTGTGGGGACATTTCTCAGGTCCCCATGAGGAAACAGGCTTATAAATCATGCACAATGAGTTTTTTTTGATGAAGTAAAAGTATGCACAATCTCCTGTGAGGGCTAGGTTTAGGTGTAGGGTAGGTGTAGGGCGATAGAAAGTACGGTTTGTACAGTATAAAAACCATTACGCCTATGCAATGTCCCCATAAAACATGTAAACCCAACATGTGTGTGTGTGTGTGTGTGTGTGTGTGTGTGTGTGTTGGTCTTCCAACCTGTGTCGCTGTGACAGAGCGATTTCATCTCTGCGTGACTCAGCTTCTAGTGAACTCTGGGAGTGGACCCTGCACTTCCTGTAGAGCTGAACGGGCTGAGTCATCAAAGCTCTGACTGACAGGAAATGCATCATCACCTCGACGCATCAATCTTTAAGAGGGAGGGGCCACCGAACTGCATTATTCATTAGCGAGGTGTCCATAACACAGGCAGTACACGTGATGCGCTTCATCTCTAAAGATTAAAATTGTTGTCATTTGACATAACCAGACAGAATTATGTTTGTGAGCATTTTATGTGCATTATAGGTGAAATGCATATAACTACGGACATTTTTGAGGCTGTGCGTGTGTGTTTGTTTCAAACACACACTCATAAGCGATGGTACAGATGTGACTAGCCCTCCACAGACTGTTTGCTCAAACCTCGTGTCTGTCGTGGTCATGGTATCCTAGCAACAGAGCCCTCCATCTAAGCCCAGCTCATTCTGATGTGTATTTATGAAAAAAAGATCGAAAACACACTGAATTCAATTATCAAAGGCCTGGAATAATGATGAAAGACAGAGAAAAACAGTCAGTTTTTTGGGTCTGTTTTTGCCTCAAACGGCTGATTATACAGCTCTTGATTTTGATTGGTCACTCGCTGCATTCTGCAGTAAATGTTTTTATATAATGTTTGTTGTATTTGAGTAATTTTTTCACGTTTTTTTTGTCTCATATCACATAGCTGTACAAAATCATTTCAAATCAATATTTGACTTGTTTTTTTGCTAAGAAGACACAGGATAATATAAAGTCAGCTGGTCATTATCCCAAAATAAACCCCTTCGGGGTGAAACAAGATCCCTGCGGTAGTTTATTTTGTGGTAATGACCGACGGACTGCACTTGTCTCTTAGGAGCTATGATTGAAATGCAATACTGTTTACTGCATACTTAGCGGTTTATACTGCCTAATATCTGTTAATACGACATACTATTAAAATAGTTGGTGAAATTGTACACGGTATGCAACAATAAACAATACAAATATTAATATGATTCTCAATATGACCTCACTTTGTTGCAAGTGAAAAAAAAAAGATCATATAGGAAATAAATAGTAGTTTATTTTACATTTTAGTGCAAATTGTGTAAAATCTGTTAGCTTTTGGCAATCTGATCAAAGAATCTTATCCAGCAAGTGGAAAAAATGATCATATCGGAAATAAATAGTAGTTAATTTTTTTTCAGTGCAAATTTGTGTAAAAATCGGTTTACTTCTGGCAATCTGATCAAAAAATCTTGTCCAGCAAGTGGAAAAAATGATCATATCGGAAATAAATAGTAGTTTATTTTGCATTTTTAGTGCAAATTTGTGTAAAATTCGGTTAACTTTTGGCAATCTGATGCCAGCAAGTGGAAAAAAGATCATATCGGAAGTAAATAGTAGTTTATTTTGCATTTTTAGTGCAAATTTGTGTAAAAATCGCTTTACTTCTGGCAATCTGATCAAAAAATCTTATCCAGCAAGTGGAAAAATTATCATATTGGAAATAAATAGTTTATTTTGCATTTTTAGTGCAAATTTGTGTAAACATCTGTTAACTTTTGGCAATCTGATGAAAAAATCTTATCCAGCAAGTGGAAAAAATTATCATATCGGAAATAAATAGTAGTTTATTTTGCATTTTTAGTGCAAATTGGTGTAAAAATCGGTTCACTTTTGGCAATCTGATCAAAAAATCTTATCCAGCAAGTTGAAAAATGATCATATCGGAAATAAATAGTAGTTTATTTTGCATTTTTAGTGCAAATTTGTGTAAACAGCTGTTAACTTTTGGCAATCTGATGAAAAAATCTTATCCAGCAAGTAGAAAAAATTATCATATCGGAAATAAATAGTTTATTTTGCATTTTTTGTGCAAATTGGTGTAAAAATCGGTTAACTTTTGGTAATATAATCAAAAAATCTTATCCAGCAAGTGAAAAAAATCATTATATCGGAAATAAATAGTTTATTTTGCATTTTTTGCGCAAATTGGTGTAAAAATCGGTTAACTTTTGGTAATATAATCAAAAAATCTTATCCAGCAAGTAAAAAAAAATTATCATATCAGAAATAAATTGTTTATTTTGCATTTTTTTGTGCAGATTTGTGTAAAAATCGGTTAACTTTTGGCAGTCTGATCAAAAAATTTGTCAATTTTCAATTTACTTACATTTATAACTCTGGAAATAGGAACACTGCATTATGAGATATAATATTCTATGTAGTGTTTTCCTATAAATTCTACAGCACACAATTTCCATACCATTAATTTCAAAAAGATCATCTAAAGATAGATAAAACGATAGAAAGAACTATAGAAAAGAACAAAAGAACAATAGAAAGAATGATAGATGGAATGACAGGTAGAACAATAAACAGAACAACAGAACGATAGAACGATAGAACGATAGAACGATAGATAGATAGATAGATAGATAGATAGATAGATAGATAGATAGATAGATAGATAGATAGATAGATAGATAGATAGATAGATCAGTAGTGTGTATTTGTATATATTCTTTTTATATTTTTTATATATTCAGTATACCATTTATGATCCATTTGTCATAAAAGAGTAACTATAGAAAGCAGCTATCAGATGAGTGTCTGTGGGAGAGCCCTACACAGGACCTGAAAGAGATCACCCTGATTTTGAGGGTAAAGGAGGGAGGGTCGGATAATCCCGTGGAGACTATACGGATAATCCTGGGATTATAATCCTAATCCTGTGTCACACTGGACAGCTCACATTGCTGCTAATCGGCTGTAGCGCACTAAAGCCACTGCGAACACTGTTAATCCTGTTACTGAGATCCACGTAATCTCAAGCTGATAAGGTAATCATACAGAGAGTTAAAATGTCTACGTGGATGCCAGTTATTGCCTACATGGGGACCAGCCAGTGATCTTCATGTCTGACTGAAAATGTAAAAATGCTTTCTTACACAAACCTGTTTTAGGTTTAGGGATAGAAAATATTACTAGCTCAGTAGAAGTCAGTGGAAAGTCCCCACCGTGACAGACAAACAAACATCTGTGAGTGGAAGTACACATATCCGGATGACATTAATTACTGCAGACAGCTCCGTGACCTTTGACCCCACCCTTTCGCTCCGGTTGAGCCAGGCGTGTGGTCGCCTGAGAAATGTGTAAGGATATCTTGACAGGCGTGAGACAACGACAACAAACGTGCATCGTGAGAACCTTGGCAATGTCAGAGGGGGGTGTGCAGAGAGGGAAAAAAAGAGGCAAAGAAACTGTTAACGAGAAAAGAGTTGGCAGAGGGAGCGACAGCCAACATGACAGCTGACCAAGATCTGACTCTCTCTCTCTGCTTATCTCTTTCTTTTCCCGTCAGCCACAAAAGTGTAGTCAGAGATGGAGCAATGCATGCAAAGTGCACAGAAAAAGAGAACTACAATTTTCTAAGAAATATGGTGGAAAATTTGCTTCCATGGTGCTGGAGTGTTGTGGATGGTTGCTGTGGTGTTTTGAGGGTTTTTAGTGTGTTCTGGTTCTGTCAATCACTTAGAAAAACAATAGCAGTATTTGTTCTCAGCAAGACATGTGATTTGAGGTACCATTCATATCCATAGCACAAAATTAGTTAATTTAGTTATGTGTAAAGATATAATAGGGTGAGGGGTCTGTTAATACTAGCCCTAGGTATAAGCAATGATAATAGCATACTCCGCTAAAGAAAAAATAATGTATGGAAGCCTACTTCCACTACATAATCATGCTTTGGTAAATCAAAATTTAAAAAAGTAAAATTCAAGGTAATGACAAAATTTTACGAAAAGTTGAAATGAGATTTAAGTTAAAATAGGTCAGAATTATAACAAAAATTATGAGATAAAAAAGACAAAATTATGATTAATCGAAACTATGAGATAAAAGTCAAAATTAATGAGATTTGGTGAATTTTGAAATAAAAAAGTCAAAATGATAAGTCGAAACTATGAGATAAAAGTCATGATTATGACAAAGTAGAAAAAAAGTCAAGTTAAAGACACAAATTGACAAAAAGCTAAAATGAGATACTAAGTCAATAATTAGATAAAGTTAAAATTATAACATTTAGTGAGAATTATGACATAAAAAGTCCTAATTATGAGATAAAAAAGACAAAATGATGATAAATCGGAACTATGAGACTAACAACAAAGTCATAACTTTAAAATTTTATCTCATATTCAACTATGAGATTAAAAAGTCAAGGTAAGACTTCGTTGTAATTATGAGATGTCAAAATTATGACATTATGTCATGAGATAAAGTCAAAATTATGACAAAAAAGCAATTATGACAAAAAGTTGACAAGAAATGATAAGGCGACATTAATAGATACTAAGTAAATTATGAGATAAAAAGTCTAAATTATGACATTGTCATAATTATGAGATAAAAAGTCAAAATCATAATATTATGTCATAAGATAAAGTCAAAAATATGTCAAAAAGTTGATAAGAAATGACAAAGCAACGTTTAGATACTAAATAATTGTGACAAAAAGTAAACATTTTTCATAATTGACTTTTGATCTCATCATTTTGAATGATCACAATTTACAAAATGTTGACTTTTCATGTCATGTTCATTGACAAAAAAGTCTAAATTATGATTTACCAAAGCATGATTTATTTTTCTAATGTGGTGGAAATGGTCTTCCATGAGAATAAATTCCCTTTATTAGTGAAAATGAAGAGCAGGGCTTATATCAGTAATGTACAGGCACAGAATAAGGAGAAAATAGATCACTATTGAGCACTTAGACACACACACATTGTAAAACACGTCCGCTAGTAAACTGTAAGTCAAGTGCAAGTACAAAGGGACTCTGTTGCTGCGGGACAGCAGCGGCTGACACTATACATGAGGTTGAGACCTTCCTCCATCCCCTTAAAATCACACACACTCACACCATTTTATCTGTGTGGGTGATGCTACATTGATAGATTTGGGACATTATTTGTTTGGTAATATAATACATAGTGATATAAGAGGGGTTTAAAGGAGGCATTTAGGCTTCTAAAAATCTCTTCTATCCTTGTACAGTCAGCTAAACTTTCTGTAACCTGAGACGGGCTGAGTTGGGATTTTTTTTTTCCGGAATTGTAGTCTGACTGTAAAAGAAAACGTCAGCCAGTTTACAAGGATGAGAGGACACTTTTTGTTTTTGTTTAATTCAACGGTCAGAGAGAGTCACGTAAAACTAAATCACTAAGCGCTAAATCAATTTTGGTGCAAGAAACTTTTACTGACGCTGATATTGACTAAGTGGATTTGTCTGCATTTAAGTGTAATCCACAACATTTTGATATGAAGATAAGTGCCTGTGAAATAATAAAAAATAACACTTTTTTTCTGACTGATATGCATTCAGCTGCAGTAAAACTCTAAATTATACGTGCTACTTCATTTTTCATTGTATGTATGGTCACACTTTATATTAGGTGGCCTTAACTATTATGTACTTACATCAAAAAAGTAAGTACAATGTAGTTAATGTGGTGATATTGCATTGCAAAATACTTTTGCTTCTATTAAGTTGGGATATGGGTAAGGTTAGGGACAGGTTTGGTGGTATGGGTAGGTTTAAGGGTGGGTTAGGATATAAGGGATGGGTCAACAGTGGTATTGCAGAAATTAATTACAAATGCAATTACATATAGGTTTTTAAAAATATATAAGTACAATGTAAAAACATGTATGTACACAATAAGTGCATTGTACCAAATGATTAATTTAAATGGAAGTACATAGTAGTTAAGGCCACCTAATGTAAAATGGGACCATATGTATATATGTGTGTGTATAATTGTATGCATATGCATAGAATCTTCACCTGAGGTGATTGGAACGTACCCTCTGTTTTTTGGCTTATATGCTATCATATGTAAGCAGTGACCTAAACGACCTGCCATAGCAGAGCTGGAACGACTGCATCCTCTCTCTCTCTCTCTTTCTCTCTCTCCATCAGCTGTCAGGAGGCCGAGTGACGATCAGGAATGACTTTCTCTCCAGACTCTCTGATTTCACTGACAGGGCTGTCTATAGTGCACTCTCTCTGAGGATCCTGTTTCAAATGCGTTTCCTGCCATGCGCAACTGGAGGTTTTTCACCTCTGTGAAAAAAAACTTCAAAGAGAACATGCAAAAAAAAACTAAACAAAAAGGAATAATAGCAATTGTTGTTTCATAGTGGATTTTGTTTACAAAAAGTCAAAAGTTTACGAAAGTTTAATTATTTTACCAAAATAAGAGGGATCCTACTAAATGCGTGTTATTTTGTGTTTAGTACTGACCTGAATAGGATATTTCACATAAAAGTTGTTTACATATAGTCCACAAGAGAAAATAATAGTTGAATTTATAAAATTGACGTTCAAAAGATTACATACACTTGATTCTTAATACTGTGTTGTTACCTGAATGATCCACAGCTGTTTTTTTGTTTTTTTGTTTAGTGATAGCTGTTCATGAATCCCTTGTTTGTCCTGAACAGTTAAACTGCCTGCTGTTTTTCAGTAAAATCCTTCAGGTTCTACAAATGCTTTGATTTTCCAGCAAATTTGTGTATTTGAACCCTTTCCAACAATGACTGTATGATTTTGAGATCCGTCTTTTCACACTGAGGACAACTGAGAGACTCATATGCAACTATTACAGAAGGTTCAAACACTCACTGATGCTTTAGAAGGGAAAACAATGCATTAAGAGCCAGGGGGGGAAAACTTTTGAATGGAATGAAGATGTGTACATTTTCAGGTTTTGCCTAAATAACTTTTTTTTTCATTTAGTACTACCCTTCAGAAGCTACAGAAGATACTTGCATGTTTCCCAGAAGACATAACAAGTTAAATTTACCCTGATCTTCAAATGTTCAAAAGTTTTCACCCCCAGCTCTTAATGTTTTCCGTTTCCTTCTGAAGCATCACTGAGCATTTGAACCTTCTGTAATAGTTGCATACGAGTCCCTCAGTTGTCCTAAGTGTGAAAAGATGAATCTCAAAATCATATGGTCATTGTTGGGAAGAGTTCAAATACACAAAAATGCTGAAAAACCTAAGAATCTGTGAGACCTAAAGGATTTTTCTGAAGAACAGCAGGTAGTTTAACTGTTCAGGACTAACAATGGACTCATGAACAACTATCACTAAACAAAAAAACACAGCTGTGGATCATTCAGGTATATGTTGTGAGCTATATGTTAACATCTTTTATGTCCAATATCTGATTCAGGTCAGTACTAAATAAAAAATAGCATGCATTTTGTATGATCTTTCTTATTTTGGTAAAACAGATTTAGCTAGGTGTATGTAAACTTTTGGAAGGAAGGAAGATTTATTTTATCTAGTACAAAACTGCGGACAAAGGATAAAACCGTAACAGTCAATGTTTGTTTAAGAACTCCATTGCTCCAGATCTCACTACTCTGGATCTAACACTGAATGACTCCTCAGCTGAATGAATCAAGTCCTTACATGTGTGTGTCATGTGACCTGAGCCCCTATGCTGCTGTACTGCAGAAGGTTACAGATAGGGGTGAGTGGGGTTAGATGGGGTGAGTGCAACACGACTCCGTTAGCCCAGACACGCACGACTCGCCCCATATCACCCAGCTCCCATAAACACGTCTTTCTTTTATCCTTCAACCCGATTCTCTCTTCATTCTTTCCCCTCCTGCCTCCTCCTTTTTTCCTCTTCCTCTCAGCAGGTCAGCGAGCGTACAGCGCTAGTTTCTCTCGCACATGCTCAGTAAGGCCGTGTCACACCTTTCACAGAACATTCTCACCCACACGCCCTTCAACATGCACAGACCCGCATAAAACACACACTGATCCTTTAAACACTTTCAGTGCTTACATTCACATTTGTATTAGACATCCTTCAAATGTTTGACTTTGCTGACAAAGTGTGTGATACTTTTATGCATGCAGGAACATTCTATTTTACATAAAATAATACATAACATTTTTATAGCAGGCTGGTGACGTTAATTATGGAAACATTGTCTAAACATGTGAAACAAATTGTTATGATTAAATGATTTATTAAATATAATAATAAAAATCGTATTATTATAAAGCATTTTTATAACCTTTTTAACAGGCTAATATGCTAATTTATAACCAAAGTTGGAAACAGCTGTGTTGTTTAATTTTTTTTTTTTTTTTGGAACCTGTGATGCTTTTCAGAATTCGTTAATGAATAAAATATTAAAAAGAACAAATAAAATAGGAATCTTTTGTAACAATATACAGTGTTGTTCAAAGGTTTGGGGTCAGTAAATTCTTTCTCTTTTGATACAAATAATAATACTTATTAAAAATAATAATAATAAAGCATTTATAAAACATTTTTAACAGGCTGGTGATAATAATTAGTGGATTATTTCATTTATTAAATAAAATAATACAATTATCATATTTTACCATAATAATTAATTGGTGAATTGTAATATTTATAAAATGAATTGTAATAAATAAATATATATATTTTTTAATTTATTTAATTAATTAAAAAAAAATATTACAAGCATTTTATACCATTTCTAACAGGTTCACTAGTGGATAATGTGTCTAAATGTGTGAAAAACTCATTGTAATGTTTTAATTAGGGCCGGGACTTTAACGCGTTAATTTAGATTAATTAATTACACAAAAATAACGCGTTAAATTTTTTTAACGCATTTTAATCGCACTAAGTTTTGCACCGCGGAACGTTTCTCACTGGATGAGATTCCGCGGACCGATTATACTGGAGCACCAACTAGCGTTCAGACAAGTTGCGTCCGTCCTAAATAGTATTGTATGTCCCAAATCGTTGAATGTTTAAAAAAGTATTCCAAAGATTCCCGGATGGTCTACTACTTAACGATCAATGCACACTCTTAACGGCTAATATTGCCCGCAACACACTGCGCCGTGAACGAGAATTCGATTAGAACTACAAAAACGCATAAAAAGTGTTGAAAAACTACAAACATGGATGATATACGCGACCAACGGACAGGTAGAGAAAGGGGTTTGAGTGATAAATAATCAGTGTGTAACCTGATAAAAAAATATTTTTTAAATGTTATCCGCGTTATATTCCATGTGCAGCAACATTTATAATGATAGGTTTGGTCATTAACGTTAAAATGCATAATTAAGCAAACACAAGAGCAGAGTTCTCGGCATGAAAGACTCGTTAAAGAACGTGCCTCTTGCTACACTTAATAGCAATATTGCACTGGTCTGTTGGACTTGGTTGAACAAAAATAAACAATATTTTGTTGCTTAAGCTTATGTATTCAGTCATTATTCAATGGTATACTAAAAATCCATGTAAAAAATCTTAATTCTCACTGTTCTCAGGTCAAATATTTATATGCGATTAAAATGCGATTAATTTCGATTAATTAATTACAAAGCCTCTAATTAATTAGATTAAATTTTTTAATCGAGTCCCGGCCCTAGTTTTAATAGAAAATATACAATTTTGTATAATTAATTATAATGAGCTATTTTTATTATTGTAACAGTAGTTGCATTATAAGATATATAGCATATTTTGTTTTTATTAAAAAAAAAATGCTATAATTGTGATTAAAATGTATTATTGTTTACCACATTTTTAGATGTTTTCTATAAAATGAGACTTACATTTGAAAAAAAAAAATGGTAACCACAACAGTTGCTAAGGTAGCAATGGTGAGTAACATTTGAAGGTGTTTATCAAGGGTCTATTGAATCAAATTGTATTTTTTGAGTGCGTGAGTCACTCACATTTCATTTGCATGAATCAGATTTGCAGAAATGCAGAAGGAACTGCAGACAAAAAGTTTGGAGAGAGTCTTCATCTTCTCATAGGCCAGTGTTGTTTGACAGAGGCCAGCCTCACTAATGTCTTAACCAGATGGTAGAAACCTCAGCTCACAGAATACCAGCCAGACACTCTTTGATTGGCCGGCTCACGGCCGAGTACGTGTGTGTTTTATTTATTTTCTACATGCTTCATAGATAGGAGCGCAAACTTACGTCACACTTCCAGAAGGTTCTGCTGTCTGCTGTTACATATCGCTGACCAGTTATACAAAGTGGAATTAGTATTAGATATAAAAGGCTAAAAATAACACGTTATTTTAGAGTGTAGACGGTATGTTACCAAACTGCTAATGCGTTGTGTAAATGTGATTGTTGGACAGGTGTTTAGTCAAATCAAGACTTATAATAGATAAGTTCCTAGTTTATTTGTGTTGGGGGAAACCTCATTAATAGCATTCACAGCTGGTGGAGATCTTCACTTTTTACATAATCGTGACCAGGATGAATCAATGACATCTGTCAGGGTATGATAGTGGAGGAAGACAAACCCAGAGAGGGCTTAACATTTCGGGGTGTGTTTGTGTGCGCGATACGGCTGAGGGACATCTGACTCGCTGCTATTTTCCCCTCGAATTGACTGACCTGACCTCTCACTCATAAAGTTTGTCTAAAAGGTCTCACAGTTATTATGGACTTGGTCTAGCTCAATTGTAGTGTGTGTACACTACAGCTGTAAAGTTTGGAGTTTTTTGTGTTTGTTTGTTTGTTTGTTTGTTCTGTTTTGTTTTGTTTAAGGAGCAAGAACTCATTAAGTTGATCAAAAGTGACAGTAAAGACATTTATAATGTTACAAAAAAAAGTCAAATAAATGCTGTACTTTTGACATCTCTATTCATTAAAGAATTCTAAAAAAAAAAGTATTCAGGGTTTCGACAAAAATCGTCTTTGAATGACTAAATGCAGTCTTATTGAGCAAAGAGACTTTCAAAAACTTATTGATCAGGCACCATTGTACCTGATAAATCTTATCAAGAAATACGAACCAAAACGGTCCTTGAGGTCAGCTGACCAGCTGGTTTTAATGACTCCAAGAACAAAGCGGAAAAGTGTAGATCGAGCTTTTGCAGCGATTGCTCCAAAACTTTGGAATGATCTACCCCTTTCTATTAGATTGGAACGTACTTTTACTGTTTTTAAACATAAGCTTAAAGAATACTTTCTAGCTCTAGCATTTAATGGGGTATAGTTTTTCAAACTGAGGTGTTTATTTTATGTCATTGTTAATTTATGTGGTGTTAATGATGTATGTTTATGATTATTTTTGTTTGTACAGCACTTTGTTCAATGACAAATTGTGTAAAAGTGCTTAATAAATAAAAGTAAAGAAAAGAAAGAAAGAAAAAAAAGAAAAAGATTATAAAAAAAACTTACTGACCCCAAACATTTAAAAAGGCACTATATATTTATATATTTTTTTTTTTATTATTGTCTATTTATTGTACTGTGTATCTGCTTCTGCTATTATAACTGTAAAGAACTGTTAATAATTTAATACAAAAACAATTTATTTAATCATTTTACATCAATTTATTTTTAAAATTCCTGCTGTATCAAAAAACGTGCTATATTATGGGTTTCCACAAAAATTGCTCATCAAGGTTGCATTTATTTGATAAAAAATACAGAAAAAACTGTAATAGTGTAAAATATTATTGCAAATTTAAAATAAGGGTTTTCTATTTTAATACACTTTAAAACATAATTTATTTCTGTGATGCAAAGCTGAATTTTCTTCAGTCATTACTCCACTCTTCAGTGTCACATGATCCTTTAGAAATCATTTTAATGTGATGAATTATTATCAAAAAATCTACTTTTTCAGGATTCTTTGAATAAAACAATAGAAAGTATAGGATTTATTCAAAATATATTTTTTTATAACAATATGCATTACTGTTCAAAGTTTCAGGTCAGTCATTTTTCTCTTATTCTTTGTTTGAAAGAAATACTTTTATTTAGCAAGGAAGTGTTAAATTGCTAAAAAGTGATAGTAAAGTGATTTAAAATAAATGCTATACTTTTTAACTTTTATTCATCAAAGAATCATAAAAAAAGTATCACAGGTTCCAAAAACATACAGTGTCTGAAGGATCATGTGACACTGAAGACTGGAGAAATTATGCTAAAAATTCAGCTTTACATCACAGAAATAAATTCTATGTTAAAGTATATTAAAATAGAAAAACACTATTTTAAATTGCAATAATATTTCACAATAAAACTGTTTTTCTTCTGTATTTTAATCAAATAAACGCAGCCTTGAAAAGACAAGGCTTCTTTAAAAAAATTCCAAAAACCCAAACCTTTGAACAGCAGTGTGTGTGTGTGTGTGTGTGTGTGTGTGTGTGTGTGTGTGTATATATATATATATATATATATATATATATATATATATATATATATATATATATATATAATGTTTAAAAAATTATAATAATATAATTTTATTTATAGAATGTAATTATAAATTATAAAATAAGCTATACATGTTGTTTTGTTGTTGTAGTTCTCTGTTTGTTTAGTTTATGCAAAACTAATTTCAGTTAACTACATTCTTATCTAGCAATTGTAAATACTTTGCATGAAAGATTTACTTGGCATTGTGAGTTTAGGAGAAAAGTCAGGTCACTTTCCAGAAACATTTTAGCCCTGTACAGTCATCCAAATCCATCTACCGATCACAACTGCATAACCCTCTCTTGAAGTGCTGGTTGCTGAGATAATTGAACACATAACCACAGAAATTGGCAAAAAGGCTTTATTGTGGTCACAGCAGACAGACATAACGACAGGTGTCAGATGACAGCAGGTTAATGACCGGCTGCATTGGAAAGGCCAGTGTCCTGACATACTCGCCTACGCAGTCCAGATAAAGACACTCATCATCTGAGTGTATGTGTGGACTGGGGGTCACACGGGTTACTGTAGATCCATAAACTCGTCAGATGATTTTCTCTCGCACTGATGTGACTCGTTAATCGATACTCGGCTAATCAATTGAGTGACAGCCTGTCAGGGCCGATTCCACATGGGCTGAAAGCAGCTGTGGGTTGCACTTAGATGCATTAGAGCAGAGGGCTTTCCTGTGCGCTCAATACAGTCAGCTGGAATGAGAACAGGGTGTTCCCTTTATCTAATGTTAAACAGAGAGAATGAACCAGAACTGGAGGTGCCAGTTGCATGCCATTTGCTATTCAGCGTTAATGCAGTTAATTTTCAAATGCAAACATTGTATGAGATCAAACACCCATAGTAGTTGTTGATTTTGATTTGTGTTATTATATTTTCTTTGTGGAAAGTGCATGTCTACTTTTCTGTAAATCAGGGAGAAGATGTCAATATTATATGCTCAGTGGGTTTTGAGTGTTATTTTACCATAATCAAAAAAATCATAATCAAATGCCATCTCTGCATAATGCAGATTGTTGTGAGTTTGGGTTTATTATAATGTCCATCTGGGATTTCAACGTGAGCCGTTTAATCAGATTTATAAAATAAATAAGTTAGAAACCTATGCAAACACAGGAGAATAAACCAATATCTTTCTTAATATGCTAACTCTTCATCGCGATTTCAAAATAAAAGCTCAAAACCTCACTTTGCGTTTAGACGTTTTAATGTCCACATATTTAAGAAATTACAGTGGCTGTAGCATGTCTGTCATGAAGAAATGGCCAGATATTAAAGATTAAGTAGACATTTAAATTTTGTTTAGTTAATATTAATCTACAACAGCGGTTTAGTGCCATGAATGTCAAATTGCGAGATTAAAGTCGAAATATTTCGAGAATAAAGTCGAAATGTTTTAAATCGAAATTATGAGAATAGAATTTATTCTCGTAATATTTTGTCTTTATTCTCATAATTTTGACTTTATTCTCAAATTATTTCAACTTTATCCTCAAAACATTTTGACTTAATTTACATAATTTCGACTTTATTTTCAAAATATTTTGCCTTTATTCTCGTAATTTAGACTTTATTCTCAAAACATTTAGACTTTATTCTCGTAATTTCGACTTTATTTTCAAAATATTTTGACTTTATTTTCGAAATATTTTTACTTTATTCTCATAATTTCTGCTTTATTTTCAAAATATTTTGACTTCATTCTCGTAATTTTGACTTTATTTTCAAAATATTTTGACTTTATTTTCGAAATATTTTTACTTTATTCTCGTAATTTCTGCTTTATTTTCAAAATATTTTGACTTTATTTTCAAAATATTTGACTTTATTTTCGTAATTTCGACTTTATTCTCAAAACATTTAGACTTTATTCTCATAATCTCGACTTTATTTTTAAAATATTTTGACTTCATTCTCATAATTTCGACTTTATCCTCGAAACATTTGGACTATTCTTGTAATTTCCACTTTATTTTCAAAATATATACTTTTTATTCTCGTAATTTCTACTTTATTCTCAAAATATTTCGACTGTATTCTTGTAGCATTTTGACTTTATTCTTGTAATATTTCGACTTTATTCTAGTAATTTCAACTTTATTCTCAAAATATTTCGACTTCATTCTCGTGATCTTAAAATCTTTTTTAACGTGGCACTAAAATGCTTTAACGATTTAATTGCGCAGTAAAGTGTAAAAGCAATCATTATAAAGCATAATATACATTAGTTCCATTTAACTCAATTAATCATCAGAATAAGCAACCAGTTACTCGATTACCAAATTAATCCTTAGTGACAGCCTTATAAATATTAAATCGCGATTATTTTTAACATGTACAAATCTAACGAAAAAGCAGTAAAATTACAACAAAATAGAGGTTTAATATATATTTCTTCTTTCTTTTCTTCTCCTCATGTTCTTTCTCTCATCTTCCCCCCTCTCTCTATTTCTCTCAGGGTCGTTGTTCCAGAGAGAACTGTAAGTACCTTCACCCTCCTCCTCACCTGAAGACACAGCTGGAGATTAATGGCCGTAACAATCTGATCCAGCAGAAGAACATGGCAATGCTCGCCCAGCAGATGCAGCTAGCCAATGCCATCATGCCAGGAAGTCAGCTTCAGCCAATGGTGAGGCTCCATTCTTATGACCTCAAGAGCGATCAGGCCATTTCTAATACATACGCATTTTCGGTTGATGTTAGTCCAATGTATGTTTTTATTATGATTTATGTACAGTGGCCAAAAAAGTTGTTATATTAATAGCATTTTGACTTTATTCTCATAATCTGATATATATATATTTTTTTTTTTTTGAACGTGGCACTAAATCGCCGTCGTGTTAAACAAGGATTTGATTGCGCAGTAAAGTGTAAAAACAACCACCAGGCCATTGACGCCTTGTGCAGGCCTTTGTTATAATGCATAATATACATTCAGTTTAATTGAATTTAAGTTTATTTGTATGAAGAACATGGCAATGCTCGCCCAGCAGATGCAGCTAGCCAATACCATCATGCCAGGATGTCAGCTTCAGCCAATGGTGAGGCTACATTCATATGACCTCAAGAGAGATCAGGTCATTTCTAAAACATAAGCATTTTCGGGAGATGTTAGTCTAATGTATGTTTTTATTATGATTTATATACAGTGGCCAAAAAAGTTGTTATATTAGTAGCACCATCTCAAGAGAGATCAGGCCAATTTTAATACATAAGCATTTTCGGTAGATGTTAGTCTACTGTATGTTTTTATTATGATTTATATACAGTAGCCAAAAAAGTTGTTATGTTAATATGTACTAATGCGATCAATGATTAACTGTTGTTAAAAACAATAACATAAATATAAAAACACTGCCACAGTACTTTTTATAAGTGTGGATAATGCTTATTTTTTGACCTGTGGCTATTATTTGCATAAGTCACAGAAACCGAAAGTCGGTTTATAGCACCGTCACTATATCAGTTTCATTTATTGTTATTTTTGGTCTCTTTCAGCCTATGTTTTCGGTCACACCAAGCCTTGCAACCAACGCCAGTGCAGCTGCTGCAGCAGCCGCCGCAGCTGCGTTTAATCCGTACCTAGGCCCGGTTTCACCTGGGCTGATGTCCGCAGAGATGCTGCCCAGTGCACCTGTGCTGATGGCGGGCAGCCCTGCGGTGGCATCCGTGCCGTCCGCTGCCAACGCCGCAGCTGCTGCTGCTTCAGCAGCGGCCGCCCAGAAACTCCTCAGAACAGACCGACTGGAGGTATGAGGTCACCAGAGAGCCATGACATAATGACACACTGCCAATATCAATATCACTTTCTTTCACACATATGCACGTTTAAATATTAGTCTCTGTATGCATGCAGGTAAGTTCCAGCCATGTTGGATAATAGCCTATGTAAGAAATAAAAGGGCTGCTGCCCTCTGCTGACCGCTAGATGAAAAAACACATCTTATGGTTACTTGCATGTAGTTATGCATAATTAATTTTTATTATAATAGTAAGTACATGTAACATGTAACTTAAAATAAATTGTTACAGTTTTTTTAGATTTATATAATTATGTTAATATAATACATTGTAATTTATGATTTTATATTGTAAATATAAATATATATTTATTGTATTCAGTAAATGACAAGGTGAGTGCATTGCACTGTGAAATGTAATGCAGTGTACTTGTTTAGCAGTATTTATGCACTTTTGTGGAAAATATCTTAACTGTGTGACGAAAAAATAAGTCAAGATATAAAAAAAGATTTTGCATTGCATTGCAGTGCTTGGGTTGCACCCTTCACATTTCTGCATCCATGCATACAGCAAGTTCACATATTATTCACACTGTACATACTGCATACTACTTTGTTTCAATAGTTGCATGCCAAGATTAAGGAGTTTCTTCATTAATGCACATTAGTGCATATTTTAGTAAAATTTCTCAAAACGTCTCAATTTGCAAACAGTGAATGTGATGCATCATGTTTGTGTGTATGCTCAGGTGTGTCGTGAATACCAGCGTGGCAACTGCTCTCGCGGAGAGACGGACTGCAGGTTTGCCCACCCTGCCGACAGCACAATGATCGACCCCAGTGATAACACAGTGACTGTGTGTATGGATTACATAAAGGGCCGCTGCTCCAGAGACAAGTGCAAATACTTCCACCCTCCTGCACACCTGCAGGCCAAGATCAAAGCGGCCCAGCACCAGGTCAATCAGGCCACGGCCGCCGCTGCCATGGTGAGCACTCCCTCCGCTGTACATTACACACACATAGTCATATAATACTGTTCTCATGCCTCATAGTGTTTGTTGAATTAACACTTTCTTAGATGGTATATATTCGATCTCTGGTTAGAATTGACATTTCTGTGCCATTTTTAAGAATGCATTTAAAGGAATTGTTCATCCAAAAATGAAAATGTACTCACCCTCAGGCCATTCAAAATGTAGATGAGTTTCATCTTCATCAGAATAGATTTAGAGAAATGCAGCATTACATCACTTGCTCACCAATGGATCCTCTGCAGTAAATGGGTGCCGTCAGAGAGTCCAAACAGCTGATCAAAACATTACACAACTCCAGTGTGAAGTTAAAATCTGTGTTTGTAAAGAAAAAAATAAAAATAAAAGAGTAGTTCTATTCCAGAACAAAAATGTACAAACCTCAAGTCATCCAAGATGTTCATGTCTTTCTTTCTTAAGTTTCAAAGAAATTTAATTTTTTGAGAAAAACAAACCATGAAGCTGCATTTAAACTGCATTTTGGAAGTTCAAACTCAGGGCACCATAGAAGTCCACTAAATAGAGAGAAATCCTGAAATGTTTTGTTTAAAAAACATAATTTCTTCACGGCTGAAGCAAAGAAAGACATGAACATCTTGGATGACAAGGGGGTGAATACATTATCTGTACATTTTTGTTCTGGAAGTGAACTACTCTTTTAAGATGTTTTAAATTCAAATCAAGTCTTTTATCCATTATAATGCATTCTCTAGTGAAGAAGTCACTTAATCTGAATCAGGAGAGAATATGCACCATTTACAAGCAAGTACTGTCCTAAATAGTTTTAAAACAAGGGAGTTGGTGGATTTTGATGTGAGAGGCCAATAGGATGGACTTTTTCACTTAGGAAAGTGTTATTATGGGTGATTATGAACTTATTTTGTCCAGAAATGACTGGCTGTTTGGACTCCCATTCTGACGGCACCCATTCACTCCATAGGATCCATTAGTGAATGATCTAATGCTAAGTTTCCCCAAATCTGTTCTGATGAAGAAACAAACTCATCTACATCTTGGTCAGCCTGAGGGCGAGTACATTTTCTAGAAGTTTTTGTTAAACTATTCCTTTAAAAAGAACAAAATCAGTAATCTGGTTACATATGAGACCGTGGACCACAAAACCAGTAACACAGGTATATTTGTAATAGCCAAAATTACTTCTTTTTAAAATTATTTCTTTGATGTCAAAAATCATTAGGAGATTAAGTAAAGATCATGCTCTGTGAAAACTTAAGTCAATTTCCTACTGTAAATATATCAAAACCTTTTGATCAGTAATATGCGTTGCTAAGAACTTAATCTGGACAACTTTAAAAGCGATTTTGTCAATATTTTGATTTTTTGCAATCTGCAACCTCGGATTCCAGATCTTCAAATAGTTGTATCTGGGTCAAACATTGTCCTAATCAATGGAAAGCTAATTAAAAATTGACCCTTATGACTGGCTTTGTGGTCAAGGGTCACATATTTGATCTCAGGTTAACATTGACATTTCTAAAGAAAAGTTTCAGGAGTTTTTAACAGCAAATAAGAATTTATGAATGTTTAGAGTTCTCTATAAGATATTACATACTTGTAAGTCATTGCCATTTCCATTTAAACTGCACAAATATGTAATTTCATCATCGTGTCAAGCAGAGGGCAGTATCCTAATGATTTTTCTGTAACATTTCTGCACATTAAGTGTATGTTTGCAATCCAGCGCAATGTTATCCACTTTTGACGTATGACAAGAATGTTTACTGTTAATGTTACCGTAATTGATGTACCTGTTAATTGAATCTCAGTACAGAGTTTTCTAAAACAGAATGGACTGTATTTCTGCATGCCTTAGTCCTGATATCCCCCTGTATACTGCATTCCAATGATTTGTTTTTATTTGTTTTTTTCTCACCTACCCAAAATGCACTGCTGCCCCCATGATGCACCTCTGCTTGCTGTTTATGTTAATGCGCTTGAACCCCATTGGCCCATTGCCATCATGTGCTCGCTGCCTGCTAATTAAGACTCAGTCGGCTGTCAAATCACTGAAGCGACCCCTCGAAGCCACCTTTGACCTGGTACTATGACCTTTCACCTTTTTGCTTGGCATGTTGCTTTTATTGTAGTGTCTTAACAACAGACGAAAGATAATTTGCAAGCATAGTCCTTTTGTTATCTGTTTATTTAATGCCTCTGTTGTGTTCCGTGTTACCATGCCGTGTGATCAGCTGACTGCGGCGAGCATATCGAGAAACGCGATACGCCGGTCCGCCGCAATCAGATCATCACACGTGTGTTATTCCAGGGCGTGAGGACAGGGCCAGATGTTCTGAACTCTAGTGACATGGCTTCTATGTGTCTATACAGCATGTTTAGTATCTCTGTGTAGTGCATGTGTCTGTGGGAGGGGTAGCAGCGGAAGAATACTAAAGCTCCACCATTAAAGCCACAGAAAAGTTCTAGTCTCTTTCTCACACTTATCATGGAGTGAGCAGTGCAGTTTATTTTCCTTTTGGTTTATTTTTCTTTTTCCTTTTTTAAACGAGTTATTTTCGTCACTTTTGTCTGCAAAACATTTGAGTAGTGCTACGCTTGCTTCATTTGCATTGAGTTAGCAGTATGGATGTTGTAATGTTAATGAATTAATACTCTCCTGAAGTAAAACTAATCATGTAAATCACAGATGCTCAGTGCTAATTTTGAGTTTTTATAGCGAGAGGAACTGGCTCTTTGGCTTTTGCTTGTGCCGTAGACATGTATTAGCTGCCGCTTGCTTGCTTGTTTGTCAGAATCGAGCCCTGTGATGTTTTGCCCTCTGATGATAATTCTGTCTTTTTCTTGTTCCTTTCCTGTCTTTACTCTCTCCTACACGTTCCCCCATTTTCTCCACTCCCCCCTTCCCTGTGGTCTTATCGGAGCAGGGAATTCCTCACAATGTCATGCCGCCTTTACCAAAGCGACCTGCGCTTGAGAAAGCCAACGGTGCCACAAGCCTGTTCAATACTGGCATGCTCCAGTACCAGCAGGCTTTGGCCAACATGCAGTTTCAGCAGCAAGCTGCATTTATTCCGTCAGGTAGGGCTTCTCGTCAACCCTGACCACTCCTTGATCTCACCTCTGAACTTTCTAAACCATAAGGGATGCACAAAGACATGGGATAACTTGTTTTTAAAGAGACAGGGTTCCCACAGCCATTCCATTCATAACAGTACAGTATGGTATAATATTTTAATACAGCATAAATGTTTTTTAAAGAAGTCTCTTCTGCTCACCAGGCCTGTATTTATTTGATCCAAAGCACAGCAAAACCAATACAATTTTGAAATATTTTTACCATTTAAAATGTTTTCTATTTTAATATATTTTAAAATGTAATTTAATCCGGTGATCAAAACTAAGTTTTCAGCATCATTACTCCAGTCTACAGTGTCACAGAATCCTCCAGAAATCATTGTAATTTGCTGATTTGCTGTGAAAGAAACATTATTATTATTAATAATAATAATAATATTCAAAACAGTTGAGTACTTTTTTTTAGGATTCTTTGATGAATAGAAAGATCAGCACTGATATAAAATAACAAGCATTTTTAACATTATAGAATATACCAGTGTGTGTGTGTGTGTGTGTGTGTGTGTGTGTGTGTGTGTGTGTGTGTGTGTGTGTGTGTGTGTGTGTTTTTTAAAGAAATTAATACTTTTATTTAGCAAGGATGCTTTAAATTGATCAAAAGTGATAATAAAGACATTTATTATTTATGTTACAAAAGATTTCTACTTTAGATAAATCCTATTCTTTTGAACTTCATCAAAGAAACCTGAAAAAAATGTACTCAGTTGTTTTCAACATAATAATAATAATAATAATAATAATAATAATAATAATAATAATAAAATGAGCAGCAAATCAGAATATTAGAATGATTGCTGAAGGATCACGTGAATGGCGTAATGATGCTAAAACTTCAGCTTTGAAATCACAGGAATAAATTACATTTTAAAATGTAAAAATATTTTAAAATTTTACTGTTTCTGCTGTACTTTTGATTAAAAAAATGCAGGCTTGGTGAGCAGAAGAGACTTATTTAAAAACATTAAAAATCATACTGATCTGATCTTCTATTTATTTATTTTTTTTATTTTAGACGGTCCCACCAAACTACTGGGATGCAGTATTATTTGTATGTTCTAAAAATCTATATCCAGTAATCTCGACCTTCTGAAAAAATCATAGAAAACCATTGGGTCAAAAGGCGTGGGAACCTTGTAATCTATGAACGTTAAACTGAGCAATTAGAAACGGGGCTGTCTGTCAGTTTCTCTGTATCACCTCATCATTGTATCACATTTCTACTCTGGTACATACCTGTAGTTGAGCTCATTGCTTTCACTGCGAAATACAGTTGCCAATAACCCTGGGATGCCCCTCAGTCATACTAACGTCTGCTATGATGACTGTCACACATACACACGTTTCTGTGAGCTCACAAGTACATGTGCTCCCTTCCTGAGTTCACGGTTTTATCAACTAATCGGTCTCTTATGGACATCATGCTGTATCACTGTAATGATTTTTGTCTTCCTTTAATTATGATTTCTTCACTCTAACCAACCTTGTGATGGGCTGTTGTGATTCTTCTCCCTTTCCAATCCACTTCCTGTTGCAATGCATGATGGGCAGGCTCAATATTGTGCATGACCCCTGCAGCCAGCGTGGGTAGGTTTCTAGACTTCCTCCTCTTAGTTGTTCTCATGCCCTCAAAATCCACATGGCCAAAAAAAAAAAAAAAAAAAACTGGCATTGAAAAGTGGGCATCTCTGTGAGCGCTTCACTTATGAAGCATCTGTGATTTGAAATTAAAGTCAACATGAAACTGGATTTGCAACTTCAGTAATTTTATATATGTCTAAGTGAAGCAGAGTATTCAAGAAGATATGAAGGGGCACAACTTGATTTGATCCATCAGGAATTGCATTGGTTTAGAAAAAGCACCTGAACGGTGGCAAGTTGATGGAGGCGGCTCAAAATAATCTTTGCATTAACAATCTTTTGCATTATGCAAAATTAGATTATTGTATATTATTACATTTTTGATTTCATGTTGACTTTAAATACAAACAAATATGGTTTCTATCACTGTGACTTGCAATTATAGCATTTTGTGTATCGTTTTGTGGGTTTTGGTGGCTTTTTAAAGAGATAGTTCACCTAAAAATGAAAGTTCTGTCATTTACTCACCCTCATGAAAGACAAAAGGAGAATGTTTGAGTAATATTACTGTGCAAGGTTAAATATGCGGAATGGAGAACTATACTATATATAATACTATACAAAATTACACTATATTTATATGGTATAAATTTATGAATATAGTATAAAAGTACAGTATGGTATAATTTATCATAATTACACTACCAGTCAAAAGTTTTTGAACAGTAAGATTTTTTATGTTTTTAAATAAGTCTCTTCTGCTCCGCAGGCCTGCATTTATTTGATCCAAAAATACAGCAAAATCATTAATATTGTGAAATATTTTTACTACTTTAAAAAGACTGCTTTCTTTTTGAAAATATTTTAAAATGTAATTTATTCCTGTGATCAAATCTAAATTTTCAGTGCAAAAAAAATTCTAGTGTCAAAGCTGTTTTCAACATAATAATAATAATAATAATAATAATAATAATAATAATTATTATTATTATTATTATAAAACATTTTTTGAGCAGCAAATCAGAATATTAGAATGCTGTCTGAAGGATCATGTGAATAGAGTAATGGAATAGAAAAATGACATTTTACAATATATTCAAAGAGAAAACAGTTATTTTAAATAGTAAAAATATTTCACAATTTTTCAATTTTTGCTGTACACTGTACTCAAATAAATGTATTTTTCTTATTTAAAAACAATACTGTTCAAAACCTTTTGACTGGTAGTGTTAATAAATATTATAGTATAAATTAAATAAAAAAAGTATAAATTACTATACAACATATATATATATATATATATATATATATATATATATATATATAAATGTGCATTTTATTTAGTAATGTACTATTGTAAAATATAATAAATATTTGATTTTTTCTTATTTGATTTTTGATATAAAAGCTTGACTAACAGTTATTTTGTGTGTGTGTGTGTGTGTGTGTGTGTGTGTGTGTGTGTGTGTGTGTGTGTGTGTGTGTGTGTGTGTGTGTGTGTGTGTGTGTGTGTGTGTGTGTGTGTGTGTGTGTGTGTGTGTGTGTGTGTGTGTGTATTATATTATAGTACATTAAGTATATATGTGACCCTAGACCACAAAACCAGTCTTAAATAGCATGGGTATATTGTAGCAATAGCCAAAAATACATTGTATGGGTCAAAATTATAGTTTTTTCTTTTATGCCTAAAATCATTAGAATATTAAGTAAAGATCATATTCCATTAAGATATTTTGTAAATTTACTGGCGTACACATATCAAAACTTTTCTCAGTGTTTAGATTTTTTTGTACCCTCAGATTTCAGATTTTCAAATAGTTGTACCTTGGCCAAATATTGTCCTATCCTAACAAACCATACATCAATGTGAATCTTGTTTATATTTCAGATTATGTCTCAAAATATATCTAAAATTTCAAAATGGACCCTTATGACTGGTTTTGTGGTCCTGGGACACATATCTTGAAGGTGAATAATAATAATGCCAAGATTTCCATTTTTTGGTGAGCTGTCCCTTTAACTCCTCACACTGAATTTAACACTTTGTAGTTGATACTGTGTTTGACTGCAGTTGTTTGTGGCTCAGATAATCAGTGTTGAGCATGATGTTCCAAAATATGAGAAGGGTTCAATCCTCAATGTTAAAGCAGTACGTGGAAGCTGAAACCTAAATGCAAAGTTTATGAGATGCCATGCCTTTGTTTCCTTCTCCTTGTAGCTCTTGATGTGTTGGCTCATATGACACTTTACCTGCCCTTATGTCTTCTTTAGAACAGTCTCTCTTGCCACCACTTTTGGTTTGCCGTTTGCCGATATCACTTCCAATGCTCACTTTTCTTTCCATACCCCTCTGTGTCCACTCACTCATCATGTTTGTGCACCTGTTGGCCACACTCCCTGTATGTGTGCTTATACCATTTTCCCTCTGAAAAAGTTCCCATGATGCACGGCGCTTCCCCGGCCGCTGTGTCCGCAGCAACCACATCTGCCACAAGTGTTCCCTTCGCATCTGCATCAGCCAATCAGGTTTGCTCTTTTATGGCCTTTTCTCTCTCTATCTCTCTCTCACACACACATACACACTCTCTTGATCTTTCTCTTTCTGTTTGATGGATGTTTCTGAATGCTGGGGGTCCTCTATAGTGATCTCTCCCCCTTGTTGGCCTACACAGGTTTTTGAACTTTTTGTGGTACTTCAAACAACAGATTTACGATTAAAATGTTTATTTGACCTGGAATGTACATACATTAAAAGTTAAAAAATAAAGAATGCACTATAAAGACAAAGATATGCATAAGCTGAGTTGTTTGAAGTATCTTCTGTACAGGTTTTATGCACAAAATGCACTAGATGTTAGTCTGAAATTGCCTGAGCGCTGTGAAAATGCTGTAAAAATGTAATTGAAGCGCAAGCAAAAATGGTCAATTCTATTAAGCACCGTTACAGTAGCATTTCTTGTTATATCTGACGGGCATAGCATTTTAATATTGTTTTTTTTGTCCTTTTTTATTTTGAGGACTCTTCTCTATCAAAGCTGACTACCAACGAATACATGCAATTGGTATGTATGAGGTAGTTTTTCTTAGTCTTTTGCTTCAGGTACATCTTTGCCAGCTGTGGAGGATAAATTATTTCATTTTTTCCCCCGCTTCACTTTGTTGTTTTGCTGATCAAGAAACAAAAAGCTTAATTTCTGCTCATATGAACGATATCACATGTCTGTGTTATAAATACAAACCAGCGTTACAGGCCACCATGACAGAATAGTCTGTTCTAAATTATACAATTTTCCAAACAAATTACCATGAACATATTCTCCATGGTTTGAAACATTAGACTTTAAAACCAGCTTTTCGAATACCTTCAGTTATTGAAATAAAAAGTGAAGGTCAACAAGTTGGAAAAATGGAATGTGCATGGGAATTCACTGACTTCTCCCTGCCTCACTTGACCAGGAGTTATACTAATAAGCAATGGTCCATCGTTTTTCTTGAATGGCATTTCTTAATTTGTGTTGTGTTTGACTCATTCTCTTCTTAACTGTCATGGGGAGGGAGTGAGGGTGAGGGAGAATATTTTAGTCTTTGAAATGACTTTTTTGTAACAAAATAAAGGTCGTAATGGATCTTGTTTCATGCATTTTTTCTCTCTCTTAATCTTCAGATTCCAATAATATCTGCAGAGCATCTGACTAGTCACAAGTACTTGACGCAGATGTAGTTCCAGTCCTCAACAGTAAGTGATTTGCACTGACATTTTCCAGAAACTGTTGGATTCCTGCCCTGCCTGTCTGAGAAATTTCAATGTAATTGTTTGATCCAAAGCAAAACCTCACCCAGTTTTGGCCATTATTTAAATCATTTACCCTCATGTCATTCCAAACCCATGTATGGTGATGTTTTCAAAAGAACATAAAAGGAAAATTCAGAACAAGTTCTTTTCTGTACAAAAACAGTTCTTAGCGCCAAAAAGGAAACACCAAAAAAATGGCACCTGTGATGCAGATTCAGTTGATTGCAAACATATGGACTACTTTTTATGGTGCCTTTTTGAGATTTTCTCTCTTTTTTTTTTTGACAATGACAAATTAAAAGTCTGTCATTAATTATTCATGCTGTTCCAAAACCTAACACTATCATTCATCTTCAGAACACAAATACGATGTTTTTGATTAAAACCAAGAGCTTTCTGACCCTGCATAGACAGCAACTATCACATTCAAGGCCCAGAAAGGTAGTAAGGACATTGATAAAATAGTCCATGTGACATCAGTGGTTCAACTTTAACGTTATGACGCTAGGAGAATACTTTTTGTGAACAAGGAAAATAAAAATAACTACTTTATTTAACAGTTTCTTCTCTTATGCGTCATTGTACTCTTGTGAACGCATGTCAAAGACTACTGGAAGAGAAAAAATTGTTGAATAAAGTTGTTTTTGCTTTCTTTGTGCACAAAAAGTATTCTCATAGCTTTGTAAAATTAAGGTTTAACCACTGATGTCAAATGGACTATTTAACAATGTCTGGGCCTTGAACGTGGTAGTTGTGTTGCTGTCTGTGTAGGGTCAGAAAGCTCTCGGATTTCATCAAAAATATCTTAATTTGTGTTACGGAGATGAACAAAGCATTTATGGGTTTGGAACGACATGAGAGTGAGTTATTAATAACAGAATTTTTATTTTTGAGTGAACTATTCCTATAATTGTCACTGTATAGAAAAGAACTTTGCAAAATTCAAACTTGTCAACAAAAGTCTAAATAATTTAAATAAAGACACTGTTACTGGTTATAACACAAAAGCACAATTCACAAAAAGTTATTTTCCATACAACTAGATCACAGTGACCATGTGTGTCAAGCTCCAAAAAGGAAACTTTGCCATCTAATGTGCAAGTTTCAGCCTGTTCATCAATCAAAGCTATTTGATATAATACAAAGCTAAGTTGTTCCAGACCTGTATGAGTTTCTTTCTTCTGTTGAACACAAAAGAAGATATTTTTGAGAATGTTTGTGGTCAAACAGTTGATGGTAGCCATTGACTTCCATAGCTTTATTTTCTATACTATGAAAGGCAATGGCTACGATCAGCTTCTTTTATTCCTGCTCTGACACACCTCAGCCCATAGTATAACGGTATGCCATTAAAGAATTATTTCACTTCCAGAACAAACATTTACAGATAATGTACTCAACCCTTGTCATCCAAGATGTTCATGTCTTTCTTTCTTCAGTCATAAAGAGTTATAATGGATATGTATGGTGTCCCCAAGTTTGTACTTCCAAAATGCTGTTTAAAATGGCTCTAAGCGATCCCAGCCGAGGAAGAAGGGTCTTATCTAGCGAAAACGATTGGTTATTTTCTAAACAAATTGACCATTTATTTACTTTTTAACCTCAAATGCTCATCTTGTCTCGTCTCTGCTATTCGCACACATGGTCTGTGTAATCCTGGTCAATACAGTTAGGGTAGGTCAAGAAACTCCCATCACGTTTTCCTCAACTTCAGAATCATCCTACAGCGCTATTTTACCTTTTTTTCTAAAGGGCGTTTGATCTTCTTTCTATGTCCACTTTGTAAACACTGGGTCGGCCATTCTGCAGCGATGTAGGACGATTTTGAGGTTAAACAGTATCTAAATTGTCAATTTGTTTCGAAAATAACCAATTGTTTCACTAGATAAGACCCTTCCTTATTGGCTGGGATCATTTAGTGCCCCTGCGTTTTAACTGCATTTTGGAAGTTCAAACTTGGGGGCACCATACATATCCATTATATAGTGCGAAATCCTGAAATGTTTCCTTAAAAAAACATTATTTATTTACGACTGAAGAAAGAAAGACATGAACACCTTGGATGACAAGGGGAGTGAGTACATTATCTGTAAATTTTTGTTCTGAAAGTGAACTTTTGTTCTGAATCCTTTAACAATGGACTTCAGGCTACGTCTACATTAATCCGGATACATTTGAAAACGGAGTTTTCATTTTAAAGCGCTCTCCGTCCACACTAGCGTTTCCAAGCGTTTTCCAAAAGTTTTTCATCCACACTGAAACGTGGGAAAACATCAAATTCGCCTTACTGCGCACGCGTAAAGCCTCCAAAATTATACAGACGTAATAAGTTTTCACGCAATTCTTCTGCCCGGGATCATTCACGGAAATATCTCATCATCCACTGACGCGTCTATATCGCGCACATTCATATTTTATCTGAAAAGCAGTTGTCGTCATGTTATGCAGGACAGCAACTGTGAGTAAATTTTCTGTCATCATTTTAGGACTGTAATTTGAGGAGTGTACAAGGCAAATCTCTTTAGCAGCAGTGTGACAGTGAATAGCACAGGCACAATTACCGCTGTAAACATAGATATCTATTGGTACAATATGCGTCACATGACTAAATATGCGTCATCGTTTTCAAAAGCCTCCGTTTTCACAGTCCACACAACAACGCGAAAACGGCGTTTTCAAATTTATCCACTTTGGAGAGCGTTTTCAAAAAGCTCCGTTTTCCTTGACAAAAACGCCGTCTCAGTGTGGACGGAAGGCCAAAACGGAGAGAAAAAGATGCGTTTTCAAACGAAAACGTATTAGTGTGGACATGGCCTCAGGTGCTTCTATGCCACTTTTGTTTCTAAACTTGTCATTGTATGGAAAAGAACTTCAACATTCTACATTAATTTAAATAATGGCAGAATTGTGTTCTAAATGTATCCTTTTTCTACTGTTTCCTCAGATCAAAGGAATGTGCTGTTGCTCCAGACAAAAGGCAACAAACAAAATTCAAAATTTTTAATGACAAGATCACCGCCGGATAGAATATACCATGAAGATTAGAATTTGGTCATACATGATGGTAGGGTTTTACTAGGGTAAAACTGAATGTCCTTCCACATGATGTGTAGAATTTGAGTGAACTGCATCATTATGTCAGACAGGGCGGCATTTTTACTCTCGTGAGCCGGATTAGTAGGAAAAGTTATTTTCATGTCTGACTCAACACCGTTTTGGCATGTTAGTAGACCAAGAGATATTTTTTGTGATTCACACCTTGATTTCCTTTCCTCGAAATTTGTCTGAAGGTTTACAAAGTTACAAAAGGTGCACCTTGAATTGAAAAAAGCGAATCGAACGTCGATATGGCACAAAAACATCCAGCAAAATTATTCAACGTCTGTAGTTTTCTGTATCTTTAGTTCTGGCTTCTAGTCAAACTAGACAGTAAGAGTCGAGATTGACGGATGAATGTTTTGGGTAGAAACTGATCACCTGAGACCTTTCAAAAGCACATTCTTGCAAGCTTTATGTACCATAACCACCGGCTGAATACCAGACACCGATCTAGAGTGTTATATCAACAGTGTTATTATGTTTACCAGAGATTAATGTTTTTTACAGCGCTTGTTTTTATACATAATTTCACAAGTGTGTGGGTTTTTTATGAAAACGTGCCATTTTTATTTGTCGATCATCCATTAGGCCTTGTAGAACTATGAAGCCTTTTTGACTCCTATGAGAACAGGGTTGCCTTGTTCCTAATGCCCTGTTTCTTTATATTGCCTTGATCGAGAGAATGTCGCGTCAGGAGGTAATCGTGAGGAGAACGTCGAGGTAGCGTAGATGCGTTCCAGTCTTCGCCGTAACGGAGTGAGGACTCTAAAATTCATGCTGGAAAAGCACTGCTCGAGTATTTCGTTACAGATTGTGAGTTTGAGAAAAGGTACACGGAAAGATGAGGTTAGCGTTGGGTCAGGGTTTGTCTTCAGTTCTCATCTGTGTTGATTTTGAGTTGTTTTGGAATATTTCATGACCGCTGGATGACGTAAAAGAGGAACGGAGAATATAATGAGACGTTTTTAACATTAAGTTGTGCCAAAGTTTTTTTTCCTCTTTTTATTTTTATTTTTTTATTTAAATCACGGAAGGTGAATAATTTGTATAGTTTTACGTACAAGGCTGCTTGTAAACCAGGAAACAGACGTTCACATCAAGGTACCCGAGTTACTGGCGAGGGTTTCAACGTCACAACCAGACTCAAGATGAAACGAACGAATCCGAGTTCGCTTGAGTCTGGATTTCAGCCTGGTTTAGGTGCACAGACTTGAAAGGATGCACGCCATTGCCGTTTCCTCACTAAAGCCTTATATTTCAGTGTTTGAACCCACACAAACATTCTCTCAATCACAAATGGGAAATTAGAGCGGATGAGATTTTATTCTTCACTTATTTTACGTGTATATTAATCATGTTACACTTAACGTTCACTCTGTTTCAAAGCCTTTGTTAGAAATATATTGTGTTGTTTGCATATAAAGATTTTTTTTTTTTTTGTATTTGACAATATTGTCATAGAACTGTTTTAGAATGTAGGAAATGAATTATAGTTTTTCTTACTGTCACTTTCTTTTACATCATGTTAAGTTCATAATGTTTAGCTAGTAGTGTTGTATTCTTAATTCTTCATGTTAGTTTTCATGGTAGAATGTTTGAAATTTCAAGGATTTTGGTTTTGAATTTGTTGAACAAAATATTTTATCTTGTCTTAAAAAAAAGCGTGAAAACGACAGAAAGAGAGTTTATTTGTAGCTATGGAAAGGTTGATATTTTAACCCTTTATTTTGTGTCGAATCAAGACCACGTCTACAATTAGCTGGTTAAAGTATCAATTGTACATGCTAGAGTAAAAAAGAAGTTATTTTCTACTGTATGCATTTCAGAATTGAAAATCGTCTTGTAATATTTCAAAAAAAAGAAAAAGAAAAGAAAAAAAACATCCCTCAGTGTCAGGCCAAAATGAGCAGCAACTTGTCTCCAGAGATTTCTGAATATTTAAAGATGTAAAACAAAAAGGAGCGAGGTCACAGGGTCGGGCCTCGAGCTGCAAACGAGAGAGAGAGCCATAACTTAAGGGACGAAGGTTGACTTTTTGCACTTCTGTACATAGTCAATATAAAGAAAAGAAAAGGAACATGTATAATATTGAGATCTTATTTTGAATAATAAAAGATTCTATAACTATGAGAAATTTTCTTAGGATAATTTAAGAATTAGAGTAATAGTCCAGCTAACAAATGATGCTTGCAGAAATATGGCACAGCTCTTTTATTATCATTTCCGGCCATCACGTTCAGAAAAAAATCAATAAAAAAAAATAAAATAAAGCTCCGCGTTGCCTGCATACAGTACCGAGAGTCTCCAAAATTGGCAGTACACTCCGCCTCGTCATGATTTCCACTGTGGCGATTTCGGTTTTGTTTACAAATAAATAGTACACCTTCAAAAACAGTATTTGTCATATGATGGACATAAATAACTGCATGAAGAATAAAAATTAACAGAGTAAAATTCTCATAATAGATAAGTACGTAGATCAGTTAATTTCTCACAGTACCGTAACTATCATTGCCACAGCATAGTGTAAATCAAGTATCTCGATCGATATCTGAGCCTGAATTAAGGCGCGTTCGTTCACTGATAATCCATCTGAGTATAACCGTAAGAACAGTACAATAATTAAAAAGGCCTTCAAACCGACTCTAGATGCTAGCAAAAGACGTCCACTTAACACACGACAACAGAAGAGTTGCTTTGTTACTTGGTAACGTGCCTTCAGCAGGGAAAGGACACCGACGACACACACACACAAACAAAAACAAAAAAACAAACAAAATGAATGTAACTGTCAAATCCTCCGCTGAGGTCAGCGTTTTTCTCATTTGAGGTTGCTGCACAAGAGCTATTAAACCAAAGCATCACTTTCCTTCACTAAACGCAATGCCTAAAAGCTGGTCGGCCGTTGCAGACGGCCAAACCACAGGTGGTCCTACCTGCTGAAAGCACTTGCTTGGATGCTTAACGCCCTCCATGGAATCTTACACCTGCCCTTTGCTTATAGTTGCTGTAAGATATTGTGCTGCATTCTAAAAGACTTGTTTTATGCACATTTATTATTGTTAGAATTGACTCTTACTGTTATGAGTACAAAAAACCTTAATAAAACAAAATGGATTTGCTCAAAAGGTGTCTGTGTGGTGTTTTTCCCTCCTCTATATCCATTAAGGGGTCATATGATGAGGTTCCTTGTTTTCCTTTGTCTTTGGAGTATTACAAGCTGTTTGTGCATAGATACGATCTGAGAAGTTGCCAAGCTTAAAGTCTCAAAACCCTTCAAACCTATGCTGCAAACACGCCTCCACTTGAACAGGTCATGGGGCCAGTAAATTAGCATAACACCGCCTAGATGTATATAGAAAGAAAGAACGCATAGCTTTTACCAGCTGTAGTTGCCATGTGTTGGAGACATTGCAAAAGCGATACTATTTTGCATTCCAAATGAGGACACAACTAGAAATCAGTGGTTTAAGGCAGTGGTTCTCAATCCTGGTCCTTGGGGACCCCTGCTCTGCACATTTTGCACGTCTCTCTTATTTAACACACCTGACTGAGATCTTCAGCTTGTTAGTTCAGTTTATGTATCTCTCTCCTAATGAGCTGATGATCTCAATCAGGTGTGTTAAATAAGGGAGACATGCAAAATGTGCAGAGCAGGGGTCCCCCAGGACCAGGATTGAGAACCACTGGTTTAAGGGGTCATCGGGTGCAAAACTAACTTTTACAGGTTGTTTAAACATTATTTTGTGATGGTAGTTTGTTTACACAACCACCCTACAATGATAAAAATCCACCCAGTGGTATTTTTTTAATCTTTAAAAGTAATATACCCTTTTTAAAATCAGTTCATTCTTAGCTTCTTGTCCTTGTGATGAAACACATTTGATTGACATGAGCGTCTTACCTTAGCCCCGCCCTCACCGAGCTGAAACAGTCCGAATACAATTGACCTTATGCACGGAGCGTTCTTTAGAACTTCCGCATAAAGATAAGCCAGCTCGCAAACTTCCGCTGAAGCTCATTTTATATGTGTTATATATTAGGTGGACACTGTGAGACTCATCTACTGCCTCGTTCTTATCAGAAACTGAGAAAAAATATAATTGCAACATTATAAACAATGTTAGCGGCGTGAACATTCAGTTTCATATTATTTAACAACATAATTTAAATAGCTAAATAATTTAAATGCGGAGCCTGGCTATCCCGTACTCTCCGTATCTGCATAGTTGTACATTTAAATGCTGACAGCTAAACACCATCATAATGTGTTTATGCTAACGTTAGCTAGCTAGCGATATTTCTCTTCAAGGACATCTTAATCATATTTTTGATAATCACTAACTTGCCTTCATAATCATGAACACATTTTTAAAATCTTGCAATATTTTAAAGCCTTTATTATTTTCTAACTCTACAGCTGTGAAATAAAATGTACTTCAAGGACTCACTTTTCATTCATAAAACGGCATCGGAAAAAAATTACTTTTCACGGAAAACGTCTGTTTTTGGCTAAAATAATGTGGAATTACCGCTTATAACCAATAGATGGCAGCAGATGATTATTATTACTGCCTTTCAAACTCCCTCTATTTTTAAGACGTCTTGCTTTTCGATTTATTATAAAATTACTAGTATAATAAATTGTATTACTTTTACCGCCCTTAAGTATATAGTATAGCAAGTGCAGAAAGTCATTAAGCTCACACACAAACAGCCTAAGGGTGAATTATTTACTAATATAGTTCACTACAAATATGTTAAATATTTGTGGGATATTAATTAAATAATGCACTCGATATGAATCGATAGGAATTTGAAATACTTTATAAAATTGAATCTTTTAAAAATGTAATCTTTTTAGTAATCTTTTTATCTTTTAAGTTTTATCTTGAACTGTAAAATTAAATAGCCTATATTTAACCAGCACATACTTGTTACTGCTGTAGTTTTGTTACTCTGTATTTAATCTGAATCATTTAAGCTCTTTTTTTGACATCAGATGTCAGATGTTTGTCCGGTTATTACTGTCAATCATAGCAATGACTCGCGCATATTTAGCCGATTTACTCTCGAATTTTTTTAAACTGGCATTTGTCATTCTTGAAATGGTATATATGGACGTTTGGTCCTCTTAGATAAACAACACTTTTCTTCGATAGTGAATGTATTATGTAGAGAAAACGAGCAAAGTACGCTCATATTACGGTACAGTACAGTTGACCGGAAATGACTTGGCTGGCTTGAGTAAACAAGGAAGTATTCCGTGCATAAGGTCAATTGCCATTGTCTGACTCAGGTGCAGAGGAAGACTCTAATTGAGCGATTGAGGTGTTCTGGTGTTGGATGTAATAATGAACATACAAGTAGTCATTTACTACCGACATCTGAGCCACTGATGACGCAGAGGTTTAACTTTACTTTCATTTTTAAATGGAAAGTGCCAATCCCGTTCCAAATATGTGTCTATCTTGTGCGAATCATTCCTGGTGCAGCTTCACCCACAGCAGAAGTGAGTAAGGGTTTTTTATGCACCTTTGCAAATGGTCTTTCTTAATAATGTGCTTGTAGGCAAGTTTCGCTGATAAATGAGACTAAATGCAGCTAAACACGGCTAAAATAAACATAATCCCAGAGAGGGGCGGGGCGAGCAGAGCTCGGTGGCATTTAAAGGGGCCATGTCTTAAAATGAGCTGAAATTTTGCAGAGCTGATTTTGACAAGGTAAAAGGGTGTTTTTCTTTACACTACTATTGAGAATTTTTAACCAAAGTATATTAGAGCCTTTTATTAAGACCCTAAAGAATCATATGAACTTGTGGAAAATGGGCATCCGATGACCCCTGTAAGTTATATTTACAACACTGTTCTGGAACAGTACAACGCAAATATTCAAGTGGGTGATGCCTGTTTCACTGAAGACTGTTTCATGAACCTGGGAGAGCAGCTTACAATGCCAGCTGTACACAAAGGGTTAAGGACAGTCTGCGCTTCTGACTGATGGCCTGTGTAAGTATGTTTTCATATTTAAAGGTCCACTGAAGTGCCTTTCAAACACGCAGCGTTATTTTATGTGGTGACGTAATTTTAACTGAAACAAAAACATTTTGCCCAGCCCCACCCACTTCTTTTGAATAGCCAATAGCTTTACATTTATATCTGCTGGGATATAACGGGATATAATGGCCAGAGCCGTTGAGCTCGGTAAAGTCGCATTTGTAAGCTTATGACTGCCACAGTCTAATAAATTACCCCATAGATTTAATATGAAACTCTTGCTAAAACAAAATAGTGATCATAATCACCAAACAGAAAACACTTACACTGTGCACAAGTGACTGATCTAAGCCGCAGATTCAGTGTCTATTTATAGTGTAGGGGGCGGGACACTACGGATTCTAGAGAGCATTTGATTGGACAGAACGTTTGATGAGAAGCTGGAGTGCACGGTGATATCGTCAAAATCGTTTATTCGTATTGGCGGAAGTGACGAGACTAAGTTTTAATTGCCTATATCTTGTAAACACAAATTTTGTCGTTATTTTGAAGCACACTAGCTTATCGATAACCTTAAGGCTAATATATTCATACTAAAAGCCAAAAAACTTTAATTTTGATTTCATGGGGACTTTAAAGAATTCAGTGACCATTCAAAGGCGAGTTTTGAGCAGTGTAGGGTAGTGCTTGTTGTATCGCGTTTTACCATAGCAAATGCAAACTTGGTGTTATGTTTACGCAATGCAATGTGTAAAAAATACTGTATGAGTCATAATCAGTAGTTATGTCCCCACTGGATTCAACAAATGCCTAGTTTATAATGGGCTTTATTGTTTTTGTCTCATTGCGACTACAAAAAAAAATGTAAGGGGAATAACATTTGAGTCACACGCTTGAGGTGTTCCGCCAATCAGAGAACACCTCGGTTTCCATCAACGTTGAGTTTTGTAAAAATCGAAGCGTTTCAGAAAGGCGGGGCAAAGAGGACCAACAGTATGTGGAAAATATGTTTTTTGAACCTCAAACTGCATAAACACATTGCATTACAGCAAATACACAAAATAATACCCTTTTTAGCAACATTATATGACCCCTTTAGATCTGTTTTTAAAGGTGCTATGAGATTTTCAACTACTAGATGTCGGATTTATAATGAAATTGAGGCACCTTTAGCATTTGTAAACAATGTAAAGTGAGGTGCGTATTGTACTAATAGCCTATCCACCTTGTTTGTCCTGTAAGAGTGGGAATGGACATTTGTAAATTTGATAAGTCTTTCACACCCAGATATTTTAGCTGTAAAACAGCTCGTTTTACTGCTTGATATTGCAAAACTGGTTATTGGTTATTATTTTAATGTATTATTTTAATTATGAACACACTGGTTTGCAGTGCAAACCGTTTTACCGTTTACTGCACATTGTTATTATTCTCGTTATTTACCTAGCTTTTTTGAATGAGGCTTAATGAAAGCATTAACCAAAATAGTGAAATAATTTTAATGTAATTAAAAAGTCTAATTATTTTGTGATAGTAGTAAGTTCTTGCATGGGAGGAAAGGTTTTTTCAAAAACGTTTAAATTTCCTAATACATTCCTGATATGCTGATTGCTCCATATGAAAACACACTCAATCCAAAGCTATTTCGCACTTTTAAGAACTTTCAAAAATATCACTGGCAAAGCATCTTGTATATTAAAAGTAACAAATTCATGCCCCATTGCAGATATTTCTGAATGACTGTCAATAGAAAAAAAACCCTCTTTACTATAAGATGATGTATTTCCGACATCTACCAGCAGGCGTCATGCACAGCATATTTTTTGGGTGTGAAGGCCATTTAAAGCACATTGGCAGTTGAAATGTCCCCTTGATCTCACACTAGCCTTTATGAGCCTAAAGCAGGTGCACACAATTGCCAATTGGCATAATTATTGTTAACAAGACAGCATAATTCAAGGATTTTGTTTTCATTTTTTTAATTTCAAGTGTTTTCTTCACCACAGCAGCTCATTATAAATGAAAACACTTAACCAGGAAAACACGAAATATAAGAATTCAGACATTAGATTCCTTGTTGCACAACAGGCCACCCCATCCCTTCTTGCAACTGCACTGCCAGGGCAGTTTGCAGGTGCCATGTAAGCACCCTGGGTAAGGTACGCACTCATCACAGCGGGAGCCCTGCCACCCAGTGAAGCACTTGCACTGACCAGGGGCCTCACAAAAACCATGTTCCTCACTACAGCCAGATAAGCAGATAGCTGGTAAAAATGAGAGGGAGAGAAATCAGTAAATTAGAACGAATGTGCATCATATTCAAAATACAATACAAAAGATTTGACATGTAGTGCTATTCATGCTTATTGCCTAATTAGATTTTCTAACAGACCAAATGCAAATAACATATATAAATGAAAAAATAAATGCAGCTTTTATAATTAACATATCAGTGTTACAACAAAAAACTTACGCTCTGCGCAATATTCGCCTTTCCATTCAGGCAAGCAAATTCTGCTTCCAGTGTCGTTACAGGTAAAGTGACCAAAGGGGTCATCCCGTGAACGGCAGAAATCAGAGCAGTCGTCACCATAGTAGAATTTATCACACACAACACGATAGCTAAAGCGCAGCTCACTTTGCTCTCCGAGATGCACATCCTGGGACCATTTCTGACCAATAGTAAGGTTTATTTTGGTAGCGAAGTGGCCAATCATATTGTTTAGATTCTCTGAAAATAAATCATAATGAATTAATACATTTTAAATATTTAAATTCTGTCATTAATTACTCACCCTCATGCTTTTCCAAATCCATAAAATCTATGTTCATCGTCAGAACACAAATTAAGATATATATGATGAAATCCCAGAGCTTTCCGACCCTCTATATGCAGAGGAACGCATATGTCGTGATGCTCTCCAAAATGGAGGCAGATAATGTTTTTTGTTCACAAAGTATTCTTGTAGCTTTACAAAATTAAGGTCACACGGACTATTTTAACAATGTTCCTATAACTTTCTGGCCTTGAATGTGGAAGTTGTGTTGCTGTCTATGCAGGGTCAGAAAGCTCTTGGATTTCATCAAAAATATCTTAATTTGTGTTTCGAAGATGAATGAAGGTCTTACGAGTTTGGAACAGCATTAGGGTGAGTAATTAATGACAGAATTTTCATTTTTGGGTGAACTATCCTATTAAATAAAAATATGAGGCGTACCTGTTGGATGATCATTGGAGGGCTCTGCATTCCATGCTTCAATTATCACTGCAACTGTTCCCTGTAATGAGAATAATTTTTAAGCTGTTCTCAAACCTCCATAGAGACAAAGCGACACGTGTCATAATTTAAAAACCACGCCCACCGAGGGGGGAAACAATCCATTGCTCTCCATTGACTTTGTATTGTGGGAAGCTGCCTTCTTGTCATTTCTGACTTAACAAAAATCAGAACAATGTCTAAAAGCTGCTATGTGACAAGGTGGACAGTAAACAAACTAAAAAGCACAAAACTATGTTTTTATAAGCTGTCGACCTAAAAAAAGAATGTTTAATAACACAAAAGTAGAGCGCAATGTGTCTTATTACTCTGAGAACTATGCCTGCTGGAGGGAAATTTAATGGCGACAGTAAACATCCATTATTTAACCATGTCAAAGGATTATTTCACCACCCTGAAAGGAGGAGATATCTTAAGAAACTACATTTCATTGGTCTATGTCAGTGCACCTTTTCCTTACCTTCCTTTTGATGGAGAAATTATCCAACTGAATGGCCCAAAGTGAAATACCCTGACATCTACAACTCTTTGTGTCCTTAAACTCTCGTTTTTTGGCTCGACAGCTTATAAAAACGTAGTTATGTGCTTTTAGCTTGTTTACTGTATACCTTGTCTCATGGCAGCTTTTAGACATTGTTTTGTTTTTTGTTAGTCAGAAATGACAAGGAGCCCGCTTCCCGCAATACAAAGTCAATGGAGAGCGTTGGATTGTTTTCAGTTTCCCCCGGTGTGGGTGTGGCCTAAATGCGCACGCCCCACTTTCTAAAACCACGCCCTCCAAAGACGCGCGCAAATGCTCCTCTTTTATGGTTTCATATTCATCTTTGCACTCTTTGGTAAGTAGTCATAGCAGAAACAAAGCTTTTTGAAACTTTAAATCAATTGAACCAATTGCTTCGTAAAACGATTGACTTTTCCAAAACGTGATGCTTGGTTAATCAGGCCAATAAGAGGCTATTAATTAACTCTTTTGTTTTATTAAATAAATCTGTCATTAATATGGCATTTTGATACGCGCTCCGAATCAATGATTCAAAACAAATGATTCGCAAAGGTTTTCAAAAGTCTATATAGGCCTACCAAATACTAAATATACACTACATTCTCAAAATGTACTAAAATGGCATCTGAAAGAAAAACAAGTACATTAAAGTATTTCCTGGCTTCCCAGCAAACACAACGTTGTAAAAACGTTTTTTGTTTTTTTTCTCGTTGTGAAAAGGTTGTGATATGTTTTTTTTCCCGACGTATTTAATACGTTTTTTAAATGTTAAAAATACGTTTTTCCACAACGTTGTCGAAATGTTTTTATAACTTTTTAACACGTCTGTATGTCTCCTTCCAATGTTTTAAAAACGTACTTACCAAGTCCAAACTGGTACTTCACACGCTGCAATCAAAATGTTTCCTTTAGTGTTAAATCTGAATATTGATCTTATTACAGCACTTTTTTACATTTCATCTTACTTGTACCATTGTTAACCTCGATTTTATAAGCCTATTTATATATGTAGGCCTAATAATTTAAACTACACACAAATTTTGTCACTCATATTTATTCACAAAATATAAAAATATGATATACCTAAACCTAAACGAGACAAATGCATAAATATATACCAATAACACAAAATGGTTTCAAATAAAGTACAACATATAAGAATTATGCAATGACTGGCAAATTTGAATATGAGCACATGAACTGTTCAAGAAATTTCAGTGCATAGATTTTAACTGAAAAAAAAACAGCATTTCATTTGTAAAATGTAAAGATTTTAATTTCAACTATAATTACAAATTATTTGATTGCAGTTATAATAATAATCATATTGCAATCTTATTACTCATTTGCACTAAAACAAATGCTTTTTAGGGATTTTTTTTAACACAAATTACAAGTATATTACATCCAATTTAGAACTTGTTTAATGTTTTATAATGGTTATTGTTCAATAAATAATATTTTATAATACTATTTTAATTACCTAACTATTTTTATAACATTACCTAATTGCAACCAAAATACAACGTTGTGAAAAGTTGTGTTTGTTGGGTTTACGGCTGCTGTAAATGTTACGGATTAGCAGATGACACTGTTGTTGATACTCCAAGGCTTTGAATCTTTTTCTGGCAGAATTGAGGAAAACCTTAAGAGCTTCATGAGTCTTTTCCCTATTACTACTATACACTGATTTTGTATAGGTATTATGACATTTGTTGCCAAATTCAGCTGTTGCAACATAATGATCTCACATGACAGTCTGACTCTACCTGGCTTCCTGCTTACCATATATGGGCTGCCTCAAAAAAACAGCAAATTGATTAGCAGAAAGCCGATCAAAGTCTTCTGACTGAATAAACAAAAACATCACTGAGAAAGATTATTTCACAATCTATTTAAGCGATATCTGTCACTTAGCCTAAAAGTCTATGGTCTATGTATGTAATACGCTATACATGATATAACTGTTATATTAGTCTTTTTCACTGTTCACTCTTGAGCTACTCACCAGCCACTTTAAGTTAAAGGGCACAGTTATTGGTGCACTAGTGGAGATGGAGTTCTGCTCTGTGTTTAATGTTCCTGTCAGTCCAGTGCCATTTGAACATGCCAGTCTATATGATATGACATCCTGCGTGTAGTTCAGGCAAACGCGGAAAAAAACCTGACAGTCTCTGGACTGTTTACACACACTGCTGCTGATGGTTGTGAAAGAGTGCACTTTCAACTCAAACACACCAGACGATTTGACCTATAAAAATAAGATGTTGTGTATCAGCACACTACATATTATGTGGTGGTTAAAACTATTTTAAAAGAAAGAGATTACATTCAAAACTTGAACTGAAATACTTACCAGTTGCGCTGATATCAAAAGTAAGAAGCATGTTGATAAAAACTGAGCCATTTTGTTGTCTTTTTGTCTGATGTTGTTTAAAAAAAGATTGTGACAACAATCTGATATAAAACTTTTTATGTAAGAAAAAACATAAAAAATATAGAAAAGAAAAATAAATGGATAATTTAAGTGGAAGTGGAATATTAAATGTGTTAGTATTGACTTGGCTGGAGCTCACAAAGTAAAGAATAACCCATTTCTAGCTCCAGAATTTAGAGCACTTCTGGTTTAAATAGGGACCTCAGAGTGGGAGTAGTGTATGCAAATAAACCTCTCTGTAAATTTTTTTTTTTTTTTTTTGAAAACTGAGCACATCTAGTTAAAACTGTGTAATAACATTGTTTTAATAGAATTTTCCCATACTGTAAATTAATAAACTATAACCGTCAACTAATATTGCTATGACAGTTTAAATGAACACTTTTTTAAACTGTTTATTTACACCCACCATTATCTTTCAGTCTTTTCAAACTGATATTATTTTCCTGAATTCACTCTGAACCATTTATGTAATGATGCTGAAGTAATGTGCTTTCATTAAAAAACAAAAACAAAAAAACCAAGGATTGGATATTCACATTTATTAATATTTCTGTGAAAGCAGTAGATAAGCATGTCGCTCCATAAAGCAAAAGCAAAGAATGATATACACTGCAATATTCATAAAAAAACTGATATACATAAACGATGTATGTCTTAATGTATCTGAACAAACAAAAAATTAATTTTACAAATTTACTGATCTTATTCTAAACAACTGTTCATGTGTATGTTCCAATTTTTAATCAAAATGTCATAACTGGATCTTTCTACGAATCGAAAGGCTTCTGAGATTCATACAAGCCGAAATTCATCTACCTCCACTGTTTGAATACAATACCCACATCCCAAATGTTTGGTGCATACCAAACATGAACCAAAATCCTATAGTTCTACATGACAATATTATTTATAAAATCTGTACATCATCTATTTAGTCAAATTATGAAGTTTCACTGATGAGCCTACATTTAACCAAAACCCAGGATAGAGTGGTTGAGTGAATGTGGTTTGGACTGTGTGGATGAGGGTCATTGTGTCAGAGACACTGTAAAAAGACAGAATTCCTGCACTGTGATCCACATACACTCCTATTCTACAGGAGCTGGAGACCACAGGGAGTTTAGTCTCTTTGTTATTGTGCCAGAATGAGCAAACAGAAGGAGAGCAGTTCAATTTCCAGGACTGATCATTCAGTCCAAATCCACACTCATGTCTCTGTCCTTGCCTCTTGATACTCTTATATGACACTGATATTCCAACCTTGTCAGTCCCACTCCACTCAACCTCCCAGTAACATCGTCCACACACTCTCTCTCTACACAGCACCTCATAATAAAAATCAAATCTGTCAGGATGATTGGGATATGACTGAAAATTTTTACTGCAAGTTGCCACTCTGTTCTCCTCGGACAGTTGAATAGATTTATTCACTGTGTTTGCATTCATAGTGAGGTGACGGGAATCTGATTGAGAGAAAAACAGACTCAGCATAAATTTGTCTCCTTTCTTTGGATAAAGGTCAATATAGAATATATAATTCTTCATATGTAAATAGGTGTGATGTATAATTATATACCATGCTGGTCCAAATTATTAGAACATTAGTATTTTCACCAGCTTCATGGTTTCAAGTCAGTCATTTCTATCTTTTGTTGTAGTGTGTCAGTAGGAAATATACGTTTACATTTCCAAACATTAACTTTGCCATTAATTGTAATAATCCAGTGAGATTTTTGTTCGTAAAGGAGTCTGACAACAGCCAGTGCTGCACACAGAGATCTGATCTCATCATCATCCAGTCTGTCTGGAATGACATGAAGAAACAGAACAAACTGAGACACACTAAATCCAGAACTGTGGCAACTTCTCCAAGATGCTTTAAGAAACCTACCTGCAAAGCTACAGTACTGTTAAAAGTGTTTTTGTTTTTTTGTTTTTTTTTATTAACTTCCATTAACTAATTTAAATCAACATTTGGTGTGGCCATCCTTTGCGTTTAAAGCAGCATTTTCCCTGTAGGTGCACTTGCGTATAGTTCTCCAGGTAGCTTTGCAGGTAGGTCTCTTGAAGCATCTTGGAGACTTTGCCACAGTTCTTCTGGATTTAGTCTACAGTATCTCAGTTTGTTTTGTTTCTTCATGCCATTCTAGAAAAACTGGATGATTATGAGATCTTACTTTGAGCCAAATCAAGTGACAATATGTCAGACTAACTGAAATAAGCCTGGCTTATTTGGTAAACTTGTTTTATAAAACCCCCAAGATCTCTGTGTGGAGCACTGGCTGTTGTCAGACTCCTTGACATGTTCATTCTTGACTAAAACCTTTAAAATTTAATAAATATTTAATTTAATAAATCATGCACAATGAGTTTTTTTGAGGAAGTAAAAGTATGCACAATCTCCTGTGAGGGCTAGGTTTAGGTGTAGGGTGAGTGTAGGGCGATAGAAAGTACGGTTTGTACAGTATAAAAACCATTACGCCTATGGAATGTCCCCATAAAACATGTAAACCCAACATGTGTGTGTGTGTGTGTGTGTGTGTGTGTGTGTGTGTGTGTGTGTGTGTTTGTTTATTCATAGTGACTTACATTGTAGGAGCTCCTTCCTAGTCTTGGGTTCATTGGTGGGAGTAATGTTGATGTATGTTACTATGAAATAAATATTATTGGAATAATTGTTACAAAACAGTTTACCCATATTTATATTTGAAGTTTTTTTCTACATCACATTTACCTGTGTGAAATATTTTTTCAGCCTCCTCTTTGCAGAAGTCCTCCAGTTTTTCTCTCAGTTGAGAGACAGACTTTCCCACATCATCAAAAGACAGAGAACTGACATTAACACTCTCTGTAGATCCAGGCAGGGCAGAGAGAGACTGAAAACTCTAGAAGAAATAAGCATACATTGACAAAAACCTTGTTCAGGTGTATTTAACTTTGCAACTTAGTTATCATTCACAACACTGTTCTGCATAAAATGTGGATGTAAGTGAATATGCAATTCAGTCTTGCCAGAAGGTGGCGCTTGTGGAACAATTTAATTATAGACGTTGCATAAAGTAAATGCAACGTTCTTACAGGCATACTGAGGTAATACGAAAATGAAATGCCATCAAAAATTTCCTGGCCAAAATATGAGTTTACAGGTAAACCAATCACAAAATATTCATTATTATATGAATATTCGTATTCGTTATTCATCATCAGTAGATCATTGTCACTGCTGCAAACCTCTATATTTACAAATACTTATTTGAAAAAATATAATTTCCCTGCAGGCCACTTTCCCAGTGTAGGCCCCTAGGCTTCAGCCCGTTGAAGCCCATGCGTTGACGTGTCACGCGCCGGCTGTTGTGAACGCGCTCAATACAATTATATGTTGCTGTGGATCAGTGGTAAATAATGATATAAATACTGTTCAGTTTCTTGCACAGACCGATCGTTTTGTGTCTTAACACCTCCATGTATCGTCACGAACTGCAGGGTTTAATTTGGTTTTGTTTGTGTATGTTTTTTTACTCTCAAAGATTACGTGCCCATTGACTGCCATTATATGACTGACAGACTGCAATGGTTTGAGTCACCCACATCTTGGATGTCCTAGTAAGCAGATAAACATCAAATATTTGTTTTTGGGTGAACTATCCCTTTAATGCACCCCTGTGTATGAACCAAAATACAAATAATCTTATTTTAGCGCAAGTGATGGACGAATGTGTGTATGTGCACGTATGTGAGTTAACGTGAGTTATGGTGGATGTTAGGGACCATCCTGTCAAGTTTGGAGTCTTAGTAAGTTACATTTCCTAATGCCCAAATGCTTCCAGAGCAGATTATGAAAGAAGATGAAGATAATAAGAACAAACACACCAAAGTTGACTATTTTAAGTTGACTATTTAAACTGTTTAAACTATTTTAAAACAGTCCTGTTATTCAGATCTCTGTTACCTGTAGGAAATGGATGTGATCATCCGTGTGTAAAAACTGCTTCAGCTCAGCATCTCTCTTCCTCAGATCATCAATCTCCTGCTCCAGGTTCTTTAAGAGTTCTTCAGCTCGACTCACTTCAGCCTTTTCCCTTTCTCTGATCGTCTTTATCACCTCAGAGCAGCTTCTCTCAATGGAGCGGATCAGTTCAGTAAAGATCCTCTCACTGTCCTTCACTGCTGCCTGTGCAGACCACTGTTATAACACACATAGAGAATCATTCAGTTTAGTCAGTTAGCCACAGTGGGCTTCAGTGGGACTGCTCTTCTAACATCCAGCATTTATTTTTCTCTTCTGTTAATAACTCACCTTATGAGTCTCCACAGCCTCTTTCTCTCTCTCTTGGATTCTCTGCTCGAACTTTCTTTGTGTGTCCTCCAACTGTTTCTGTTGAACAAATGTGTATAGGGGAGAGTGGGGTGATTCCTGCCAGTGGGAAGTTGTGCCACCCCTTGTTTCTAGGAAACCATAGAAGAAATTGGTCATGTGACCACATAGTTTTGAAGAGCAATCCAATTTACCCATCCCTCAAAGAAGAGAGACACATGGCATGAGCACATTTTAGCTCAAAAAAACTTTATTTTTGATTTATATGATCAAGGTTTTTTGATTGTTGCGTCTGAACAATTCTAGACACGTCTGAAAATATTTCACACATGTTTTAGTGCTTTAGTAGGCTACACAGTGAGTCTATACAGTTAGCATTATGTTAGCTTTAAACTGCGGAATCATGCTAGTCTTTCAAAATTGTCGGGCTGGGGTAATTTGTGCCAAAGGGGCAGGGTTAAGTTGTGCCAGTGGGATGTTAAGTAATAGTCCGGATCTAGACCAGGGCTGACCAACCCTGTTCCTGGAGATCTACCTACCTGCAGACTTTAGTTCCAATCCTGCTCCAACACAGCTGTCTGTAATTATCACGTGCTACCTAAGAGATTAATTAGCTGGTTCAGGGGTGTTTGATTAGGGTTGGAGCTGAACTTTGTAGGATGGTAGATCTCCAGGAACAGGGTTGGGCATCCCTGATCTAGACCTGCATACCCACAGGGGATAATCTGTGTGAAAAGATGAGCGTGCCTCATCAGTGTTTGATTTACCTGCCGTTTGTCCGTTTTTTAAGTGGCAAAAGTCACAATGGGGTGTTCAGAAATGTTCATAAGAAAGTAACTTCTTTCCTATATGTTACATAATTGACAGACAGCATTTTGTTAACAGGCAGCGTTCTGATTATTCGCAAATATCACATATTGTGTATTTGAGTTTTTTTGTGTTTTACGAAAAGTTGAAAATATGACATGCCAATAGTTTAGTAGGGTAACGATATCTAAATAAACCTTAAATTAGCAATTTTGTATTGAATTTGTCTTGATTTTATATGGCATTACAGTTCATGACATTAAAATGTTCTTTTTAACTTAAATAATCACTGGCACAATTTACCCAACTGTATTCTCCCCAAAGGCACAACTTACCCCGCACCGGGGGCAAGTTGTGCCACAAGACCACTTTTTTTCTGAAAGCTGTAATTCTGAATCAGTTTATTTCAGATCCAAAGTTATTGTTCCCGGGGATGCACCACATCCTGAAATATATGTACATGCTTAAATTGGAGGGATTACTGTCACGGCTTCACTATAAAGTCACTTTGAGTAAAAACTGGCACAACTCACCCCACTTTCCCCTATATATAGATATTGTAGAACAGCTATATCTATATATATTTTCATATAGTATTATTAAGGTTTGTTGTATACTTGAGGTCTCATTTAATCACTGTGATGTTTTTTTTAGAAAGCTATGGAATCTCAGTGGTCATGTATGTTTATACATATGATTTCAAACTATTATTTCCTATAACTTCCCTGTAACTTTATTTCCTCCCCTACCTGTTTTTCTGTCCTCTCAGATGTAGATGATACAATGTCATGATTTTTATGTTCATCCATAGCACACAGTAAACAGATAAACTTTTTGTCAGTACGACAGTAAACCTCCAGCAGTTTATCATGTAGCAGGCAGATCATCTCCTGGAGTTGTCCAGTGGCATCAGTTATCTTGTGTCGTTTCCTTGAACGAGATTCTTCATGTCGATCAAAATGGCTTTGACAGTAAGACTCCAGACACAACAGACAGGACTTGATGGCTTTATATTTTCTCCCAGTGCAGACGTCACACTCCACATCTCCTGGTCCAGCAAAACTGGGAGCAGGACAAGCTGCTTTAACTTTAGTCTTCTTTAGTTTCTCTATCATCTCAGCAAACATCACATTCTTGTTTAAAGCAGGTCTTGGAGTGAAGGTCTGTCTGCACTGAGGGCAGCTGTAAACTCCCTTCTGATCATCCTGATTCCAGCAGTCTGTGATGCAGTTCATGCAGTAACTGTGTCCACAGGGGATGCTCACTGGATCCTTCAGTAGATCCAGACAGATTGAACAGCTGAACTGATCCTGAGCCACAGAAATACTGGCTTCTGCCATTTCACTGCACAGACACAGATAGAGAGAATCATACAATGGCTTATCTATACTTAGGTTTCGTTTTCTTTGAAATGAAAAGCTGAAATAGTTTCCTGGTGTTTAAGAGACGTGTGCAAAACAAATACATCTGGTTTGACTCACTTGTATTTTACTGCCAGTAATAAAAAGCTTTCACTAGGTCAGTCTCACGCTGAAAGCCAAGGCTGAATAATAAACTTTGATAAGAGGCTCTTGTTCATTAGACACACATATTTACTAAAAGTAACTTAAGTAACAACAATCAATTATAAATTATTTTTCCTCACACAATTTACAAGCATAAAGCTAAAGCTAAATTTTAATGGAGAACAAAAAAAAAATACTGAAATTTATGTATTAACATTTTTAACATTAAAACAAAATTCTTAATGAGTGTTTTTACATCTACAAACCACTTTTTGTTTACATTTACAAAATCTAAATGTATAGCCTATATGTAAGGGATAATCAACGGTTTGCCGTGCAGGCTAATAACCGAAGGACGCGAAGCTGAGGGTGGTTGCACCGGCGAAATGCATTTTAAATCCTTTAATGCACGGCAAGCCGTTGATTATTCCGCTTATTCCATGGTCATTTGTAAAGTTATATTTAAATAGAATAGACAATTTAAATAGATTAATATCGAAATTTTCCATTGTTAATTGTGGTTGTCCAGTGTTTGTCACAAGATGGCGCCAAACGGTAATCTTTGTTGGCACGGAGGGATTTTAAACATACAAGTAGTACCGGCTATGCGTTATTACTTTGGAGCGGTGATTATTTGAAAAGAACGAACCTGCAAATGTCTCAACTGACCAATCAGAATCAAGCATTCCAAAGAGCCGTGCAATAAACGGTTTTACTGCATACCTGCCATGCCAGCCTATCAGAATCCAGTATCCAGACACTCCATGGAATAAATATTATTAACGTATTGAGACCAAGCTTATAGCTGTGTCTCATTTGGAAGGCTGCGCCCTCCGGAGGTCGAATCCTCTGGAGGTTGCATCCTCTGTAGGACGTGTATACGAAGTGTCCTTAACTTAGAACAAAAACGAGACGGCCTTCGTAGGACGGGAGGAAAGAAAAAAGGACAGTTGGAAAATGAAACAGGATTTATCATGTTACTATGCAAACAAATTTAGAGCATCGTTGCACTCTCACACTACTTAAATGAAGGGAAATTATTTTTAAATTTGTAAAGTAATTTGAAAAAAAAAAAATGCTTTTACTTGTTTTATTTTATTCAATGTTTCAAGAGCTGCAGCATATGTGTTAGAGAAAAAAAATAGGAGGATATTAAGAACTAGGGATGCACCGATATGAATCGGCCGATCATGCTTGCGCGTTTTGTCAGTAAAGCCGGTTCTGTAATCAGCGGTAAATGCCATCAGGTGCGTGATTTCACGTTGAGCCGTATATACTACACACAGCCGTTGTTTACCGACGAAATCACGCACCTGATGGCATTTACCGCTGATTACAGGTATTTAATGAATAGATTTGTGATCTACATATACTCCTATTCTACAGGAGCTGGGGACCACAGAGAGTTTAGTCTCTTTGTTTTTGTGCCAGAAAAAGTAACCAGAGGTAGAGCAGTACAATCTCCAGGACTGATCATTCAGTCCAAATCCACAATCACTTCTCTGTCCTTTCCTGTGGATTCCTTTATATGACACTGATATTCCCACAACACCACTCCACTCCACCTCCCAGTAACAGCGTCCACACACAGTCTCTTTACACAACACCTCATGCAATTCATGAAATCTGTCTGGACGATTAGGATACGGCTGAACAGATTCACTGCAAGTAGCTGCTCTATTGCCCTCAGACAGCTGAATATTTTTATTCACTGTATTTACATCCAAATTGAGTTGACATGAATCTAATAGAGAGAAAAATAAATAAAAAAATTTTAATACAACAACGCACAATTTAAGTGATTATATAATTTAAACTTTTTGCAAACAGGCAAGTTTCTTTGAAAAACATTAATGTAATACATGCTATAATACAATATTTTATATTATAAAATAATTGATTGATTTCATAGTTGTGTTTTAGCAGTCCTTTTTTTGTTCTCACAGATTGAAAGTATGATTGAAAGTGCATTTTCATTGACTTACATTGTATGAAATCCTTGTGAACTTGCTTCTGCTCATGGATGGGAATAATGTTGATGTATTTTACTAAGGATATAAACAGACATAGTTTCAATAATTCTTATAAAAAGTTAGTTGTGTTGTCAGGCGTATTCATAAAAGCAAATAATGTTACTTTTTAACTCTGTCAGCTATCTTTTCAGTCTCCTCTTTGCAGAAATCCTCCAGTTTTTCTCTCAGTTGAGCGACAGACTTTCCAACGTCGTCAAAAGACAGGAGAGAACTGACACTCTCTGTGGATCCAGGTGAGATGGAAAGAGATCTGATCAACATTTGACACAGCTCCAGTCTGTTTAGACATCTGTACAGCTTTATAAAGTTAAGGTCAAAAGTTTACATCCCCTTTCAGAATCTGCAAAACGCTAATTGCAGTATTTTACCAAAATAAGAGGGATCATACAAAATGCATGTTATTGTTTATTTAGTACTGACCTGAATAAGGTGTTTCACATAAAAGACGTTACATATAGTCCACAAGAGAAAATAATAGTTGAATTTATAAAAATTACCCGTTCAAAAGTTTACATACACTTGATTCTAAATACTACCTGAACGATCCACAGCTGTTTTTTTGTTTAGTTTTTTTTGTTTGTTTGTTTGTTTAGTGATAGTTGTTCATGAGTCCCTTGTTTGTCCTGAACAGTTAAACTGCCTGCTGTTCTTCAGAAAAAAAACCTTCAGATCCCAGATATTGTTGGTCTTCCAGCATTTTGTGTATATGAACCCCTTTCCAACAATGGCTGTATGATTATGAGATCCATCTTTTCACACTGAGCTGAGGACAACTGAGAGACTCATATGCAACTATTAAAGAAGGTTCAAACACTTACTGATGCTTCAGAAGGAGAAACAGTGCATTAAGAGGTGCAAACTGGTGAAAACTTTTTGAATTTGAAGATCAGGCTTATTTTGTCTTCTGGGAAACATGTAAGTATCTTCTGTAGCCTCTGAAGGGCAGTACTAAATAAAATAAAAAAATGATATTTAGGTAAAATAAGAAAAATGTACACATCTTTCTGAAGAACAGCAGGCAGTTTAACTGTCAGGACAAAAAAGGGACTCATGAACAACTATCACTAAAAAAAAACAAAAAAAAAAAAAAAAAAAAAACAGCTGTAGATCATTCAAGTAACAACACAGTATTAATCAAGCGGGGTGCGGGGTCATTTTTATAAATTCAACTATTATTTTCTCTTGTGGACTATGTAAACATCTTTTATGTGAAATATCTTATTCAGGTCAGTACTAAATAAACAATAACATGCATTTTGTATGATCCCTCTTATTTTGGTAACATATTTAACTTTTTGCAGATTCTGAAAGGGGGGTGTAAACTTTTGACCTCAACTGCATTGGACCATTGTTCTGTTATTCAGACCTGTAGGACATAGATGTGATCATCTGTTTGTAAAACCTGCTTCAGCTCTGCACCTCTTCTTCTCAGATCGTCAATCTCCTGCTGCAGTTGCTTCAAGTGTTCTTCTGCTCGACTCACTTCAGCCCTTTCTCGATCTCTGATTATCTGTGTCACCTCAGAGCGTCTTGTCTTAATGTAGCGGATCAGTTCAGTAAAGATCCTCTCACTGTCCTCCACTGCTGCCAGTGCGGAGCACTGTTACACAGACAATCAAACCATTCACTCATGATTTTAAGTGGGATAGTGACAACATACTCAGTTGGGTAAGTGACCCTAAATAAATCTGAAACTGCTCTAACATTTTTCCCCATCTCAAAACTCACCTTATGAGTTTTTACAGCCTCTTTCAACTCCTGAAGCTCTTTCTCTCTGTCTTGGATTTTTTGCTCGAACTTTCTCTGTGTCTTCCAACTCTTTCTGTTGAACAAATAAAGGGGACTAAATATACACTTTCTTCACAACATAAATTGTCTTATTAAACAATTTTAAGGAATAGTTCACCCAAAAAGGAAAATTTTCTAAAATTTCACTCATTCTCAGATCCTCTGCAGTAGATGATTAAAACAAATCTGCCTTTTCCTACCTGTTTCTCTTTCCTCTCGACTACAGCTGCTACAGGGTTATGCTTTCTATGTTCATCCATCGTACACAGATAACAGATGCATTGCTGGTCAGTTTGACAGAAGATTTCTAGTTGTTTATCATGTTTGGAGCAGATCATATGCTGCAGTCGTCCAGTGGCATCAGTCATTTTGTGTCGTCTAATTGAATGAAATTCCTCATGATGCTCAAAGTGAGCTTGACAGTAAGATTCTAGACACAGCAGACAGGACTTAACAGCTTTGTGTTTTCTACCAGTGCAAACATCACACTCCACATCTCCAGGACCAGCGTAACTTAGAGTACGAGCTGTTTGGTCTTTGGTCTTCTTCAGTTTCTCCACCATCTCAGCAAACACTAAATTCTTGTTTAAAGCAGGTCTTGGAGTGAAGGTCTGTCTGCACTGAGGGCAGCTGTAAACTTTCTTCTGATCATCTTGATTCCAGCAGTCTGTAATGCAGCTCATACAGTATGTGTGTCCACAGGGGATGGTAACTGGATCCTTCAGTAGATCCAGACAGATCGGACAGTTGAACTGATCCTGAGTAACTGAAATACTGCCTTCAGCCATTTCAGAAGCACATAAAACAGTTCTACAATAGGTATGTTGTGGTGTTCAGTCAACTGAAGATTGAAATGAGTACCTTATTCTGTGCCCAAAATAGGTGTGTCTGTAAATGAGAGTATTTTATTGCCAATAGATAATGAAGTCTCAAGTCCAGTCCGTGTGACTTCCTCAATAAAACTCAAAAACCATTAGTTACCAGTTTAAAAGATTAAAATTTAGTAAGTGTACCTTTAATCACACTCTTAATGAGTCAAAATCTAAACACATTCAATTTTTTTATAAATATATTTCAGTTTTGTCATTAAAGACAAAAGCCACATACTGTTTAAAAGCATATGAAAATATGTGATTGTGATATAAGAGGGGATATCAGTAATTTATACCAAGTAGTAAAAACATCCAAAGCGAGTTATGTTCACATTATTTAAAATACATTCTAATTATTCTATTTCTGACTATTCTGAGGATCTCTATTATATTTAGTCATTATTTTAAATCAGTGCTATCCACCTTTTTCTTTAATGTGTAAGTCAGCCTATGGGTGAGACTTCTGCTTTATTATCCGCTGTAGGGAAATAACGAGAAGAATAACAACGTGCAGTAAACGGTAAAACTGTTTGCACTACAATCCAGTGTGTTCATAATTAAGATAACATGGTAAGACACACCAATTTGCAATATAAAACAGCAAAATGCGCTGTTTTGTACAGCTAAAAATAGCTAGACACGGATATCGTTATGTCTGTTCATTGGTTTTACAAATATTTAACCATTGAAAATCATTTAAAAAAAGCTTGTGACTAAACCTTGTAACGCCATTGTATTCTTAAATTGTCAGTCAAGCCTCATAACTCCACGCTGCTTTCAAAAATGAAGTGATGCATGTACAGTTTGAAGACAGACGTTTACTTCTTCGCAGTGCAAGGTTAAATAAAGAACTGATGTTTGAATAAGTACAGCATTTTCTTTACTCAAGAAACAGAGTCTATAAAGGCTAATTTGTGTGTTTGAAGAGTGGAGAAGAGTCTAGTTGTAGCCTATGTACTTTTGTAAATTTTTTATGTCATGAGATTTTGGCCAAATGTATTAAACAACGAGAAAAACTGATCGCCCTTATAGCAATAAACGTTATAGCCTGTAAATTTATGAAAATTAGAACTATTCTCACAAAATAATTATTTAAGATCATGGTGCAAAAATGAGTACACCCAAATGATTGTGTTAGGAGAAAACCAACCTATTGTCATTACAAAGCCTGTGATAAATTCTAATAATATGCTACATGCATTTTCTGGGGTTCAAAGAATTAAATACCCGATTAGCAAATAAAATACTCTATAATATCTCACTGTTAATTATTTTGCAGCTTAGAGCTATGATTTGATACTATTATTTGTAGAATCTCGACAAATAAAATCTATTTTGTTTGATGATAAAGTTTCACTGATGAGCCTTTACTTAACCAAAACCCAGGATAGAGCGGTTGAGTAAATGTGGTCCGGACTCTGTGGATGAGGGTCATTGTGCCAGAGACGTTGTAGAAGCACAGAATCCCTGCTTTGTAATCCACATACACTCCAATTTTATAGGAACTGGAGGCTGGAAAGAGTTTAGTCTCTTTGTTATTGTTCCAGAATGAGCAGCTAGAGGAAGAGAAGGACAGTCTCCAGGACTGATCATTCAGTCCAAATTCACACTCATTTGTCTTTCCCTGCCTCTTGATGCTCTTATATGACACTGATATTCCAACCCCAGACGTCCCACTCCACTCTACCTCCCAGTAACAGCGTTCACTCACACTCTCTCTACACAACACCTCGTGCAGTTCATCAAATCTGTCTGAATGATCAGGATACGTCTGAACAGTTTCACTGCAAGTAGCCACTTTATTCCCCTCAGACAGCTGGACATTTTTATTCACTGTGTTCACATCCAAACTGAGTTGTCGGGAATCTGATGGAGTGAAAAAAAAAAGTATTTTATACAAAATAACTATATCAAGTAGTTATAATTAAAATTTGTCTTGTTTTTGTAAGCAGGTAAGTTTTTTTTTTTTGGGGGGGGGGGGGGGGAAATTTAGTACTGTACATGTTATAATACATAATTGAATTATTTCAGTTGTGTTTTTAGTATGTGTTTTTTTGTATGTTTTTGTGTTTCTCAGTGTGAACACTAATCCTTTTTTCTGTTCTTAGAGATTGATAGAAGATGCATCTGGAGTGCCTCCTATAGTGCAATGCATGTGTATTTTCATTGACTTACATCGTATAAAATCCTTGTGATCTGGCTTGTGCTCATGAATCGGAATAATGTTGATGCATGTTACTAAGGACATAGACATAATTTCTCATTAAAAATGCACATTGTGTCAGCAGACATATTCATGAATGCAAATGAATGCTACTTTTTTTGTACCCCTGTCAGATATATTTTTAGTCTCCTCTTTGCAGAAATTCTCCAGTTTTTCTTTCAGTTGAGAGACAGACTTTTTCACATCATCAAAAGACAGGAGAGTACTGACAGTGACTCCCTCTGTAGATCCAGGTAGGGAGGAGAGAGACCGAAAACTCTAGAGCAAAAAAGTCAAATCAGTTAATATATATAATGTACGTATGTGTGTGTGTGTGTGTGTGTGTGTGTGTGTGTGTGTGTGTGTGTGTGTGTGTGTGTGTGTGTGTGTGTGTGTTTTGTGTGTGTGTGTGTGTGTGTGTGTGTGTGTGTGTGTGTGTATGTAAATGTGATATTTAATTTTTTTCTTTTTAATACATTTACAGACATTCCTAAAATTGTTTTTACTTTGTCATTATAAGGAACAGAGTTTAGATTAATGAGAAACTACATTTATTTAAACAGTAGTGTACAATAGTAGTATGTAGTATCAGGCTGAAACATAACAACATTGAAAGAAAAAAAAAGTATATATATATATATATATAAATTACTGTCAATTCTCCCATGAACTTGTCTGTACAGCTAAATTATTATATAGTGTAACATTTTGGCTTGTTTTGTTAGAAAAAAGTTAGAAAAGAGCTCTGTTCTGGCAAGACTGTTCTGTTATTCAGATCTCACCTGTAGGAAATTGACATGATCATCTGTTTGTGCAAGCTGCTTCAGCTCAGCATGTCTCCTCTTCAGATCCTCAATCTCCTGCTCCAGTTGTTTCAAGAGTCCTTCTGCTCGACACACTTCAGCCTTTTCCTGATCTCTGATCAGCTGTGTCACCTCAGAGCGTCTTCCCTCAATGGAGCGGACCAGTTCAGTAAAGATCCTCTCACTGTCCTCCACTGCTGCCTGTGCAGAGCTCTGTAATGACACACAGACAGTCAGACTGTTCACTCATGGGTTTCAGTAGGACAGAATCAACATACTCAGTTGACACATACTGAGTGTTTCCAAATTTATCTGAAACTCTAACATTTTTCCACCATCTTATAACTCACCTTATGTGTCTTCACAGCCTCTTTCAGCTTCTGAACCTCTTTTTCTCTGTCTTGGATTTTCTTCTGGAAGTTTATCAGTGTGTTTTCCAACTGTTTCTGGTGATCAAGTAGTCCAAGAGTCACTAAATAAATAGAGCCAAAGCTGCGCTTCACATTCTTCACCTTATGGATTGTGTTATTATATAATTGTTATTGTGTTAAATATAACAATTTGAATGAATTGTTCACCCAAAAATAAAAAGTTGTTGAATATTTACACACTCTTTTAGGATTGGTTTATTTTTCATCAGAAAAAAATTGGTGAAATTTAGCATTATCACATGCTCACCAATAGATCATCTGCAGTGTGTAATTAAAAAAAGATGAAAAAAAATCCACAAGTTATCGGCGTGACACCAGTCCATCAGTTAACATCTTGTGAAGCAGAGCTGCATGTTTGTAATAAACAAATTCGTCATTAAGAAGTTTATTACTTGTGGATTACTTGTGTATTATTGTGATGTTTTTATCAGCTGTTTGAACAGTCATTCTGATGGCACCCATTCACTGCAGATAATCCATTGATGTGAAGTAAAGTGATGTAATGCAAAATGTCTCTAAATATGTTCTATAAAGAAAACGTCTCTGGTTATGCATTTAACCATGGTTTCCCAAGAGGGAACAAGATGCTGCATCCTCTAGTGGGTACTTTGGGGACTGCTGCCAGCAGGACCAGTGTCTGAAGCACATGTGAAAAAACTCCAATCCTAATGGTCCACATGACCTGTGATGTCATGGGCAGGCACCCAAAAGTGTAAAAGGGTGCCTACTGAACACGTCACCAACTTAGTTGTCTGAAGGAGATGTGAAACAGGCAGGCCAAATGGTGAAGGGATGCAGTGTCTCGTTGCCTCTCATGTAATCACATTTACATGTGTAACCACAAGACATTCCCCTTCTAGGGAACTCGCGCTGCATCCTCTAGTGGTCACTTTGCCAACTATGCCATGCTGCGGCACATGCCAGTGTACCTGGTTGGAGTGCACCTAGGAAATAACAGACATACACCGAACCTTTCCTCAGAAAAGGGCCAAGCCACTGCTGCCCTGGGCCGCTCACATATTGGGAGAAATGGGGAACCCACTGAAAGACGGACATCCAAACCAAGTTAGGAACACAGCTATCCTCAGATAGCTATGCTATGTGAGCTATCCACCAGTACCTTCCCACAAAACTGCCTAGACCACAGAGAGTGGGCTATCTGCTTACAACCCAGGGGAGATACAGGGAGATAGCACAGTCTAGGCAAAGGCTCAAGGTGACTGCTACTTCAAAACCCAAAGCAGGGGAGCAATTACAGAGATGGCACATAGCTATCTTCAGATAGCCATGTTCTTAGGAAGGGGAACGCATTGTAATTTGTCAGGACTACCAACTGTGGGCTGTCTGCTTAAAACCCTTAACAGGAGAGACAACACAGTCCAGGTGAGGGCCTCAAAGAGAGCACAACTTAAATACCCTAACAAGGAGTAACAAAAGTGTCCACTAGAGGATGCAGCATGAGTTCCCTAGCAGGGGAACAAACTCATCTCCATCTTATATGGCCTGAGGGTGAGTAAGTTTTCAGCAAATTTTCATTTTTGGATGAACTATTCTTTTAAGATTTGTTATGTACTTTATATGTGTTTAATTATTGTGACACATTTGAGTTTAATTATTTTAGAAAGTTTATTTCAGCAATAATTTAACTTTATATTACTTTTCCTACCTGCTTTTCTGTCCTCTCGACTACAGCTGCTACAGTGTC
>NC_133370.1:9834818-9876031 GCF_049309525.1 Garra rufa
GTTTTTAGAACTAAAAGACGCGTTCGGTGTGATCGGGGCCTAAGGGGGTCTGAATACTTTCCGTACCCACTGTATGTGTATATATATAGTTTTTCAAAATTATTATTGTTTTTCAAAATAATTAATATTTGACTAAAATTAAAAAACAAAACAAAATTTAAGTCAAGTGTGGCAAAACTTGACTCGTAGTGTATATATTGTTAAACTATTTAAATATTTCCATAGCATAGAAAGTCAAACTATTCACATACTATCTAATGTTACTTGGCAGTGAGGAGAAATACAGAAAGAGAGAGTGCTTCTGTTGCATGTGCTTCATTAAGGTTTACTTACTCAGCAAATGTATTTAAAAAAGTTTTTAATAAAACATATATGCAAGTAAAAACATGAAGTGTAAGACAATTAAATGTGTAACAAGAGGGTTCCTAAATTATTACAGGAAAACATCATGTGATTATTGTGCCAGTGCACTGAAGCAGCTCTAAATTTGCCAATAAATGAAAGATAAAATATAATTAAACAAAGTTAATAGTGAAAGAAGCTTGTACAATACATTTAAAGGAGTTAGAGACATTATTAGGCAAAAAAAGACTAAAAGGAGCATCTATTTACTACACAAATTAAACCAACTAATAAGATTCATATTTAGTTTCTCTACTTTATTTATTTTTAAAAAATTATAATAAACGTGGTACGGACTAAAAATGAAAGTATTGGTGTGGTACTTGTTCGGACCAACCCTAATTATATGAATGCCTGAAATGTCTAAAATATGGCCAAGCACAGTTAGGGAATGCAAAGAATCAGTAACATGATGTTCAGGAAACAAAGCAGCAAAAGTCACACAAATGCTATGAAGGAACATAAGAGCAATTAAGCCTCTTTTACATGGCCATCTTTTACTGAAAGCAAAAGGATACACACTCTAAAAATAATGTTTAAAAAGAAATAAATACATAAAACTTAACTTAAACAGACTACATCAAGTTTCTTGAGTTATGACAAACTTCTAATGACATTGTTTAACCAACAAACAAACTCAATACTTTTTTTTTTTTTTTTTACTTATGAGCTAAAACTTCTGCTCAGCAACGCTGCATTTAGGTCCTATTTGATCAAAAATACAGTAAAACAGTAAATGTACCATTTGAAAGAAAACTTCTATTTGAATATATTTTAAAATGTATTTTTCCTGACATGCTAAAGCTTCATTAAGCCAGTTTTCAGTGTCACATGATCCTTCAGAAATGATGCTGATTACTGCGCAAGAAACATTTCTTCTTATTATTATTATAGCTATTATATAGCTGAAAATGGTTATATGAAAATAGAAAATTGCCATGTTCATTCACAAAGCAGGGAATTCAATCATTCTTAAAAACAAGATAAATAAAATTATTTTTGAATCTAATTGAAAACATTCATCCAAAACTTGCAGTTAAAATCACAGCAGTAAAAAAGGTGTTCAAGAGTTTCATGAAAAGAAGAACAAACTGAAATCTCTACTGTATAAATTCCCCTTATGTATAAACAGGAATGTTTAAAGTCTCTTTAACCTTTGGGGTGAAGGATCTAAGGATCTTCAAATGCAAACTGTGTGTGTTTTACTTTTTTTTGTTGTTTAATTACACTTAATTTCAACATTCACTTATCTTATGCAAAGCATGCTGTGAATTAGACATCCACTCCCTCATTTCCAAAGTTAACAAAACAATTTTATTGAGTTACTGCAACTTAATTTTTTAAAGAAATTTGCATTTACAATATTAAGTTAATGTAATGATCAACATTATTATGTCAAATCAACTGAGCTCAACAAAATAATGTTTGCCACCTAAAAGGATTAATTAAATTATAAAATTGTAGTTTTTAACTTGAAACCATGCATTTATTTAACAGGTCCCTCTGAAAACGAATGTCTACAACATATAGAAAGCCTACCAGCACAAAACAATCTGAATGTACTTGTAGGAATTCAAAGATGAGTAACATGACATTGAAGGAAGTGAAGGAAGTGAAAGTCACACAAATGCTATGCAGGAACTTAAAAACAATTAAGCCTCATTTACATGGCCCTCATATACTGAAGCTAAAAGGATATAAAATGAATGTTTAAAATTTGCAAGATGATCTGAATGCAGTTTGGGAATGTAAAGAATCACTAACATTCAGGAAACAAGGAAGCAAAAGTTATGCAAATGCAATGCAGAAATATGAAAACAATTAAAACTCATTTACATTGCCCTATATACTGAAGCCAAAAGGATGTAAAATGAATGCAAGAGGATTTGAAAGCAATTTGGCAATGTAAAAAATCACTAACATACAAGAAACAAGGAAGCAAAACTCACATAACTGATGCCCCCTATGTCTCCCCTTTACTGGAGCCAAAAAATGTAAAATATGTCAAAAATTTGCTCCAAAAGACACAGAGCATCTTAATCAGATAATGTAGAATATTACTGATAAATCTTTTTTTACTGATAAATTAATATTTTTACTGATAAATATTACTGATAAAATAAGAATTATAGAATAAAACTTGCAATTCTGGGAAATTCAGTCAGAATTGTGTGATATAAAGTTTAATTTAATTTAAATTCACAAATCTTTTTTTCTCCAAGTTACATGAGATAAACTAAAATTCTTTATTTCTCAGAATTGCGAGTTTGTATCATGCAATTCTGAGAAAAAAAGTCAGAATTGTGAGAAAAAGTCTCAATTCTGAGAAATTAACTCACAATTTAAAAAAATATAGTTAAAATTGTGAGACATAAACTAATTGACTTTATAACATGCAGTTATGAGTTTATATCTCACAATTCTGAGGGAAAAAGTTAGAACTGGCAGATATAAACTTGCGATTGCTAGAAATTGAGAATTGCGAAATTGAGAAACTTGCATTTGCATGGAAAAAAAAGTCAGAATTTTTATCTCGCAATTATGACTTTATTTCTAGAAATTGTGAGTCTATATCTCACAATTCTGACTTAATAACTCACAATTACAAGTTTATATCTCACAATTCTGAGATAAAAAGTCACAATAACCTTTTATTTATTTATTTTTTATTTAGTGGCAGAAACAGACACATGACACTTGGGACTAATTAAACTAAATTATTTGTGATTCAGTTTGGACCAATTCCAGATCAATTCCTGAATCGTCTGCAGTGGTTTCTCACAACAAAATAGTAACAATATACTTTACAAGTAAACTAAGAAAATTCAAGATGATTTTTTTTTGATGATCTGACAAAAGGCTAGAAATGCTCCTGATCTGAGTACAGTATGAAAATGCAAAGAATCAGTGAAATGAAAGTCAAGAAATGAGTAAACAGAAGCCATAAATGCTGTACTAGTGCATAAAAGCAATTAAGCATCCTTTAATGATGCAAAAGGATATGACAAAAAGTCTAAAATGCATCAAATTTGGTTCGCAGGCACAGATCAAAAGGATCTGAATACAGTTTCGAAATGCAAAGAATCACAAACATTCAGGAAACAAGGAAGCAAAAGTCATGCAAATGCAATGCAGAAATATGAAAACAATTAAAACTCATTTATATAGCCCTATATACTGAAGCCAAAAGGATATAAAATGAATGCAAGAGGATCTGAATGCAGTTTGGGAATGTAAAAAATCTCTAACATACAAGAAACAAGGAAGCAAAACTCACATAAATGATGCCCCCTATGTCTCCCCTTTACTGGAGCCAAAAAATGTAAAATATGTCTAAAATTTGCTCCACAAAGCACAGAGCAAGAGCATCTTAATCAGGGGCATCGCTAGACCTTTTTTACTGGGGTATGAGTCCTAATGTAGAATATTACTGATAAATAAATATTTTTACTGATAAATATTACTGATAAAATAAGAATTGTGAGATAAAAACTCGCAATTCTGGGAAATGAACTCAGAATTGTGTGATATAAACTCATAACTGCATGCTATTAAAGGAGAACTCCGGTGTGATTTTGACCTAAAGTGTATTGAATCATGATACCGAGTGTAAACGTACCTTGCATATCTCATCTCGTCTTGTCCACTGCTGTCCGAAATCTGGGGTCAGTTATCCGATGCTCACAACAGGTTGTCAATGAAATTCAATCGGGCATCGAAGGAGCCATGTAAATAAATCACTGTTTTACGCCATTTACGAGGCACAAAGTAGCTCCAGACTTCATTGGTAGACTTCCAAGGGCCCTGACATTTAAAACGAGACATTGAGAACTCAGAAAAAGCACCGGTAGTTTATTTACAAGTAGATTTATACAGACAGTAACTGCAAGAAGTTTAGCGGCCGCCGCCATCTTAAATGTAGTCACGATAAGTCGAGTGTCGAGCACGAAGGAAACTACAACCTGATACGTTGATAACCTGATGAATTCCATGGTGCTCGACACTCGACTTATCGTGACTACATTTAAGATGGCGGCGGCCGCTAAACTTCTTGCAGTTACTGTCTGTATAAATCTACTTGTAAATAAACTACCGGTGCTTTTTCTGAGTTCTCAATGTCTCGTTTTAAATGTCAGGGCCCTTGGAAGTCTACCAATGAAGTCTGGAGCTACTTTGTGCCTCGTAAATGGCGTAAAACAGTGATTTATTTACATGGCTCCTTCGATGCCCGATTGACTTTCATTGACAACCTGTTGTGAGCATCGGATAACTGACCCCAGATTTCGGACAGCAGTAGACAAGACGAGATGAGATATGCAAGGTACGTTTACACTCGGTATCATGATTCAATACACTTTAGGTCAAAATCACACCGGAGTTCTCCTTTAAGTCAGAATTGTGAGATATAAATTCACAAATCTTTTTTTCCTCAGAATTAAGTGATATAAAATAAACATCTAACTTAATTTCCCAGAGTTTATATCACACAATTCTGTGAAAAAAAAAAAAATCTGAACTGCGAGTTTGTATCACGTAATTCTGAGAAAAAAGTCAGAATTGTGAGACATAAACTCACTGACTTTATAACATGCAATTACGAGTTTATATCTTACAATTCAGGGGGAAAAAAGTCAGAACTGGCAGATATAAACTTGAGAATTGAGAATTGCAAAATACAAACCTGCATTTGCATTCACAATTACAAGTTTATATCTCACAATTCTGAGATAAAAAGTCACAATAACCTTTTTTAATTTTTTTAAAAGATCAAATTTTTTCCAGATCAAATAGTAACAATATACTTTACAAGTAAACTAAGAAAATGAAAGATGATTTATTTATTTTTTGATGGTCTGACGAAAGGCTAGAAATCTAAGTACAGTATGAAAATGCAAAGAATCAGTGAAATGAAAGTCAAGAAATGTGTAAACGGCAGCCACAAAAGCTGTACTAGAGCTTAAAGCGTCCTTTAATAATGCAAAAGGATATGACAAAAAGAATAAAATGCATCAAATTTGGTTCGCAGACACAGATCAAGAGGATGTAAATACAGTTTTGAAATGCAAAGAATCACTAACATGACATTCAAGGAAGCATAGTATTACAATGAAACATGGGCTCAAGAATGACTAAATGCAACTTAATGAAAGCCTATAATACAAAAATCCAGAAATAACGAAAAAAAGGGAAACCAGCAGCAAGCATGCAGGCATTTATAGACAAGATTTACATGAAAGCTGTTCACACAAGGTCTTCCTTGAAGGGTAATGTTGCTCAAAAAAGACATAAATATCAGTGAAGCAATCACAATATCACAAGTCCTTCAAGACATATATCTCTGAAAAATAACTAGATCTTCTGTAAATCCTATAAAGAACAATTGACCACAGTGTACCTTTTAAATACAGTTAAAGTGTTACTGCACTACTCTGTACAACCTTACTGACAAATTAAAGATACAAAAATAATTGTTGGGTATAACCAAAAATTGTGCAACAACGGTTTACTGATTTTTACACTGCAAGGCAAACAGTACAGGCTCACACTTCCATCATTCTATAGTGTGAAGATTTAAAAGTTAATACGAATTAAAATCTGACTTGAAAGTGACTGGCTAAACGCTTTTTGTGAAATCAGCTGCAGCTGTTTCTCTTTGTATATATTATTCTCTTTGTACATGCAAAGAACTAAAAATCATTTAAATGTGTTTTATTGGCATGTATATTAACACCCACAAGCAACATGTCAGAAAACACACAATTGTACACGTCAACACAATTCTATTTCAAGAGCAGCTGGCCAATCACACTGTTGCAAGGTGTGGCCTTACATAACTATAAAAACCCAGCACTCAGTTCACAATAATCAGGGTCTGGAACTCAGGCTGAGAAGGACAAATCATTCTGGAGGCACACAACCTACTGGATAAAAAAGGTGTGTACTATTCAATTATGTAATCTCTGAAATGCTATGGAGCACTGTAATGATAATTTATTAACTGGTCCAAGGACTTTATTACTTAATGGAATCATTGTTATTTTTGTTGCTATTTTTGCAGGTGTTTATACACGTGATAACAATTCCATTACAGTAAGTGGGTGCTTTTTTTCTATGAAAAAACAGCTACTTTATTTTTAAATTATTTTTACTTTATTTTTATTTTAATTATTGACCATGTCCAAAAATTATATTGCTACTTTTAAAATGCCCTTTACGTATAGATGTTATTGTCTTAATATTAATATGTGTAGATATGTTTATAAGTTGATCCAAAGATAATTTAAAAATTTCAATCAATTATTTAAAAATTTGTGTCATCTTTTATTCATCTGTATGTAATGCCAAACATGCACGACTTTCTTCCATCTGCAGAACAACAAAAAGTATCATTACAAATAACAAAAAATTATATATATATATATATATATATATATATATATATATACACACACACACACACACACACAATATTTTTAATGTTTGTTTAAAGAAGTGTATTCTGCTCACCAAGCCTGCATTTATCACTTTCCAAAGTACAGCAAAAACAGTAAACTTTTGAAATATTTTTACTGTTTAAATGACTGTTTTCTTTGTGAATATATTTTAACATGTAATTTATTCCTGTGATTTCAAAGCTGAATTTTTAGCATCATTACTCCACTCACGTGATATAAATGTCTTTATCATCACTTTTGATCAATTTAAAGCATCCTTGCTAAATAAAAGTATTAATATGTATAATTTATTTTATCCCCCAATCTTTTGAATGGTATAGTGTATAATGTTACAAAAGCTTTTCTTTGTTTCTTGAACAACAAATCATCATATTAGAATGATTTCTAAAGGATCATGGTGCACTTAAGACTGGAGTAATGATGCTGAAAATTTAGCTTTGATCACAGGAATAAATTACATTTTAAAATATATCCAAATAGAAAACAGTTATTTTAAATAGTCAAATGTACTCAGGATGAAATAAATGCAGGCTTGGTGAGCAGAAGAGACTTCTATAAAAAAAAGATTAATTTTAAAATCCAAACCTCAACAAATTAAATATAAAATAAAAAAGATCAATAAATGCACTGTGGACCATATTCCACTTTTCAAATATGAAATATTGCTTGTACATTCTGAGTAATACAGTTCCATTTAATTAATTCTTTAATGTCATTATCCTGCAAGTTAGGTCATTAAAGGAACACTCCACTTTTTTGGAAATATGCTCATTCTCCAACTCGAGTTAATAAGTTGAGTTTTCTAGATTTGAAATCCATTCAGCTGTTTTCCTGTTCTGGCGATATCACTTAACATAGATCATTGAATCCTATGAGACCAATAGCATCGCGTTCAAAAATGACCAACGAGTTTCGATATTTGTCCTATTTAAAACTTGACTCTTCTGTAGTTATATCATGTACTAAGACCGGCGGAAAATGTAAAGCTGCGATTTTCTAGGCCTATAAGATTAGGAACTACACTCACATTCCAGTGTAATAGTCAAGGAAGTTTGCTGCCGTAATATGGACGCAACAGGCGCAGTAATATCACGCAGCAACAAATATCAAAACTCGTTGGTCATTTTTGAATGCGATGCTATTAGTCTAATAGGATTCAATGATTTATGCTAAGCTATGCTAAAAGTGATATCGCCAGAACAGGAGAACGGCTGAATGGATTTAAAAACGGTAAAACTCAACTTATTAACTCGGGGGGAGTTGGAGAATTAACCTATTTCCAAAAAAAGTGGAGTGTTCCTTTAAATACAAGAAAAATACATGCTTTTCAAAAGCATGCTTTTCTTTTCTTTTTTTATTATATGTAAGTATAAAGACATCAATATTTGGTGGAAATGTTGTAACACCTCAATGTGTTTAAAGAGCATTAAAATAATATTAAAAGATATAGGTGCAGCCTGTTGTTGATTAATACAGCGGTGATATTCATACAATGTTGAATGTTGACATGTTGTATCAAGTGTATGGGCTTATTAAAGTACACTCAAATGTCATTTGCACGCTAGCAACGCTAACAAGACCCATGTCTGTCCAGAGCTGCTGCAAAATCTACTGTGACTGACCATCAGACCCAAGCTAGTATGAGCCAGCACTATTTTTTTTTTCATTCTTCCAGTCACTTTCCAAAATGAATGATCACGCGCGGCTGTGTATGTTACCTAGGTTTATAATTTTCCCTTTATAAATCTGCTCTCTAAAAGCTTATTTTGTCAATTTCAATGTTTTAGAAAGATGTCGGACTCTGAGACCATTCAAATGGCTTGTCTTGGCCGCCCTTTTCAACTAGGGATGCTTTATGACTGCCGAAGAGATCTCCTCGTTCCAGGTAAAAAAAACAACAACTTTGGTTAGCTTTATAACCTCCAAAAGAGTTAAGACACTGTGTAAAATGTAAATAAAAACAAACACACGCACACTTTTTTTTCTTTCTTTTTTTTAAGGAATAACTCTCTGGGATGCTAAGATGCTGCACAATAATATTGATGTACAGCCACAGGCAAACACTGACTTCAAAATCATTGCCTCAGATTCAAGTGAAGACAAAGTAAATGCTCTTAATGTCTCTGCAGCTCTTGAAGCCAGCTTTATGAGTGGATTAGTCAGTGTAAAAGGGTCAGGAGACTATTTAAATGACAAGAAGTCATCGAAACATCAATCTCGAGTTACTTTACAGTATCATACAACCTCACGCTTTGAGCAGTTAACTATGGAGCATCTTGGAGTAGGGAACGTGAAACACTGCAATGTATTTCAGGAGGGTTCGGCCACACATGTTGTTACAGCTCTACTGTATGGAGCTCAAGCGTTCTTTATTTTTGATCGTGAGGTTTCGTCCAATGAAAACCATCAAGAGATACAAGGTGACCTCCATGCATCAATCAAAAAGATACCTTTAATATCAGTAGAGGGTCAGGCATCTTTGAAAATGAATGAAATGAATCAAGAGAAAATTGACAAGTTCAGCTGCACTTTTCATGGAGACTTTGCACTGGAAAACAATCCGGTTTCCTATGTTGATGCCATCAAAGTGTACTCAGAGCTACCAAAACTGTTGGGAAAAAATGGAGAAAATGCTGTGCCCATGACTGCATGGCTTTACCCGCTGAAAAAACTTGATTCGGCAGCCGCTCAGTTAGTCAGGGAGATCAGCGTTAGCCTAATACGACGAGTCCAACGGATCATGGATGAACTGCATAATTGTGACATTCAATGTCAAGACATGATGAGGGACAATCTTGCCATTCAATTCCCTGAAATCACAGCTAAGATCAGAAAATGTAAAGACCTCTGTTCAGATTATAAAACTGTTTTTCAGAAACATCTCTGCAGGCTTCTTCCATCCATAAGGGGTGGAGGAAAAGAAGAACAGGAGCTTGTTGATGCCCTGAAAGACCAAGAAAGATCTCCATTTAAGGGTGCTCTGTTAACCAAGTATCTAAGTGACCAAGAGCGAGAGATGAATGTTGTTAGATCATACCTCAACATCATGAAAGATGTTCCTGTTTGTTCATCCAGCATCGAATTGGACAAAGTTGTCTTGAAAGCATCCAATGACTATGTGATAGCTTTTGTACTCACCTCCTTATACGAAAATGAACCATACCTTTCAGACTTGGAGAATTACCTAGAAAACCAATCAAGCAACAATGGAGAGCAATTAAGTTATGACCAAAAGTCTTCAAAGAAGACAGAGAAATGGTTTGCATCAGGAGATGTAACTGCAGGGACCAGAGAAACCATACAGGCCTTCCTAGACTTTAAAGAAGCCAATAAAGAAAGAAAGAACATTGAATTCTGCATTGCATCAATCCCAGATGAACTCAGCACTGCCTCTTCAATTCATGTTTTCGAAAGGAGGAGACTCATCAGCTCACAGTATGAGCTTCCCTCAAAACCACCAATGCCGGTTTTCTTGAGTGCTGAGCATGACTGCATACATCTGCAAATCAAACCTTCTGACCGCGGTGTTAGCTTTGTGGACTCGTACTGTATTTCATATCAGTCTGCACAGAGCTCTGAATGGACGGTGTTTACTGATGGGGTTTCTGATCAGGTCACCGTCAAGCAGTTAAAACCACATACAGAATATTGTTTTACCTGCAAGGCTGTGTGTCGTCCAGGAGTAAGTCTGACAAGTGACACAACATCATTCTTCAGGACTCGCCCATGTGCTCCTCCTGGAGCACCTACAGTAAAACAGGTAGAATCTGAGTCTATAACTGTAGTCTGGGATGTTCCTACATCTGTGGGTGAGGATGTTCTGATCACTGGTTATGTGTTGGAGTTCAGAGAATGCACAAAGGATCAGGAAAATGAAAAACCCTGGAGGTCTGAAAAATCTACGAACAGAGAGTGCACTCTTCAGGGACTGAAACAAGACACAAATTACACAGTCAGAGTTTTTGCAAACTGTGGCGATGATGGAGTGAGTCTCCCCAGTTCTGAAACTGTGTTTTCAGCCAGTTTTAAGAGTAAAAAATCAAATAAGAATGGAAGTGGTTTGTTCTTGAATCAATCTGAACGAATAAAAAAGGGCAATCCATCAATTCATACACTGTTTCTACACCAAAAAACGTCAGAGAATGTAAGTTTTAATCAATATGTTTTCGGAAGAAAAGTGGAGGATGTGAAAAACAAAGTAATTCTTCTTTTGGGATCAACAGGTGCAGGAAAAACCATGCTCATCAATGTGATGGCCAATTACATACTGGGTGTAAAATTGCAGGAGCCCTATCGCTACAAACTAATCAATGAAGTGACTAATCGCACACAGGCAGAGAGTCAGACATCTATCGTCTCATCTTTTGAACTGTACAATCAGCCTGGCTTTGAAATTCCCTACTCCCTCACAATTGTAGACACACCAGGATTTGGTGATACAAGAGGAATCGCACATGATAAACGTATTACAGAGCAGATCAAAAGCTTTCTTTGTAGCCCTTTGGGAATCGATCACATTGATGCCATCTGTTTCGTTGTCCAAGCCTCTCTTGCCCGCCTGAGTGCCAACCAAAGGTACATCTTTGACTCAGTCTTGTCAATTTTTGGCAAAGACATCGCAGAGAACATCATAGTTTTGGTGACATTTGCAGATGGTAAAGACATCCCAGTTCTAGATGCCATCAAAGCAGCAGATCTGCCCTGTCAAAAGAATAAAAAGGGACAACCCACCCATTTCAAGTTCAACAATTCAGCTGTGTATGCAGACAAAAAAACAGAAGAGCCTACAACCTCTGACAATGATTCAGATGATGATGATTGTGATGGAGGACATAAAATGACAGAGCTTGTCTGGGACCAAACCTTTAAACAGATGAAGGCTTTTTTCAAAACACTGGGGGCCATTGAAAGCAAAGATCTCACACTGACTATAAAGGTCTTGGAGGAACGAGAGCGCCTTGAGAAAGCCATGGCAAGTCTGACCCCTCAAATAACTGCTGGTCTCTCTAAAATGAGTGAGATAAAAAAATTAAAGCAATATTTGGAAAGTGAGAATGAGAACATGGTACAAAATGAGAATTTTGTACAAGAGGTAGAGGTGATGAAAGCAAACAGAACCCCTGTAAACTGCTTTACCATGAATTGCAACTCCTGCTTCTTCACATGTCACTCCAACTGCTTCCTCCCTGAAGAGGATGCTTTGCAAACTTGTGCAGTGATGGAGAATGACCACTGCATTATCTGCCCTGGAAACTGCCATTATTCTGCTCATTCAAGGGAAAATTTCATGTGGACATATGAAACAAAAATAGAGAAAAAAACCATTGAAGAGCTGAAAGAAAACTTCATAAAGGCCAAAGGAAAGTTCATGAACACTATGCAAATAATCGATGTACTTGAAGATGAATTACGTAGAATTGAAGGCAGTCTTAAGAAACTGATCAAACTCTCCTCTAACTGCTTGAGACGACTGGATGAAATTGCACTGAAACCGATATCTCTCTCCACAGATGAATATTTTGAAATCTTGATCAAAACAGAGCAGGAGGAAAAAAGACCTGGCTTTGAGGAACGCATTGCTGGACTTCAGAAAATGAAAAAAGCCAATCTTGTTCTGAAAAAGATTGATCAAGGAGATGATGTGCTTGCAGAAAAAGAGTGAATGGAAACAATGAAAGCTAATAGATCATTTTATTTTCCATGCTGTATTGCACATCACATCAAGAATGAATGATGGCTCTATATTTTAAGACAGTTTCTTGATTCTAAATATTAATTTGAACTAAATCAAATATCTTAATCTTAAATATAACGCTTTACAGAATAATAAACAAAGTTTTTCTTAGAATGATTGTTTACAATTAATATTCAAGTTTAGGAGATAAAAATGATTTGCCATAGTGAGGATTACTTAACTGATGTTACATGTTTTTGTAGTTTAGATGTTGTTTCAATCACTTTGTTGGCTGTAAGTTCTACGAGCATGTATGAGCAAGGGCTTGTGGCATGAAACATGGATCTTTCTCACTTTTTTTGTAATGTAAGCAAAAAGGGACAAACTATAGACATTGCATATAAGATGATTATACCATACATACCTGAGTCATTCCTCTTATGCAGTACCTTCTGAACTCTGCAAAAATAAAATAAATACATAAAATTATATGGTTGATTTGTAATTCAAGAATTTTCATTAAAAAAATGTTTACTTAAACTATCTCAAATGTTGTCTTCACCACCAGAGATTTAATGATTAAAAAGAGACTTTTCCCCCCTGCAATACGATGTATTACCAAAGCACACTGGTAGATGGCGACAAACTATTATCAGAAAGCTAGGAACAGTTATTTCGGTTTCTATTCTATTTGAGTCAGACCCTATAAGTCAACATCAGTGTCTGACCTCACTGATGTTCTTGTGACTGAATGGGAATACATCCCTACTTCCAAAATGTATACATAAAAAAAAAATATTTTATATATTTTTGTACTACATAAAATTAAAAGATTGTACACTCTTAAAAATAATGCTGATGTACATTTTTGAACTTAAAGGTGCCATAGAATGCCATTAGAGAATATTTTAAATTGTTCTCTGATATCTACATAGAAGGTATATGGCATAGGAAAGGGCAAAAAATCTCCAGAAATGGTTTTACAGGTCCATTTACAACCCTAGGATTTGTCCCTAGAATGAAATGCTCTGTTTTTGCCTTATTTGGAAGCTTCATGAATATTAATGAGATCTGCTCTGATTGGATGTTTCACAGAGCTTCTCATCTCTATAGCTTGCACATGGAAAAAAATATATATTTAATTAGGAGCTCTGGCCGCTTTTAATATGCGGTTTGTTGAATCTGCCGTTTTGAATCGCCAACATTTTAGTCTCATGATGCTCATACTGTGATGCATGTGCTCTGTGTAAAGTTACAATGCAGAGACACAAGTACTTACCACACAAGTTGAGCTGCTTCTCAGTGATTCTCAAGATCTGCAAATCATTCGCCATCATCAACGCAGTTATTTCTCCATCCTTCACCATCATCAGCGCAGTCATCTCTCTGTTTATGTGATAAGTGAAATCCTATATATTGCAATGTAACAGGCTAGCGCTAGCATTAAGCTAACCGTGTCCCTTCAATGGATTGCCTTGTATTATCGATGTGCTGACGTTACCGATAATTGGGCGATGCAAATGTTGGAGGCGTAACTATTAACGATCTCGGGAAAGTTTCGTAACAGTTTGTCTTATGTTGGAATTTACCTATTTTTCGGTGGTCTTTTGCAAGCACTAGATTTATATATGAAGGAGGAAATGTTGGTGTTTGAGACTCATGGTATGTCATGTCCATGTACTGAACTGTTATTATTTAACTATGACAGGGTAAACACAGTTTTCCATTCTATGACACCTTTAAACTATTCAGGGGTTTAACACAAAACAACTTTTTAAAGGAGTCCTCAAATGAGAATCAAAGTGTTTTTGAGAATTCAGCCTGGCCTCATTGTTTATATGTAACTGTCAGGAATATGTCTGTGTTTTGTCCTGTTCTGTCATGTTTTCCAAGTGTTTTTCCCCCCATGTTTCTAGTTCTAATGGTTTAGTCCTTATGTATTTTTAGCTAAAAAACGTACTCGGTTACTTTCGTAACCTCGGTTCCCTGAGATACGGGAACGACCCAGCCAACATTTGTATGTGGGGCCCATGTGGGTTTGAAATGGGCTGAAAAATGGGCCCCATGTAGGATTGTCCGCGGGTTCCATAATGGCCCTATGTTAATTGCCCACATGGATATCATATAGGATTGCACTCGCCACTAGGTGGGACCTAACTGGGCAACATGCACAAGACCCACATGGGTCCCAGCTTTAACCCAGCTAAGTTTTATATGTGGGGCCAATGTGGGTCTTAAATGGGCTGAAAAATGGGCTCTATATGGGATTGTCCGCGGGTTCCATAATGGCCCCATGTTAACTGCCCACATGGATTTCATATAGGACTACACTTGCAGCTAGGTGGGACCTAACTGGGCAACATGCACAAGACCCACATGGGTCCCAGCTTTAACCCAGCTAAGTTTTATATGTGGGGCCAATGTGGGTCTTAAATGGGCTGAAAAATGGGCTCTATATGGGATTGTCCGCGGGTTCCATAATGGCCCCATGTTAACTGCCCACATGGATTTCATATAGGACTACACTTGCAGCTAGGTGGGACCTAACTGGGCAACATGCACAAGACCCACATGGGTCCCAGCTTTAAACCAGCTAAGTTTTATATGTGGGGCCAATGTGGGTCTTAAGTGGGCTGAAAAATGGGCTCTATATGGGATTGTCCGCGGGTTCCATAATGGCCCCATGTTAACTGCCCTCATGGATTTCATATAGGACTACAATTGCCGCTAGGTGGGACCTAACTGGGCAACATGCTTAAGACCCACATGGGTCCCAGCTTTAAACCAGCTAAGTTTTATATGTGGGGCCAATGTGGGTTTTAAATGGGCTGAAAAATGGGCCCTATATGGGATTGTCCGCGGGTTCCATAATGGCCCCATGTTAACTGCCCACATGGATTTCATATAGGACTACACTTGCCGCTAGGTGGGACCTAACTGGGCAACATGCTTAAGACCCACATGGGTCCCAGCTTTAAACCAGCTAAGTTTTATATGTGGGGCCAATGTGGGTTTTAAATGGGCTGAAAAATGGGCTCTATATGGGATTGTCCGCGGGTTCCATAATGGCCCCATGATAACTGCCCACATGGATTTCATATAGGACTACACTTGCCGCTAGGTGGGACCTAACTGGGCAACATGCTTAAGACCCACATGGGTCCCAGCTTTAAACCAGCTAAGTTTTATATGTGGGGCCAATGTGGGTTTTAAATGGGCTGAAAAATGGGCTCTATATGGGATTGTCCGCGGGTTCCATAATGGCCCCATGTTAACTGCCCACATGGATTTCATATAGGACTACACTTGCCACTAGGTGGGACCTAACTGGGCAACATGCACAAGACCCACATCGGTCCCAGCTTTAACCCAGCTAAGTTTTGTATGTGGGGCCAATGTGAGTTTTAAATGGGCTGAAAAATGGGCTCTATATGGGATTGTCCGCGGGTTCCATAACGGCCCCATGTTAACGGCCCACATGGATTTCAAATTAGATTGCACTTGCCACTAGGTGGGACCCAACTGGGCAACATGCGCAAGACCCATCTTGTTCCCAGATTTGGGTACTACAAGGTTACTACATGGGCTGAAATACGGGCTGTAACTGGGATTGTCCATGGGTTCCATGCTGGCCCCAGCAACTTATGCATGGGGCCAAGCTAGCAATCATCTGGGTTCCATCTAAAATAATATCAACACCACACAAATAAATTTTTAAGGATTAAAGCACACAGTGAGATTAAAATATTTTCAAATTTAAATTTTATTGAAGACACACAAGGACAGCATTTAAATAAGCAGATTAATGTCAGATTAAAGGAATAGTTCACTAAAAAAAATGAAAATTTGATGTTCATTTGCTTACTCTGAGGGGATCCAAGATGTAGGTGACTTTGTTTCTTAGTAAAACACAAACAAAGATTTTTAACTGAAACCATTGCAGTCTGTCAGTCATATAATGGCAGTCAATAGTTACCAAATCATTAAGAGTAAAAAAAAAACATGCACAGACAAAACCAAATTAAACACTGTGGCTTGAGACGATGCATTGAGGTCTTGAGACACATAACGATGGGTCTGTACATGTAACTGAACAGCATTTATATCATTATTAAACTCTGATCCACCGGAACATTCAGGTGTATGGAGCATAGGGGTGGGCGATATGACCTAAAATTAATATCACGGTATTTTTCATCTTTCGAACGGTGACGGTATAATATCACGGTATTACTTTTTTGGTACATTTTGGGAGGAGTAGCCTGTCCTGTCCCTTTAGTATGTGAATCAAGTTAATATTTTTTATAATATAATAAGTAAATGGTATGTATCCTTATCAAAAAGAGACATGGGAGAGTATTATCCATTCTCAACATATTTATTTTGCAAAAAACCTAAAGATCTTACTTAGTGTACAACAAAACACAAATTATTTTTTATTGAAATTTAATTTCTGCAATATATATAACCTTTAAATAACTGGGGGAAATCAACCCATAGCAACAGTTTAAAAGTAGACCAATTCTGTGGGGAAAAACGCGGACTTGGCAACCCTGCATCCAACACCAGCTGCTGGAGTTAATGTCATTGTACACATGAGTAAGAAATTTTCGTCCGAGATTTTTGCACATTAAAAAAAATACAGGTTATGTTAATCGAGTTTACACACTGCCTCTGAAACTTTCGTCCGTCATAAAAAAATTCGGATCGTGTTTGATTTTCTGCATTTTCGCATCCATAATAAGCATTTTGATAAGGATGGCGAATATGAGAAAACAAAAAAAACAAAAAAAACAAAAACGCATACGAAAATCGGACTCAGTGTACAATGACCTTTAGATTTGAATGATCACGGGTCGAAAGTAAAGAGAGATGACAAAAACAGACTGGAGAATTTGCTGTAATCTTGTACTCACTGACAAATATCTATTATAAGATGTGCTGCTCCCTTTACACAGAGTGTGCGTTATCGCAAAATCGTAAGTAAAAGTAAAAACAGCGCGAGCGCTCAGTTAAAAGCGATTTCTATACCCTGCATATTGAAAGTGCGAAAATTATATACAATATTAGTTCGCCTCGCGCCCGCTCAATTTGTGATCCGCTGTGTAAATCCTTCGGCTGGCCGACCGGGAAAAGTCCGCCTCTGGTATAGGCTACAGGCCCGACCTTTCTTCACGATGTTTCACCAGTCGTTTAATGGCCACTCCCCTTTTACCTACCACCTGCAAAGCTGATACGAATATGTTTTACTTTTTTATTTACAACAAGATATATAGTATAAGGTCAGGTATTCAGACCACAACTGAACGTTTGAAGAAAATGTAATGCCTTATTATTTAGAATTAGCTATTATTGATGTAAATGCAGCCGTTCGAGGCACATAATTGATTTATTACGGTATTGACGGTATTAGAAAATCCATGTCGTTGCGCAATGTCACACCGGTGCTGACTATGACTCCGGTGTACCGCCCACCCCTAATGGAGCATGTTCACAGTAGCTGACATGTGGTGCATCAACATGCTCTGGCAATGTAGTCAAAAGTTTGTCTTTGTAGGTGAAAAGTCAATACTCCCAGATGAGTTCACACAAGGAAATGTAATCTTTTAGTTTTTAATCGGTTACCAGAATTTGTATAAGCACAAGTAATTACCATTTTGATAAGCCAATATGCTCATGTAAACAATGAGTGACGTATACGCGTGATAGATCACACACGGACTGGGTGAACATTCTCAGGACAGTAGAACGTTCCGGTGGATCAGAGGTAAATAATAATAAAAATAATAATATAAATACTGTTCAGTTTTTTGCACAGACCGATCGTTTTATGCCTTAAAGGGATAGTTCACCCAAAAATGAAAATGTGATGTTTATCAGCTTACCCCCAGGGCATCCAAGATGTAGGTGACTTTGTTTGTAGTCTGTCAGCCATATGATGGCAGTGGATGGGCACAAACCTTTAAAAGTGAAAAAAAAAAAAAAAACATGCGCAGACAAATCCAAATTACACCCTGCGGCTCGTGACGATACATTGATGTCCTAAGACACGAAACGATCGTTTTTTTATGAGAAACTGAACGGTATTTATATAATTTTTTACCTTTGATACACAGCCACGTCTAACTGTCCTGAGCACGAACTCATCATCCGGCTCGTTACATGTGTATGCGTTCTGGCGTAGTATACGTAAATGCCGGAAGTCATCTATCCCGTGTGTACGACACTCATTGTTTACACAGTGCACAGAGATTTTGTGTATAGCGGCTATTCAAAATGGTAATTACTTGCACTTATCCTGATTGTTCAAACCGATTGAAAGCTAAAAATTACGTTTGCGCAAACTCATCCAGGACTGCTGACTGTTCACCGATTTCCCCTTACGACGTTTGCGTATACTACGCCAGTGAGCGTACACATGAAATGAGCCGGAGGTTGAGCTCACACTCAGGACAGATGGACGTGGCTGTGTATCAAAGGTAAAAAATTATATAAATACTGTTCAGTTTCTCACAAAAAAAAAAACACTATTGTTTTGTGTCTTAGGACATCAATGTATCGTCATGAGACGCAGGGTGTAATTTGGATTTGTCTGTGCATGTTTTTTTTTTTACTTTTAAAGGTAAAACCAAGCACCAAGCCCATCCACTGTTATTATGTGGCTGACAGACTGCAAGGGTTTGAGTTAAATATCTGAAGAAACAAAGTCACCTACATCTTGGATGCCCTGTGTGATTTTTTTTTGTTTTTGGTAAAAAGATTTGGTAACCACTGACTGTCCTTTAAAGAGCATCTCTTCAAAGTTATAAACCTACTTGTTCAAAATAATGTAAAAGTTAATACTTTTTTTAACCTGTATTTGACCTAATATTTACTGAAACCTTCAAACATTTGAACAGGAAATAAATGGGAAACAATTGGAAGCATCAGCAACGATACATTTGTGCTTACAGTGCAGACAGTCACTTGTGCATTCTAGACATCCTCTGTACTCCTCCGTCTCTTGTTCCAATTTTGAGAGATCCCCATCAGCTTCTTGCCAATCATTTCAGCTTTCTTAAGAACCTCTGCAAAACAAATTTGTTTAAATATACTGAATATGCAAGATCAAATTACAAATAGCATTTTTGTGCTTGACTGAATTAGGCTAATGCTTAAAATGAAAATAATTTTGTCAAAAAGATGACATAAAATAAGGAAACTGCCCTCACCTACAGAAAGGAAAACAACAGAGTAAAAAACAAGCTGTACAGATTCTATTCCAATAGACAGGTTTTCTAGGATGTGTTTAGTAAATTGTTAAAAAAAATGTAACTTACATGTTAAAACAACATATTAAAGAAAAACAACTATTACTCAGGATAATACTAAAAATAATAATAATTATAAAAATAATTCTAAATTGTCATAGAATTGGAGTGTCATTGGAGGGGCATTAGGGAAATCAATAGAGAATTACTGTTCATTCATTCAAACTAATCTAATTAAATTTTTTATTGATAAAATCAGTTTATGAAGCATAAATATGCAATGTGTTTTAAAGGACCACTTCAATTATTGTTATGAGTTAACCATTTAGAAAATAATAATAATAATAACAACAAAAATGATAATACATTTTTTTATCAAGACTTTGTCATTTTACTATTAGGCAGATTCTCGCATTTATATTCTATGTCTGTGTATCAAAGGTAAAAAATGATATAAAAACTGTTCAGTTTCTAACAAAAATCGATCGTTTCGTGTCTTAGGACATCAATGTATCCTCACGAGTAGCAGGGTATAATTTGGATTTGTCTGTGCATGTTTTTGTTTACTTTTAAAGGTTTGGTGCCCATCCACGTCCATGATAAGGCTGGCAGACCGCACCAGTTTTCGTTAAAAATCTTCGTTTGTGTTTTTCTGAGGAAACAAAGTCACCTACATCTTGGATGCATTTGGGGTAAGCAGATAAACATCAAATTTTCATTTTTGGGTGAACTATCCCTTTAAAGTATTTTTTATTATTATTAATATTATTAATGCTGATGATTTATGAGTGATTTAAAATAGAAATTTTAAAATATTCTTCTTTGTGCCGTTGGAAAACAACTGAGTTGATCACAAATTTGGACCATTCTTAAATTTCCAGGATGGATCGACTTAAGGGTTACAGTTTTAATAACATAAGTTAGAGCTCTTAGATAAACTAAAATACTAAAACTTTTTTTTTTTTTTTACTACCTGAAGATTTAACAAAAAAAATATATAATAATAAAATAAAAAATAAAATAACACGTAATTGTAGGTTCTGGCAAATTAATTTTTAGAGTCAATTTAGAATTTAAATCATTACACATAATTCAGAATCCTAACTGCACACTGTATTAAGTAAATTATGTAAAAACAAATTTAAATAGGACATAAAAGTAAATTAAAAAGTACATTTTATTAAATTACATCAAATCAAAACTTTGCAAATAGTTAATAAATCCATACCAGAAGTTCTAGTGGAGTGTAGCAGATAAAGAAGAGCCCTCCACTATATTGCCAGTAATCAGCTGAATCCTCAGTCGGTCTGGGGTGGGCTGATAAGTCCTTAAAAATAAAGATTTCACTTTTAAAATTCTTTTGAACTCTTATACAAAATGTTTTTCAATCGTACCAACATTTGCCACTATAAATCATTCAGAAAACATGAACAGTCAGCTTTGAGACTGTTAGTTATTATATAATTAAAAATGTAAGAATATGCCTAACTCATGGCAATCCAAAAAGAAAAAATGTGAATCCCCAAAAAGACACTGGATTCACAACAATAGACTCTTTTTTATAAATGTATCAAAACAAGGTAAACACAATTGTAGCTTAAAAATTTGTGCACCCAAATCAAACCAAAACTTAACATAATTTTACCTGCAGCTGCATTTATCCAGACCCATTTAAGGCTCATGAAGGACTCATAATATTTTTTGTAGTGAAACAACTAAAGGACTGATGATGGTAGCATGTTCTCCGTATTTGTTATCTCAGATGAAGAAAGACAAAAGAATAAAAAAGTTAGTCATATTGATAATCAGTGGGGCAAATGTCTTACAAATGTATTTTTGATTATGAGAAGAACCATACTTTTATATTTTAATCCCATGAAAGATTTAGAATCAAAGATTAAAAATAATGTTATTGGTAGCAGTTTGTGTTTTATAGTTAGATTCCTGTGTTTCCGAGCTTTAATAGCACTTTCATCACTGTACTCATTGCTCCTTCTCATGCATTGCGTTTAAATTAGCTGACAACATTCGTAGCCTATCTATAACACATAGCAATATCAGGGGCTACAAATACGTGCTAATATGCTAATCGCGATTAGCATCTGGTGTAACATCTTTGATGAAGCACAGATGCAAGTCATAGTGCGTCTGTTACGTTGGAATTTACACAGAAAGAACATAAAGCTAGAAAGACTGAAATATGTTCCCTTACCTGATATCAGCAATCTGCTTGCAGGACCTCACAGATCCAGTCCGGTCTTCCTCTGTGTTCACATTCCAGCTTTTGTTCTCCACATGTCACAACGCGAGTTAATTTAAAATAAAAATGTAACAAACTAACGTATTTTCAAACTTGACCAGTAAAGGCGCGCACAGCTGTCATTGGCCAGTTACTTGTCAGATGGCAGTCAGCTTAACCAATCATGATCCCTCCAGCAAGGTTATACAACCAGCGTGGTAATGGCAAGATAAAAGATTTTTTTTTTAAAGAAATATGTGTGTTTAGTGTTATTTGTAGGCTGTATTATTTTAATAGTTGTTCAAAAATTGTTTTCAGTGTATGAAATAAAAATGCAGTTGTAGCCATTCACAAAATTGTAGGTCCACAAAATCAAAACAAAGATATTGATTCAAAATACATACACTATATAGCCAAAAGTACCCTTCTAATGAACAGGTTTGACTACTTTAGTAATTTCCATGAGTACAAATCTTAATGTTTAAGCATAAAATTATATTCTAGGGAATTAATTTTAATAGCAACAGTTTTAACATAACAATGCCTTTGTGTATAAGGCAAGGTTCAAATTGAAATGATTGATTCAGTCAGTGTGGAAGAACTTGACTGGTCTGCATAAAGCCAAGTCTTAATCCCAGTTGAACACCTCGGTGTGACTTTAAATGCAGACATTGAGCCAAAAAGTTATCACCAAACACCGATGACTTGTACATATCGGTACAGTCATTTTGGACAAATCCAAAACTTTTTCAACAGAGATAAAAATACAATTTTTAAATAGGCTACATTAATTATGTTCCCATTTTTGTTGCCACAGTTTTAGAAGTGCCTATTTCTGTTTTAAAGAAGGGGTGTCCTAATACTTTTGTCCATGTGGTGTTTGTACAAGTCATTGGTGTTTGGCGATGAGTTTTTGGCTCAAGGTCATTTAAAAATCAGTCCAGAGGTGTTCAACTGGGATTAGGACTTGGCTTTATGCAGACCAGTCAAGTTCTTCCACACTGACTGAATCAGTCATTTCGGTTTGAACCTTGCCTTATACACAAAGGCATTGTCATCTTACAATTGAAGAGGCTCCTGTCCAAACTGTTGCTATAAAATTAGAAGCACACAATTCCCTATAATATCATTTTATGCTTAAACATTAAGTTTGTTCTAATGGAAATTACTAAAGTAGTCAAACCTGTTCATTAGAAGGGAGAAAATACTGGCAATAGTGTATCATGTAAAAAAAAAATCAACTTTGATTTACAAGTATTTTTGTTAACCCTTTTCAATCATTTAGCAAACCATTTTATAACTTTGATGGTTTGTCATGTGCTGGGACATAAAATAAAAAAAAGCTAATGATACATTTCAGAAACATAAAATTCCATTATATCTTTCTTTACTTGGGCTATTTTATTATATGAACTGATGACCTTACAAAATTTAAAAGAATATCTCTAGAAATGCATTTGTCACTCCGACTGACCATAAAACTGGGGGAGTTTCACTAAATCAGGGCACATGACAAGCTGCTAGAGGGTTTGATTTCTTCTACCCGTCTCAAAGCGATTACAATCCAAATATGTTATCCCATTATTTAGAGATAATTAGTAATCTCTAACCTTTTCATTAAAGTGCACAGTTTTCCTTATTTTTTTTCTTATATAAAAACATCTATTGTGATAAGCATTGTGCTGTAACTCACAAAATCAGACCACTAAAAACTGACACTTTGAATATGTAATGTCCTATGATTGTACAGGTCATTTGCCCAATTTCAGATATCAAAAGACATGTGCTATGCAGGACATTTTTGACCACACCCAGGTTTGACCTGGTTTGCCTGTACCAGCTGGGTTCTTCAGCTCCAAAATTCTGCTATCATTACCTCACCTTAAGTTGTACCAAACCTGTATTAATTTTTTCTGTGTAATAAAAACAATATACACAAATATTTTGGGAAATTATCTTAACAAAAAGTTTCTGGCCCCCAATGACTTCCATAGCCTTTTTATTTATTAATTTTTATTTCCCAAGATGTGTCCAGTAACTGGCTTCCAACATTCTTTAAAATAACTATTTAAAAAATAATTTAGATAATGTTCAACAGAAGAAAGACTTCATGCAGGTTTTGAACAGAGAATGAGCAAATGACGACAGAATTGTGACGATTGTCTTGCTGAGTTTAGTTCTAACTCTAACCAAACACAGCTCTAACCAAAAGCTAATCATAATGCTCCAAACTATTTGTAAATTAGACACAGTCATGTTTGATTAGGGTTAGAATCATATTTGGTTTGGCCAAGAGGACCCCATGTCCCTTATGAAAATTTATAATGGTTTTACAATGAAAAAAAAATATAAGTATTGTAGTTATTTTTTGGTAACTATCAATTAACTATGTGGTTACCAATTTGGCCCCATGTGGGCTCCCTATATGGGACTGATTGTGTTTGCCCATGCCAAACCCATATGGTTTATGAAACCGGGCCCCATATGTGTTTCCCAGTTTTGAACCCATCTAGACGTTAACTATGTGGGTACTACCTTGGCCCCATGTAGGCAGACTGTATGGGATTGATTGAGTTTGCCCATGCCAAACCCATATGGTTTATCAAAGCGGGCCCCATATGTGTTTCCCCATTCTGAACCCATATAGACGTTAACTATCTGGGTACTACATTGGCCCCATGTAGGCAGACTGTATGGGACTGATTGAGTTTGCCCATGCCAAACCCATATGGTTTATCAAAGCGGGCCCCATATGTGTTTCCCCATTCTGAACCCATATAGACGTTAACTATCTGGGTACTACATTGGCCCCATGTAGGCAGACTGTATGGGACTGATTGAGTTTGCCCATGCCAAACCCTTTTGGTTTATCAAACCGGGCCCCATATGTGTTTCCCCATTCTGAACCCATATAGACATTAACTATCTGGGTACTACATTGGCCCCATGTAGGCAGACTGTATGGGATTGATTGAGTTTGCCCATGCCAAACCCATATGGTTTATCAAAGTGGGCCCCATATGTGTTTCCCCATTCTGAACCTATATAGACGTTAACTATCTGGGTACTACATTGGCCCCATGTAGGCAGACTGTATGGGATTGATTGAGTTTGCCCATGCCAAACCCATATGGTTTATCAAAGTGGGCCCCATATGTGTTTCCCCATTCTGAACCCATATAGACGTTAACTATCTGAGTACTACATTGGCCCCATGTAGGCAGCCTGTATGAGATTGATTGAGTTTGCCCATGCCAAACCCATATGGTTTATCAAACCGGGCCCCATATGTGTTTCCCCATTCTGAACCCATATAGACGTTAACTATCTGGGTACTACCTTGGCCCCATGTAGGCAGCCTATATGGGATTGATTGAGTTTACCCATGCCAAACCCATATGGTTTATCAACATGGGCCCCATATGTGTTTTCCCGTTTTGAACCCACATAGATGGTAACTATGTCGGTACTACATTGGCCCCATCTAGGCAGACTGTATGGGATTGATTGAGTTTGCCCATGCCAAACCCATATGGTTTATCAAACCGGGCCCCATATGTGTTTCCCCATTCTGAACCCATATAGACGTTAACTATCTGGGTACTACATTGGCCCCATGTAGGAAGACTGTATGGGATTGATTGAGTTTGCCCATGCCAAACCCATATGGTTTATCAAAGTGGGCCCCATATGTGTTTCCCCATTCTGAACCCATATAGACGTTAACTATCTGGGTACTACCTTGGCCCCATGTAGGCAGCCTGTATGGGATTGATTGAGTTTGCCCATGCCAAACCCATATGGTTTATCAAACCGGGCCCCATATGTGTTTCCCCATTCTGAACCCATATAGACGTTAACTATCTGGGTACTACCTTGGCCCCATGTAGGCAGCCTATATGGGATTGATTGAGTTTACCCATGCCAAACCCATATGGTTTATCAACGTGGGCCCCATATGTGTTTCCCCGTTTTGAACCCATATAGATGGTAACTATGTGGGTACTACATTGGCCCCATCTAGGCAGCCTGTATGGGATTGATTGAGTTTGCCCATGCCAAACCCATGTGGGTTATCAAAGTGGGCCCCATATGTGTTTCCCCGTTTTGAACCCATATAGATGGTAACTATCTGGGTACTACATTGGCCCCATGTAGGCAGACTGTATGGGATTGATTGAGTTTGCCCATGCCAAACCCATATGGTTTATCAAACCGGGCCCCATATGTGTTTCCCCATTCTGAACCCATATAGACGTTAACTATCTGGGTACTACCTTGGCCCCATGTAGGCAGCCTATATGGGATTGATTGAGTTTACCCATGCCAAACCCATATGGTTTATCAACGTGGGCCCCATATGTGTTTCCCCGTTTTGAACCCATATAGATGGTAACTATGTGGGTACTACATTGGCCCCATCTAGGCAGCCTGTATGGGATTGATTGAGTTTGCCCATGCCAAACCCATGTGGGTTATCAAAGTGGGCCCCATATGTGTTTCCCCGTTTTGAACCCATATAGATGGTAACTATCTGGGTACTACATTGGCCCCATGTAGGCAGACTGTATGGGATTGATTGAGTTTGCCCATGCCAAACCCATATGGTTTATCAACGTGGGCCACATATGTGTTTCCCCTTTCTGAACCCATATAGACGTTAACTATCTGAGTACTACCTTGGCCCCATGTAGGCAGCCTGTATGGGATTGATTGAGTTTGCCCATGCCAAACCCATATGGTTTATCAAACCGGGCCCCATATGTTTTTCCCCATTCTGAACCCATATAGACGTTAACTATCTGGGTACTACATTGGCCCCATGTAGGCAGACTGTATGGGACTGATTGAGTTTGCCCATGCCAAACCCTTTTGGTTTATCAAACCGGGCCCCATATGTGTTTCCCCATTCTGAACCCATATAGACGTTAACTATCTGGGTACTACATTGGCCCCATGTAGGAAGACTGTATGGGATTGATTGAGTTTGCCCATGCCAAACCCATATGGTTTATCAAAGTGGGCCCCATATGTGTTTCCCCATTCTGAACCCATATAGACGTTAACTATCTGGGTACTACCTTGGCCCCATGTAGGCAGCCTGTATGGGATTGATTGAGTTTACCCATGCCAAACCCATATGGTTTATCAACGTGGGCCCCATATGTGTTTCCCCGTTTTGAACCCATATAGATGGTAACTATGTGGGTACTACATTGGCCCCATCTAGGCAGCCTGTATGGGATTGATTGAGTTTGCCCATGCCAAACCCATGTGGGTTATCAAAGTGGGCCCCATATGTGTTTCCCCGTTTTGAACCCATATAGATGGTAACTATCTGGGTACTACATTGGCCCCATCTAGGCAGCCTGTATGGGATTGATTGAGTTTGCCCATGCCAAACCCATATGGGTTATCAAAGTGCGCCCCATATGTGTTTCCCCGTTTTGAACCCATATAGATGGTAAATATGTGGGTACTACATTGGCCCCATCTAGGCAGCCTGTATGGGATTGATTGAGTTTGCCCATACCAAACCCATATGGGTTATCAAAGTGGGCCCCATATGTGTTTCCCCGTTTTGAACCCATATAGATGGTAACTATCTGGGTACTACATTGGCCCCATCTAGGCAGCCTGTATGGGATTGATTGAGTTTGCCCATGCCAAACCCATATGGGTTATCAAAGTGCGCCCCATATGTGTTTCCCCGTTTTGAACCCATATAGATGGTAACTATCTGGGTACTACATTGGCCCCATCTAGGCAGCATGTATGGGATTGATTGAGTTTGCCCATGCCAAACCCATTTGGTTTATCAAACCGGGCCCCATATGTGTTTCCCCATTCTGAACCCATATAGACGTTAACTATCTGGGTACTACATTGGCCCCATGTAGGCAGCCTATATGGGATTGTTTGAGTTTACCCATGCCAAACCAATATGGTTTATCAAAGTGGGCCCCATATGTGTTTCCCCATTTTGAACCCATATAGATGGTAACTATCTGGGTACTACATTGGCCCCATCTAGGCAGCCTGTATGGGATTGATTGAGTTTGCCCATGCCAAACCCATATGGTTCATCAAAGCGGGCCCCGTATGTGTTTCCCCATTCTTAAACCATATAGACGGTAACTATATGGGTACTACCTTGGCCCCTTGTAGGCAGCCTGTATGGGATTGATTGAGTTTGCCCATGACTGACCCATATGTTAAACCCATATGGGCCCCACTTGTATAGACCATTTTGAGCCCATATGCTCATTTCTCATTAGTGACCCAGCTGGGACCCACATGGGGAGCCCACCTCTTTTGACCCATGTGGGACCTACTTAGCTACCTCAAGTGGGCCCCAGATAAGATGCCCATTTTGGGACCATGCCCACTTGGTACCCATATAGCCCAAGCATAAACCATGTGGGCCCCACATATGCATGTTGGCTGGGGAGTACTGCGTCTGTAAAGACGCTTATGGGAAAAGCTCCTTTTCTCCTGAGACTGAAGCATTTCAATAACGCAGTGTAACTGCACGGCCATTGGTTCGTGCAGTGTTAAAGAAACGAACCAATGGCTCGGCAGCGGAGATGCACAAACCTATGGCGATGATTCGCGCCCGATCGCGCCAAAAGGGGCGGAGCATCTGGCTATATAAGCGAGCATTTCGCCATAGGGAACTCAGGTACTTCGACTGAAGCGACGACTGAGTCGTGCAGCTACCTAGCACGGCCAGCAACGCAGTACTCGTTCCCGTATCTCAGGGAACCGAGGTTACGAAAGTAACCGAGTACGTTCCCTTTCGATACTTTCACTCGTACTGCGTCTGTAAAGACGCTTATGGGGAACCAGTACAATCCCGCCGTTGCTAAGGTAGAGGAACGACTGACATGACCCTAGCACTAAAGGGCTAATAAGGGCCAATTTGTTCGATCAGATAGCCTGATAAACATCCGTTCCAAGGAATAAGTACACTTGGAGCTCCACAGAGGCCAAGACGCACTATACATAACATACTGGTAAAACATACCACTATGTGGAAAGGACCCGAGTCTGTAAGACTGGAACGTCCAAGTTATAGAATCTAGCAAATGTGGACGGTGAGGCCCAGCCTGCCGCCGCACAAATCTCTGCAATGGAAACCCCACTAGACCACGCCCAAGACGAGGCGATGCCCCTCGTCGAATGGGCCCTTACTCCCATGGGACATTGTAGGCCCAACGAGGAGTAAGCCAGCGTGATGGCTTCCACAATCCATTTGGATAATCTCTGTTTTGTGACCGAAAACCCCTTGGTGCGGCCACCAAAACATACAAACAGCTGTTCTGACTGCCTAAAAGGGGCAGAACGCTCTATATAACATCTCAGAGCCCTGACAGGGCAGAGAGGGTTAAATCCCTGGTCTTGCTCCGTAGGAGGAAGAGCCAAAAGGGAAATAATCTGGTCTCTAAAGGGTGTAGAGAGACTTTTGGGAACATACCCATGCTTTGGCTTCAGGATGACCTTAGAGTCATTTGGCCCGAATTCCAAGCAAACGGGGCTCACAGAGAGCGCCTGTAGATCACCCATGCGTTTGACTGATGCTAATGCCAATAGCAGGGCAGTCTTCAACGTCAGGGGGCGAAGGCCTATGGACTGAAGCGGTTCGAAGGGAGGGCCCTTCAGGGCCCTCAACACTGTGGGTAAGTCCCAAGACGGAACCGTGATGGGGCGAGGGGGATTAATCCGCCTTGACCCCTTTAAGAAACGAACGACCAAGTCGTTCCTTCCCACAGATTGACCGTTTACAAGGTCATGGAATACCGCTATAGCTGCAACATAGACCTTGAGCGTGGAAGGGGATCTCCCCTTATCCAACAGCTCTTGCAAGAAGGACAATATCACAGATATGTCACATAAAATTGGGTCCGTACCGCGGGTGGAACACCAGGCGGAAAAGACAGACCACTTGAGATCGTAGAGCCGCCTCGTAGAGGGTGCTCTAGCCTGTGAAATAGTACTCAAAACCGACTCAGGGAGACCTAAAGGCTCCCGTCTAGAGCCCAAACGTGTAGCGCCCACAATTCCGGTTGGGGGTGCCATATCGTTCTGTTCGCCTGTGTTAAGAGATCTCGTCTCAGTGGCACGGCCCATGGTGCTCTTGAGAGCAGCCTGGGAAGATCTGGAAACCAATGCTGGTTCTGCCAGAATGGAGCCACTAACAGGACTTTGAGTTTCTGTTCCCGCACTCGCCTGATGACCTGTGGCAGCAGAGCGATAGGAGGGAATGCGTATAACAGGAGATTGGGCCATTCTTGGGTCAATGCGTCCTGTTCCTTCGAAAAATAAATTGGGCAGTGATGATTGTCTTTTGAGGCGAAAAGATCTACTCGCGCCCTGCCAAAGACAGCCCATATTTGCTGAACCGTGTGAGGGTGAAGCGTCCATTCGTCTGAGGAGACGTTGCTCCGAGACAACATGTCTGCTCCCTGGTTCAGTTTGCCTGGCACATGCGTCGCTCTTAGAGAGCGAAAGTGCAGCTGAGCCCATTTCAGGAGACGTTCTACCATCGTAAATAGACGTCTCGACGAGAGGCCCCCTTGGTGATTTATGAAGGACACCACTGTCATGCTGTCCGAACGGACTAAGACATGGTGACCCTTCAGCGCAGGTAGAAGGGTGTGAAGGCCTAAACATACTGCTAGCATTTCCAAGCAGTTGATGTGAAGGCGACTTTCCGCTTTCGACCATAGGCCGAAAGCAGGCTGGCCGTCGCACAGCGCCCCCCAACCTAAGTTGGAGGCGTCTGTCGAGACCGCTTTCCTTCTGACCACCAAGTCCAGGGGAACGCCCTGTTCCATCCATTGAGCGCCCCTCCAAGGAGCCAGGGCTGCTATACAGGCCCGATCTACCTTGATGCGCTGGCGTCCCAAACGCCACGCTTGAGGAGGAACCTTTGGTTTCAACCAGAACTGCAGGGGGCGCATTTGAAGCAGACCCAACTGAAGTACTGGAGATGCTGAGGCCATAAGGCCGAGCATCTTCTGAAAAACCTTGAGAGGGCGAAGGGCTCCTATTTTGAAGGAGGCCGCGAGCCTGCGAATGGCTTGGGCTCTCTGCGGCGCAACTGCTGCCTTCATTTGACGTGAGTCGAAAACTGCTCCCAGGAACGCAATGCGTTGGCTGGGAGACAGCACGCTCTTGGCAAAATTGACCTTGAGTCCTAGGCACTCTAAGTGGCTGAGGATTAAGGCTCTGTGGTGTGTTAGCTCGCTCTCTGACTGGGCTAGGATGAGCCAGTCGTCCAGATAGTTCAGGACGCGGATTCCCATCTGTCTCAGAGGGGAAAGTGCTGCGTCCATGCACTTTGTAAACGTGCGAGGGGCTAACGACAGTCCGAACGGAAGGACTGTATATTGATATGCCACTCCCTCGAAGGCGAATCTCAAGAATTGCCTGTGATGGAGGGCGATCTGAATGTGGAAGTATGCATCCTTCAGATCCAGTGAACAAAACCAGTCCCCTTTGCGTATCTGCGAGAGGATCTGTTTTAGTGTAAGCATTCTGAACGGCCGTCTCATGAGGGCGCGATTCAGCTGTCTGAGGTCGAGGATGGGGCGTAGACCGCCATCCTTCTTTGGAACGAGGAAGTAACGGCTGTAAAAACCTGACTCGCTCTGTGTTGGGGGGACCGTTTCCACGGCGCCCTTGGCCAACAGATTCTTTACCTCTAATCGCAAGACGTCTGCGTCTTTGCTGCGAACTGAGGTGGTGATCACACCATGAAAGCGAGGAGGTCTTCGAGCGAACTGGAGTACATAGCCTCGTTCTATTATACCCAAAACCCATTTTGACACTCCGGGGATGGCTTGCCATGCCGCGGATCGTGTCGCTAGGGGCTGCAATGGTTCGCACAGCTGTATGCTGTCTGAAAGCATTGGAAGAGGAAATTTGCTCTTTTCTTGAAAATGTTTGTTTTTTATTTTTCCCGCTATCACAGCGGTTTGCTGTAAGGGCGCTGATATAAAGGGCCCGTGAGTTACAGCTACATTTTTCACAAACATGAGTTCCCTTACACCCGGAACAGAACGGAGTGTAGAAGGGCTTAAAAGAGGCACTTTGGGGGCTGGTCCGGCTGCTGCGAGACTTGGCCCCTCCCTCTTCCTGCTGTTGAGATCAGGAAGACGCTGGCGGCGCCTGGTCCAGCACCACTCTTGGCCGAGGTCCCTGACGCTTAGGGAAGGGAAAGCGCTTGGCTGGGCGTGACCGAGGACGGAGCTCCGTCTGAGGCGCTGGTTGCGCAGCTGGGGGCGTGGCTTTCGCAGGCTGCTGAGTCGGCGCCGGCTTGGGGCGACTAGGAGCCGTTGCAGAGCTCGAGCATTTGGGCAGGAAATGTCGCATGGCTTGGGACGATTTCTGCGCCGCGGTGAAGCGCTCCGCGAAACCCTCGACAGCTGGGCCGAACAGGCCGGTCGGCGAGATGGGGGAGTCAAGGAAGGCGACCTTATCCGCGTCCTTGATCTCCGTCAAGTTAAGCCACAAGTGGCGCTCCAGCACTACTAAACTGGCCATCGATCGCCCGATTGCCTGAGCCGTCATCTTCGTGGCGCGTAACGCCAAATCCGTAGCGCTACGTATCTCTCTGAGCGGGGAATCGTCCAGGTTCAACTCGTCCAGACCGCGGAGGAGCTTTGCTTGGTACACCTGGAGTACCGCCATAGAGTGAAGCGTGGACTTCGGGGAAGAATGGTGAAGCTCGCTGACGAGGGGCCTGGCGGCGCCCCGGCAGGAACCATTCATCCAGCCGGCTCCTAGATGGCTACTCGGGGGGAGACCATTGAAGATCCAGCTCCTCAACAGCTTTAGATAGGACGCGGAACAGTTCGGCGTCCATACCGGCGCTGGCGGCGCTGGATTGCGCAGACGGCAAGGGGGCGGGGTCATGGGAAGAGCCCGACAACTCCTCTGCGTCAGATGCGGCCAATGACATGCTGTCATCCTCGCATTCACTTCCTCCGAAGGAGACCAGATCGCTCGCAGCCGCAGAGGGACGCTGGTCAGGATGCAGGAAGAGAACTGGCGATTCCTCTCCGTGTGGTGAAGGCGAGGCACGCGGGGTCTGAGCCGGCGTGAGCTCGCCTGTCACCGCGCTCTTAGATCTCCTGCCCCGCTGCTTCTTCCTAGCAGGCTCTTGCGAGGAAGTAAGCGGGAGGGCGCGAGAAGCGGCGTCGCTCTCTGAAAAGAAAGCTAGCCGCGAGCGGAGGGAAGTGAGACTCATATTCCCGCAGTGGGAACATTCCGTCTCATTGAGCGCAGCCTCAGCGTGGGCGTGACCCAGGCACGAGACGCACTCAGCGTGAGTGTCAGCGGCGTGCAGAGGGGCTCTGCACGAGCGACAAAAACGCCGTGGCATTTGAAACAACGCCGTAGAAATTTGCTCTTAATTTGCTCTTTTAGATGTTCGCCGGATAGCAGCAGGGAATCAGCTCCGGAGCGTCAATCCGCCGAGCAGTGAAGATCCGCTGCGAGGCTCGTCAACGGCGAAGAAGAGGCTTGCTTGAGCGAAGTCTGCGTAGTCAGTCTCTGCGAAGATCAGAAGTCGTCGCTGAAGAAGAAGGATCTGAGTTCCCTATGGCGAAATGCTCGCTTATATAGCCAGATGCTCCGCCCCTTTTGGCGCGATCGGGCGCGAATCATCGCCATAGGTTTGTGCATCTCCGCTGCCGAGCCATTGGTTCGTTTCTTTAACACTGCACGAACCAATGGCCGTGCAGTTACACTGCGTTATTGAAATGCTTCAGTCTCAGGAGAAAAGGAGCTTTTCCCATAAGCGTCTTTACAGACGCAGTACGAGTGAAAGTATCGAAAGGGAACTATATTTACGTATTTTTTATTTCATTAAGATATTCATATCAATGCCTTTTTAAAAATCATTTTATTAATAGCCCCCTTAACCTACCCCCAAACCTAAACCTACCCATTTTATAGCAAATATGCATTTTTATCATTTTATTTATATGCGATTTAGATTTTTAGCTCCCTTAACCTACCCCCAAACCTAAACCTACCCATTTTATAGCAAATATAAAAGGATATAAAAATGTAACTGACCAAAATATGCAGGGAAATTACAATTTTAGTAACGATATAGCATAAAATGTTTTTTATAGTCGCTAATCCTACTCCTACCTCTAAACCTAACATTAACCATAAATCTCTCTGTACAGTAATAAAGAAAAACATGACAGACAGAAAAATGTCAACAGCCGTACCAAAAAGTGATCCAAATGACGATGCGTTTGCAGCCGCAGTCCTCTCTGGTGGAATACTGTAGGTTTGTTTGAGGTGCAGAGCAGAATTTAAATTGATAATAGCTGAAAATATTATCCAGGTTATTATCCTGGTCCACTCGCATCATTCAAACACATCTCAGCAGAAACAGGGCATGACGTAATATGTGACGAATGCAGGCGACGAGAGCCAATGAGCGTTCGAGTCTCCTGTCTTAGAACCTGTCGTTTCTTAATGCGCCAATATTTGTGTGTGTTTGTGTGTGTGCCTGGTATTCATCACGTTGTGGGGACCAAATGTCCCCACAAGGATAGGAATACCAGTAGATTTTGACCTTGTGGGGACATTTCTCAGGTCCCCATGAGGAAACAGGTTTATAAATCATGCACAATGAGTTTTTTTGAGGAAGTAAAAAAGCCCTCCTGTGAGGGCTAGGTTTAGGTGTAGGGCGATAGAAAGTACGGTTTGTGCAGTATAAAAACCATTACGCCTATGGAATGTCCCCATAAAACATGTAAACCCAACATGTGTGTGTGTGTGTGTGTGTGTGTGTGTGTGTGTGTGTGTGTGTGTGTGTGTGTGTGTGTGTGTGTGTGTGTGTGTGTGTGTGTGTGTGTGTGTGTACCTGGTATTCATCACGTTGTGGGGACCAAATGTCCCCACAAGGATAGGAATACCAGTAGATTTTGACCTTGTGGGGACATTTCTCAGGTCCCCATGAGGAAACAGGCTTATAAATCATGCACAATGAGTTTTTTTGATGAAGTGAAAGTGTGCACAATCTCCTGTGAGGGCTAGGTTTAGGTGTAGGGTAGGTGTAGGGCGATAGAAAGTACGGTTTGTACAGTATAAAAACCATTACGCCTATGGAATGTCCCCATAAAACATGTAAACCCAACATGTGTGTGTGTGTGTGTGTGTGTATTATCCATTCACAGTTTTGTTTAAGGGGAAATCTACACAGACTGACAAGCCACAGTGCTTTCTGAGATAAAAAAAAAAAAAATGGCTCAGGATAGCACAGTATGCTTGTGTAAATGCTTCCAGCTATTTACTTTCAGTAATCCTTACCTCAGTGTTTCTAATCCAAGGCTTTTATGGGTGTGGAAAGCACAATAATACACAAAGACATCATACAGTAAATTGTCAAATGTCCTCTTTGCATTTGTTCGCTTGTTACTGATTATTGTTTGATTTCCCACTGTTGCTCTGATGATGAACAGTAAGCAAACATTAAACTTAGTTTGACATAGTTTGAATATAATGTGTCAGGTAACAGCATGATTCAGATTTTAATCCTTTCAGGGAACAATTTGACCTAGTCTCAGTGATTTGTTCATGAATCAGACTGATCAGGTTCATTAAGAATCATTGGAATTAATGATTCAGCTCATATCCTCTCACATATATTTTTTTATCATATGTAAATGTAAACTATTATTTTCTCTTGTGGACTATATGAATACATCTTTTATGTGAAATATCTTATTCAGGTCAGAACTAAAGAAAAAATAGCATGCATTTTGTGGGATCCCTTATATGTATTGTGTATATATATAGAGGACAGCTTTCTATGCTCGTGAAAATTTGCAAGTACCTCAACTTCCTCATTTGCAATGAAGCTTGTACGTTTATATACCTCCCCAGAAATAGCGCCAACTACAACTCACCAATCATCACACAGAGAGGCACACCGATGACCAATCCTCAACCAGATCGGCAGACGGACGCACCCATTGGGTGGAGTTGAGGCGGTGGGCGGGGCACTAGCCGGTCGCCTCTGATTCGTCCGCTGGTGACAACTCTCAACGTGTTTCGCTTGTTTTGAAATTGCAGGTTTGCAGCGCTTCTGTGCAGCCGTCAGCCGAGCGTCCTCTGAAGTCAAACAACTGTTGCCTTACATCCGCGTATGAGGACACGACGGGAAAGCGTCTTTTTTAGTATTTCCAGCTGGGTTTGACGGATCTGCGTGTGTGAGGAATATGGATGTTATTCCCATGTGTAGTATTTTCCAGGAGCTACAGAGTGTCCTTGACACAGGATACCTGTCCGCTTTACCATCTCTGGAGGAGTACTGGCAACAGGTAATATAACCACCAGCTTTATTCATCAAATACTTTGAAGGTGTTTTGTTAGCTTACGTTTAGTATAAAATAGCAGAAAAATAACTGTTAAAAGCGGATGGAAAAACAGTAAGTATGAAGTTATAAGTATATGTTAAAAAACGAAATAGAAAATCTGAAACTCTGCCTCTGTATTTCAAAATATTTATTTTAATGTATTTTTAATGTCTTTATGTCTGTATAATATATACAGAGAGAGATGTTAAATTTTAAAAGTTTAGGATGGTGTTAATTAATTTATTTATTTGAAAATTGGTCTGCTTTTTATTTGATCCAAAGTACAGCAAAGTAAAATTCTGAAATATTTTACTATTCAAAATAACTGTTTTCTATTTGAATATATTCATATTTAAATATATTCCTGTGATCAAAGCTACATTTTTAGCATCATTACTCCAGTCTCTAGTGTCACATGATCCTTCAGAAATCATTCTAATATGCTGATTTGCTGTTTAAGAAACGTTTATCATTATTATCAATATTTGAAACAGTACATTTATATTTTTATGGATTCTTTGATAAATAAAAAGATCCAAAGATTAGCATTTATCTGAAATAAAAAAGTTTTTGTAATGTTATACACTATACCATTTGAAAAGTCAGTATAATTTTTTTTAAAAGGATGCTTTAAAGTAATCAGAAGTGATAATAAAGTCGTCTATTTCAAATAAATTCTGTTTTACTGAACTTTCTATAACAATAATAATGTTTTTTATTAACTGGAAATCAGAATTTTAGAATGATTTCTGAAGGTTCGTGTTCATGTGACTGGAGTAATGATGCTAAAAATTCAACTTTGAAATCACAAAGTTAATTTTAAAATATATTCAAATAAAAAAAAACGTTACTTTAAATGGTAAAAAAAATATTTCAAAATTGTACTCTTTTTGCTGTACTTTGGATCAAATAAATGCAGGCTTGGTGAAAAAAAACATTAAAAATCTTACTTTTCAAAAACTTTTGACTGGTAGAGTAAGATAAACTATTTTCATACAAGTGCATGTTTTCTGATTGGTGTTTGTCACTGATTGCCCTTGATTCTCTCTTACAGACTTGTCTTGAGCTTGAGCGCTATCTGCAGAATGAGCCCTACGTCTCTGCAGTTGATCTGAGGTCTGAAAATCTGTGGAACCAGTTTCTGCGGTGCTGCGGGACTGAACTGAACTCACCTCCGCCAGAAGCTCCCATCCCCAAGCAGGACGGCATCGCTACGGCTCCCCATTTGGCATTTGGCAGCTGTAAGAAGATCATTTCATCTGCTGAGGTGCACACACACCCACAGCAGCATGTACTTGCACACACACCCCCAACGCCACCCGCCTCGCCCTCACACCCTCTCATGGAGGTTAAAGAAGATCCAGAAGGGGTGAGAGGGGATGAGGTCAAAGGTGAGGGGTCACCTGAAGGACGAAGGAGAGCTCATCGCTGTTACTTCAATGGCTGCAGGAAGGTGTACACCAAGAGCTCTCACCTCAAAGCACATCAGCGCACACACACCGGTAAGCAGTTTCTGTGTGAGCAACTATAGTCCTACCTGTATTTAGTTCTACTGTTGCCACAACAGTGTTGTCAGCTTTGGGAAACAAAACTTCTCTCTTTTGGATCATGTTGAAAGTCACTCTGATAAATATGCCTTACAAAGCATATTTTTTAAAACCACTCTTAAAGCCTTTACAAAAATCATTACAGCATGAACTGATATCCTTTGAATGCAATTTAGGTTACATTTCCTAATGCAAAAATGTTTAAGTGCATTAGTATTAGTAGTGTTTATATACCACAAAACTAATGTATCATATTTTTAAAAGAAGTCTCTTATGCTCATCATAGTTGCATTTATTCGATTAAAAAATACAGAAATATAAATAAATAAAATACTAAAATATTATTGCAATTTAAAATAACAGTTTTCTATTTTATTATACTTTAAAATATAATTTATTTTTGTGATGCAAAGCTGAATTTTCATCAGCCATTACTCTAGTCTTCAGTGTCACACAATCCTTCAGTCATTCTAATATGCTGATTTTTTTTCTCTGCTTAACATTTTTTAGAACTTGTTATGCTTTTTTCAGGGTTCTTTGATGAATAAAAGTTAGAAATAGAAATCTTTACTAACAATCTTAGTCTTTACTATCACTTTTTATCAATTGGACACATCCTTTCTGAATAAAAGTATTAATTTCTTGTACGTTGTTACAAAAGATTTCTATTTTAAATAAATGCTGTTGTTTTTAATGTTTTATTCATCAAAGAATCCTGAAAAACGTATCACAGGTTTCAAAAAACGTATTGTTTCCAATATTAATAAATCAGCATATTAGAGTGATTTCTGAAGGATCATGTGACACTGAAGACTGGAGTAATGATGACAATTCAGCTTCACAGGAATACATTTTATTTTAAAGTATATTAAAATAGAAAACCACAATTTAAAATTGCAAAAATATTTCACAATATTACAGTTTTATTGTGTATTTTTGATCAAATATACACAACTTTGAAAAGCAGAAAATACTTTAAAAAAAAAACGAATATAAATGTATATTGCATTAATTCCCTGCTGTTGCATCACATTTCTTGTTTGAATATTTAGCACGCTTTTGACCTCCTCTGGAGTCAAATGTTTGAAGAGTGTGTGTTAATGTGGTTTGGTGACTCCCTACATTCTTGAAATGCTCATTCTTCATGTTGGCTGTCATACACTCTAGGAATATAGTTTACTAACCCTGTGTGCATTAACCCTGTTCCCACACAGTTCATCTTGCATGCAATCTAAAGAATGTTTGCGAACTGTACTGACTTTACTATAAACTATTAGAGATCATGAAGGAACCCCGATCACAGAAGAGAACACCATAGAGACATGGGCTTGCGGGCGAGCGTGCTCTGACATGTTGCACGTGACGATTATGCAACCTAAGTTTCATCTCTTTTTCTCACTATGCTTTCATGTCGACATTTGGAAAAGTCTTCTTAATTCGAAAAGTCAAAATCCCCCCAAACTTCAGGCGCTATAATATTTTGTGTGAGGCTCGCAGCAACATGCAATTTCTCTGTCTACAGCAAATGCAAAAACTGCTGCGCCATGAGGCAAATCGAACACAGAAAAAGTCTCGTTACATAATATCCAATGTTTCTCAACTTTCACAAGCAATTTCTCCTCATTCATATTTAGATAATTATTATACGTGGGGATCTGTGCTTCAGTCCAGTGAGATTTCAATGTGGGTGAAGCTACCCAAAACAATTAAATATTTAATTATACAATTGAAATACTTTTTTTATTAAAATTACTTTTTACATTTTTTTTTTTAATTGAGAATAAATTTACATAATTTCATGTTATGTTCTAAATATAGCTTTAAAACAAGGACATAGTAATAAAAGAAAACAAAGAAACAGATTACAAGAAATAAACAAAGAATGCTTTCAGTAGTTATCCACTTTTTTCTTCAGCGCGGAAGTAAGCCTATGGCTGAATATAGGGAAATAACGAGAAGAATAACAACATGCAGTAAACAGTAAAACTGTTTGCACTACAAACCAGTGTGCCCATAAAATAACATGGTAAAACATAATACCAATTTGCAATATCATGGAGTTTTGTACAAAATGCCAGCCCCATAAACGGTATAAATGGCCATGCCCACTTATTCTGGAAGTAAAAGGTGGATAACACTGTTTATTTATTCAGAATATTATCTGGTTAAGATTGTGTAAAATATGTACAATGTCCAACAGTTAACCCAGGGATTCTCAAACGTTTTTGTCAGTTGAACCACTTTGATCTAAAATATTTACTTGAAAAATTCCCTGAGACTTAATATTTCAATAACTTAACAACACATTCACATGTTCATGGTCCTTTTATATCATTTAAGGGGCACATGATATGTAGCCAAACAAGTGTAGTCTTCTTTTAGTGTTTTTACTAGGGGTTGACTAGGGTTGGGCGATATGGCAAAAAAAATGATCACGATAATTTTTTTCATATCAGTCGATATCGATAATCATCACGATACATGTCAAATCTTTATATCTATCAATTTTTAAGGCAGATTTTTACTCCTGAATGAAAGAACATGACAAATACTTTCCAAACAATGATCAATTGAGGTAAAATACAGATTAGAATATTACTAGTAAAATCAACATCAATACAATACAATATTATTTATATTAATAGAATATATAAAACGTTTTTATAAAAAAAATAAGAACTGTAATATGATACAACACTTGTAACATGGCTCTGACTGTAAATGCAGAGTTAAAGTGATTTTTAAGTATATTTATCATTCAACAAAAATAAGAATAGACAAATCTTTTCAGCATGCCAATCCCTTTTGCAGCTGATTTAACACATTTTGTAAAATGTTTTAGCTGTCTGACAATATAAATAAAAAAATAATGGCTCAGGGCTCAACGCTTACTTTTCTTGCTAGGAGCACTTGTCAAAACTCTGATAAAAAATTAGCCTTCCTATTACGAGGTGATATTTGACTCCTCAAAGTGATTTACAGGGGAATTTTGTTTTTTACCTTTGTTTTTACTTGTTTAATGAGGCTCAGAGGTGACATGAGTGCAATCAAAATCATAGATTCATGTTGAGATTAATGTTTTAAATATAAAATTTTGAATACAGAAATATTAATGATTTAAATAACTGAACAGATCTGCCAGCAGGTGGCGGTAAGACACTGATTTAATTACTGAATCATATCATTCATTTGATTCGTTCGAACGGATGGTTTCGGGAATATAAGTAAGTGTCTGTCTTTATGAATGGGAAACTGAATC
>NC_133370.1:9876531-9896739 GCF_049309525.1 Garra rufa
GCCCATACATTTTTATTCATTATAATACACTTATTAATTAATTAAAATATATCAATTATATATAATAAATTTATTCAAAGCGTAATTATAATGTCTTGCCCACATATTTTTATTAATAAAAAATACATTATAAATACGCTATGTATACATTTATTATATATTATTCATGTATTTTAAATAATCATCAAGTGTATTTTTTATTAATAAAAATATTTGGGCAATACATTATAAATACGCTTTGTATACATTTGTCATATATTATTCATGTATTTTAAATAATCATCAAGTGTATTTTTTATTAATAAAAATATTTGGGCAATACATTATAAATACGCTTTGTATACATTTGTCATATATTATTCATGTATTTTAAATAATCATCAAGTGTATTTTTATTAATAAAAATATTTGGGCAATACATTATAAATACGCTTTGTATACATTTGTCATATATTATTCATGTATTTTAAATAATCAACAAATGTATTTTTTATTAATGAATATATGTGGCCAATACATTATAAATACGCTTTGTATACATTTTTTATATATTATTCATGTATTTTAAATAATTAATAAGTGTATTTTTTATTAATAAAAAACATGTGGGCAATACATTATAAATACGCCTTGTTTACATTTGTTATATTATTATTGTATTTTAAATAATCAGTAAGTTTATTTTTATGTATAATTAGTATATTTAAAGGTTTATGAATATGTTTCAAATGTATTATAAGTGGTAACAAAATACATTTTTGGAAATGCTGAGATAGTATGTTAAAAGCACGTTTTAGTTCATCTTCATGGTGTCTCAAAATAGCACAGTTGAGTACACTTAGATGATCTTAAGTTTATCTTAAGGAGTACTTAAGAATAACTTTAGTATATTAAAGGTTGTATCAGCGATTCTAGCCTGAAACATAAAGTGTAAAATTCAGCTTATCTTTCATCACGATCCGCTCGCTGCCTGCCCCATAAATTGTCTGTGAAAAAACCGCGTCTCTCTGGTCAGCCTAGGGTCCGAGATATGCCAAAAAAACAATCGGCACTACCAACCTTTCCACAGCAAAACAAACATTGTTCCAACCAATCAGCGTCAGGGGTTTGGTGTTGTGGACTTTCGCTCCGCCTCCCTCACATCCCTGCACCAGTAGGAAAGTCCACAACACGAACCCCCTGACGCTGATTGGTTGGAACACGGTTTGTTTATCTGTGGTTATTGTTGATAGTGCCGATTGTTTTTTTGGCATATCTCGGACCCTAGGCTGACCAGAGAGACGCGGTTTTTTCACAGACAATTTAGGGGCCGTTCACATGAAGCGTCTTTTGCGCGCGCAAGTTCGTTATTTCAAATGGAGACGCGCGGCTTGCGCGCGCATTTTGGAAGCGACGCGGTCGCGACGCGCACGCGGTGCGACGCGCTCGTTTTTTCCGGGCGCGTCCGCGCCGCATCGAGATAAAAACATCTCAACTTTTCAGAATGTCGCAAGCGCACCGCAGCTTGGAGCTAGAACGCAGCTGATGGTTGCTTAGAAACGGCAGACGCTTCCGGAGCGCAAGCGCCTGAGCGCTTTGTTGACAAGGAAGAAAGCGGCGCGCCTAGAGTTTTCCACGCGTTTTTAGGCGCGACATGTGAACGGCCCCTTATGGGGCAGGCAGCGAGCGGATCGTGAATAAAGGTCAGCTGAATTTGACACTTTATGTTTTAGGCTAGAAATCGCTGATACAACCTTTAAGTACAAAATCAGTGCCCGAAAATAGAGCACTTTAAGTACATTAGGGAAGTGCACTAAGTGTACTTAAATTGTATTTTAGCACACTTTTTTCACACTTTGTATATTCTTTTAATATATTATTGTTATACTTTAAATTAGTCATAAATATATTTATAAATGTTCAAAAGTAGGGTTCAAGTGTATTTCTAGTTGTAACTAAATATATTTTTTTAAATACAGATATAGTATGTTAAAAGCACATTTTAGTTCAATTTCATGGTGTCTCAAAATAGCACAGTTGAGTACACTTAGATGGTATTAAGTTTATCTTAACATATACTTAATACTATTTTTTAGTACAATAAGTACAAAATTAGTGTGTGAAAATAGAGCACTTTTAGTACATTACTGAAAAGTGTACTAAGTATACTTAAAGTGTATTTTAGCACACTTTTTTCACATTTTGAATATTCTTTTAATATATTACTATTATACTTTAAATTAGTCTTAAATATATTTATAAATGTTTAAAAATAGGGTTCAAGTGTATTTCTAGTTTTAACTAAATATATTTTTTAAAATACAGATATAGTATGATAAAAGCACATTTTAGTTCAATTTCAGGGTGTCTCAAAATAGCACAGTTGAGTACACTTAGATGGTATTAAGTTTATCTTAACATATACTTAATACTATCTTTTAGTACATTAAGTACAAAATTAGTGTGCGAAAATAGAGCACTTTTAGTACATTACTGAAAAGTGTACTAAGTATACTTAAATAAAGTGCATTTTAGTGCACTTTTTTTTTACCTGGGTAAATATATCACTATTGTAATTACAGTGGACAGCTGTACATGTGCATTTGTTGCTGCCATAAAGCAATCTGTAATTTTGTTAAACAAAAGAATAAACCATTAAACGCATTGTACTTCTATCTCTCACTGCCTTGTTTTCATTCATCATTACACAATTAGAGGCGGTGCTACCCTGACTAAAGGCAATTTGTACCAACAGAAGTTGTCAGTGCTGCAATGCATAACCTACATTGTTTGCTTGTTTTTATGTGAGATCTTTCATGTTGATATGCTTTGATGTTCTGTCATCTGATTGCTGTTATAAGAAGACTTGTTTAATATTCTCTGGAAAGCTAAAGCGTTACCAAGAATCACATCACCCTACATGCTGCTGTCATGACAATGTTGTCCATTAACGCCCTGAAATTCCTAGAATACGCTGCCATCTCAGTGCAACTCTTTGTACAATTAACCTGTGCCGACTCGCCCACTGCAATGGGATACACTAGTGCTGATAGGTGCACTGAATACTACAATACAGCAGATAAAACAGGACTTACTGTCCCACACCCTCAGAGTCTAAAAAAATGTCCTGCAGTCAATGCCATTCAGAAACTTTAGGTCAGGACACTATCATGTCAGTATGTCTGCCCTCAAGCCTAATTTCAGCAGTGTGTTTGTTGAGTAAGCAGAAAGCTCAGTAACAGGACAATATGTTCTAGTTCAGATGCATCACACTGTAATTGCCCTAATGGAAGCAAGATGAGCTATAAAGCAGCTCTGTGTGTGTGTGTGTGTGTGTGTGTGTGTGTGTGTGTGTGTGTGTGTGTGTGTGTGTGTGTGTGTGTGTGTGTGTGTGTGTGTGTGTGTGTGTGTGTGTGTGTTTGAGAGAGGCAATGACTCACAAGGGTGTATCCTCACTATAATTCATACAACACACACTCTTGGCTTTCTGCCTGACAAAGATATATGTAATATTTATATTTGTAAATCTGCTACTGACAGCATGGAGATCCACCCTGTAAAGTATGTACACACACACTCACTCTCTGTCTCTCTCTCTCTCTCTCACACACACACACACACACACACACACACACACACACACACACACACACACACACACACAGAACACACACACACACACACACACACACACACACGTTGGGTTTACATGTTTTATGGGGACATTCCATAGGCGTAATGGTTTTTATACTGTACAAACCGTACTTTCTATGGCCCTACACCTACCCTACTCCTAAACCTAGCCCTCACAGGAGATTGTGCAAACTTTTACTTCCTCAAAAAAACTCATTGTGCATGATTTATAAACCTGTTTCCTCATGGGGACCTGAGAAATGTCCCCACAAGGTCAAAATCTACTGGTATTCCTATCCTTGTGGGGACATTTGGTCCCCACAACGTGATGAATACCAGGCACACACACACACACACACACACACACACACACACAGTGGTATCGCCCATCCTTACTCCACAACCCACGCTGAAGTGTATTTTTCAAATTCAAATATTGCCGCATTAAGAAACGACAGGTTCTAAGACAGGAGACTCGAACGCTCATTGGCTCTCGTCGCCTGCATTCGTCACATATTACGTCATGCCCTGTTTCTGCTGAGATGTGTTTGAATGATGCGCGGGCGCCTTTATGGAGTGGACCAGGATAATAACCTGGATAATATTTTCAGCTATTATCAATTTAAATTCTGCTCTGCACCTCAAACAAACCTACAGTATTCCACCAGAGAGGACTGCGGCTGCAAACGCATCGTCATTTGGATCACTTTTTGGTACGGCTGTTGACATTTTTCTGTCTGTCATGTTTTTCTTTATTACTGTACAGAGAGATTTATGGTTAATGTTAGGTTTAGAGGTAGGAGTAGGATTAGCGACTATAAAAAACATTTTATGCTATATCGTTACTAAAATTGTAATTTCCCTGCATATTTTGGTCAGTTACATTTTTATATCCTTTTATATTTGCTATAAATTGGGTAGGTTTAGGTTTGGGGGTAGGTTAAGGGAGCTAAAAATCTAAATCGCATATAAATAAAATGATAAAAATGCATATTTGCTATAAAATGGGTAGGTTTAGGTTTGGGGGTAGGTTAAGGGGGCTATTAATAAAATGATTTTAAAAAAGGCATTGATATGAATATCTTAATGAAATAAAAAATACGTAAATATAGTTTTTTAGCTAAAAATACATAGTTATTTGTACGTTTTAAATGTTGAAATACATCTAAATTGTACATTTCAGCATCAACGAAAACGTACAAAAATGTTCGTTTTGTGCCTGTAAACGTTACTGTCACAATCTGGCTGAGTGGAGGAGTGAGATGAAGCAGGAGAACCGGATTAAATGAATATAAACAGTTTATTTAAACAAAACACTGAAACTAAATACAAACAAACAAAAACCGGGAGCAAGCAACGAACGCATGTAACAATACATCAACGGACACTGGGGAGTGAGCAGACACAGACTTTATACACAGAAACATGGGCGTGGTCACAAACAAGATAACAAGATGACAAGGGGGAAATACAAATATGGGCAAGACTAGACCAAATGAGACAGAACTAAAGGGGGAGACAAGGACTAAACCATTAGAACTAGAAACATGGGGGGAAAAACACTTGGAAAACATGACAGAACAGGACAAAACACAGACATATTCCTGACAGTTACATATAAACAATGAGGCCAGGCTGAATTCTCAAAAACACTTTGATTCTCATTTGAGGACTCCTTTAAAAAGTTGTTTTGTGTTAAACCCCTGAATAGTTTAAAGGTGCCATAGAATGGAAAACTGTGTTTACCCTGTCATAGTTAAATAATAACAGTTCAGTACATGGACATGACATACCATGAGTCTCAAACACCAACATTTCCTCCTTCATATATAAATCTAGTGCTTGCAAAAGACCACCGAAAAATAGGTAAATTCCAACATAAGACAAACTGTTACGAAACTTTCCCGAGATCGTTAATAGTTACGCCTCCAACATTTGCATCGCCCAATTATCGGTAACGTCAGCACATCGATAATACAAGGCAATCCATTGAAGGGACACGGTTAGCTTAATGCTAGCGCTAGCCTGTTACATTGCAATATATAGGATTTCACTTATCACATAAACAGAGAGATGACTGCGCTGATGATGGTGAAGGATGGAGAAATAACTGCGTTGATGATGGCGAATGATTTACAGATCTTGAGAATCACTGAGAAGCAGCTCAACTTGTGTGGTAAGTACTTGTGTCTCTCCATTGTAACTTTACACAGAGCACATGCATCACAGTATGAGCATCATGAGACTAAAATGTTGGCGATTCAAAACGGCAGATTCAACAAACCGCATATTAAAAGCGGCCAGAGCTCCTAATTAAATATATATTTTTTTCCATGTGCAAGCTATAGAGATGAGAAGCTCTGTGAAACATCCAATCAGAGCAGATCTCATTAATATTCATGAAGCTTCCAAATAAGGCAAAAACAGAGCATTTCATTCTAGGGACAAATCCTAGGGTTGTAAATGGACCTGTAAAACCATTTCTGGAGATTTTTTGCCTTTTCCTATGCCATATACCTTCTATGTAGATATCAGAGAACAATTTAAAATATTCTCTAATGGCATTCTATGGCACCTTTAAGTTCAAAAATGTACATCAGCATTATTTTTAAGAGTGTACAATCTTTTAATTTTATGTAGTACAAAAATATATAAAATATTTTTTTTTTTATGTATACATTTTGGAAGTAGGGATGTATTCCCATTCAGTCACAAGAACATCAGTGAGGTCAGACACTGATGTTGACTTATAGGGTCTGACTCAAATAGAATAGAAACCGAAATAACTGTTCCTAGCTTTCTGATAATAGTTTGTCGCCATCTACCAGTGTGCTTTGGTAATACATCGTATTGCAGGGGGAAAAAGTCTCTTTTTAATCATTAAATCTCTGGTGGTGAAGACAACATTTGAGATAGTTTAAGTAAACATTTTTTTAATGAAAATTCTTGAATTACAAATCAACCATATAATTTTATGTATTTATTTTATTTTTGCAGAGTTCAGAAGGTACTGCATAAGAGGAATGACTCAGGTATGTATGGTATAATCATCTTATATGCAATGTCTATAGTTTGTCCCTTTTTGCTTACATTACAAAAAAAGTGAGAAAGATCCATGTTTCATGCCACAAGCCCTTGCTCATACATACTCGTAGAACTTACAGCCAACAAAGTGATTGAAACAACATCTAAACTACAAAAACATGTAACATCAGTTAAGTAATCCTCACTATGGCAAATCATTTTTATCTCATAAACTTGAATATTAATTGTAAACAATCATTCTAAGAAAAACTTTGTTTATTATTCTGTAAAGCGTTATATTTAAGATTAAGATATTTGATTTAGTTCAAATTAATATTTAGAATCAAGAAACTGTATTAAAATATAGAGCCATCATTTCGTTCTTGATGTGATGTGCAATACAGCATGGAAAATAAAATGATCTATTAGCTTTCATTGTTTCCATTCACTCTTTTTCTGCAAGCACATCATCTCCTTGATCAATCTTTTTCAGAACAAGATTGGCTTTTTTCATTTTCTGAAGTCCAGCAATGCGTTCCTCAAAGCCAGGTCTTTTTTCCTCCTGCTCTGTTTTGATCAAGATTTCAAAATATTCATCTGTGGAGAGAGATATCGGTTTCAGTGCAATTTCATTCAGTCGTCTCAAGCAGTTAGAGGAGAGTTTGATCAGTTTCTTAAGACTGCCTTCAATTCTACGTAATTCATCTTCAAGTACATCGATTATTTGCATTGTGTTCATGAACTTTCCTTTGGCCTTTATGAAGTTTTCTTTCAGCTCTTCAATGGTTTTTTTCTCTATTTTTGTTTCATATGTCCACATGAAATTTTCCCTTGAATGAGCAGAGTAATGGCAGTTTCCAGGGCAGATAATGCAGTGGTCATTCTCCATCACTGCACAAGTTTGCAAAGCATTCTCTTCAGGGAGGAAGCAGTTGGAGTGACAGGTGAAGAAGCAGGAGTTGCAATTCATGGTAAAGCAGTTTACAGGGGTTCTGTTTGCTTTCATCACCTCTACCTCTTGTACAAAATTCTCATTTTGTACCATGTTCTCATTCTCACTTTCCAAATATTGCTTTAATTTTTTTATCTCACTCATTTTAGAGAGACCAGCAGTTATTTGAGGGGTCAGACTCGCCATGGCTTTCTCAAGGCGCTCTCGTTCCTCCAAGACCTTTATAGTCAGTGTGAGATCTTTGCTTTCAATGGCCCCCAGTGTTTTGAAAAAAGCCTTCATCTGTTTAAAGGTTTGGTCCCAGACAAGCTCTGTCATTTTATGTCCTCCATCACAATCATCATCATCTGAATCATTGTCAGAGGTTGTAGGCTCTTCTGTTTTTTTGTCTGCATACACAGCTGAATTGTTGAACTTGAAATGGGTGGGTTGTCCCTTTTTATTCTTTTGACAGGGCAGATCTGCTGCTTTGATGGCATCTAGAACTGGGATGTCTTTACCATCTGCAAATGTCACCAAAACTATGATGTTCTCTGCGATGTCTTTGCCAAAAATTGACAAGACTGAGTCAAAGATGTACCTTTGGTTGGCACTCAGGCGGGCAAGAGAGGCTTGGACAACGAAACAGATGGCATCAATGTGATCGATTCCCAAAGGGCTACAAAGAAAGCTTTTGATCTGCTCTGTAATACGTTTATCATGTGCGATTCCTCTTGTATCACCAAATCCTGGTGTGTCTACAATTGTGAGGGAGTAGGGAATTTCAAAGCCAGGCTGATTGTACAGCTCAAAAGATGAGACGATAGATGTCTGACTCTCTGCCTGTGTGCGATTGGTCACTTCATTGATTAGTTTGTAGCGATAGGTCTCCTGCAATTTTACACCCAGTATGTAATTGGCCATCACATTGATGAGCATGGTTTTTCCTGCACCTGTTGATCCCAAAAGAAGAATTACTTTGTTTTTCACATCCTCCACTTTTCTTCCGAAAACATATTGATTAAAACTTACATTCTCTGACGTTTTTTGGTGTAGAAACAGTGTATGAATTGATGGATTGCCCTTTTTTATTCGTTCAGATTGATTCAAGAACAAACCACTTCCATTCTTATTTGATTTTTTACTCTTAAAACTGGCTGAAAACACAGTTTCAGAACTGGGGAGACTCACTCCATCATCGCCACAGTTTGCAAAAACTCTGACTGTGTAATTTGTGTCTTGTTTCAGTCCCTGAAGAGTGCACTCTCTGTTCGTAGATTTCTCAGACCTCCAGGGTTTTTCATTTTCCTGATCCTTTGTGCATTCTCTGAACTCCAACACATAACCAGTGATCAGAACATCCTCACCCACAGATGTAGGAACATCCCAGACTACAGTTATAGACTCAGATTCTACCTGTTTTACTGTAGGTGCTCCAGGAGGAGCACATGGGCGAGTCCTGAAGAATGATGTTGTGTCACTTGTCAGACTTACTCCTGGACGACACACAGCCTTGCAGGTAAAACAATATTCTGTATGTGGTTTTAACTGCTTGACGGTGACCTGATCAGAAACCCCATCAGTAAACACCTCTGTCCATTCAGAGCTCTGTGCAGACTGATATGAAATACAGTACGAGTCCACAAAGCTAACACCGCGGTCAGAAGGTTTGATTTGCAGATGTATGCAGTCATGCTCAGCACTCAAGAAAACCGGCATTGGTGGTTTTGAGGGAAGCTCATACTGTGAGCTGATGAGTCTCCTCCTTTCGAAAACATGAATTGAAGAGGCAGTGCTGAGTTCATCTGGGATTGATGCAATGCAGAATTCAATGTTCTTTCTTTCTTTATTGGCTTCTTTAAAGTCTAGGAAGGCCTGTATGGTTTCTCTGGTCCCTGCAGTTACATCTCCTGATGCAAACCATTTCTCTGTCTTCTTTGAAGACTTTTGGTCATAACTTAATTGCTCTCCATTGTTGCTTGATTGGTTTTCTAGGTAATTCTCCAAGTCTGAAAGGTATGGTTCATTTTCGTATAAGGAGGTGAGTACAAAAGCTATCACATAGTCATTGGATGCTTTCAAGACAACTTTGTCCAATTCGATGCTGGATGAACAAACAGGAACATCTTTCATGATGTTGAGGTATGATCTAACAACATTCATCTCTCGCTCTTGGTCACTTAGATACTTGGTTAACAGAGCACCCTTAAATGGAGATCTTTCTTGGTCTTTCAGGGCATCAACAAGCTCCTGTTCTTCTTTTCCTCCACCCCTTATGGATGGAAGAAGCCTGCAGAGATGTTTCTGAAAAACAGTTTTATAATCTGAACAGAGGTCTTTACATTTTCTGATCTTAGCTGTGATTTCAGGGAATTGAATGGCAAGATTGTCCCTCATCATGTCTTGACATTGAATGTCACAATTATGCAGTTCATCCATGATCCGTTGGACTCGTCGTATTAGGCTAACGCTGATCTCCCTGACTAACTGAGCGGCTGCCGAATCAAGTTTTTTCAGCGGGTAAAGCCATGCAGTCATGGGCACAGCATTTTCTCCATTTTTTCCCAACAGTTTTGGTAGCTCTGAGTACACTTTGATGGCATCAACATAGGAAACCGGATTGTTTTCCAGTGCAAAGTCTCCATGAAAAGTGCAGCTGAACTTGTCAATTTTCTCTTGATTCATTTCATTCATTTTCAAAGATGCCTGACCCTCTACTGATATTAAAGGTATCTTTTTGATTGATGCATGGAGGTCACCTTGTATCTCTTGATGGTTTTCATTGGACGAAACCTCACGATCAAAAATAAAGAACGCTTGAGCTCCATACAGTAGAGCTGTAACAACATGTGTGGCCGAACCCTCCTGAAATACATTGCAGTGTTTCACGTTCCCTACTCCAAGATGCTCCATAGTTAACTGCTCAAAGCGTGAGGTTGTATGATACTGTAAAGTAACTCGAGACTGATGTTTCGATGACTTCTTGTCATTTAAATAGTCTCCTGACCCTTTTACACTGACTAATCCACTCATAAAGCTGGCTTCAAGAGCTGCAGAGACATTAAGAGCATTTACTTTGTCTTCACTTGAATCTGAGGCAATGATTTTGAAGTCAGTGTTTGCCTGTGGCTGTACATCAATATTATTGTGCAGCATCTTAGCATCCCAGAGAGTTATTCCTTAAAAAAAAGAAAAAGAAAAAAAAGTGTGCGTGTGTTTGTTTTTATTTACATTTTACACAGTGTCTTAACTCTTTTGGAGGTTATAAAGCTAACCAAAGTTGTTGTTTTTTTTTACCTGGAACGAGGAGATCTCTTCGGCAGTCATAAAGCATCCCTAGTTGAAAAGGGCGGCCAAGACAAGCCATTTGAATGGTCTCAGAGTCCGACATCTTTCTAAAACATTGAAATTGACAAAATAAGCTTTTAGAGAGCAGATTTATAAAGGGAAAATTATAAACCTAGGTAACATACACAGCCGTGCGTGATCATTCATTTTGGAAAGTGACTGGAAGAATGAAAAAAAATAGTGCTGGCTCATACTAGCTTGCGTCTGATGGTCAGTCACAGTAGATTTTGCAGCAGCTCTGGACAGACATGGGTCTTGTTAGCGTTGCTAGCGTGCAAATGACATTTGAGTGTACTTTAATAAGCCCATACACTTGATACAACATATCAACATTCAACATTGTATGAATATCACCGCTGTATTAATCAACAACAGGCTGCACCTATATCTTTTAATATTATTTTAATTTTAATGAGGTGTTACAACATTTCCACCAAATATTGATGTCTTTATACTTACATATAATAAAAAAAGAAAAGAAAAGCATGCTTTTGAAAAGCATGTATTTTTCTTGTATTTAAAGGAACACTCCACTTTTTTTGGAAATAGGTTAATTCTCCAACTCCCCCCGAGTTAATAAGTTGAGTTTTACCATTTTGAAATCCATTCAGCCTTTCTCCTGTTCTGGCGATATCACTTTTAGCATAGCTTAGCATAAATCATTGAATCCTATTAGACCAATAGCATCGCATTCAAAAATGACCAACGAGTTTTGATATTTGTTGCTGCGTGATATTACTGCGCCTGTTGCGTCCATATTACGGCAGCAAACTTCCTTGACTATTACACTGGAATGGGAGTGTAGTTCCTAATCTTATAGGCCTAGAAAATCGCAGCTTTACATTTTCCGCCGGTCTTAGTACATGATATAACTACAGAAGAGTCAAGTTTTAAATAGGACAAATATCGAAACTCGTTGGTCATTTTTGAACGCGATGCTATTGGTCTCATAGGATTCAATGATCTATGTTAAGTGATATCGCCAGAACAGGAAAACAGCTGAATGGATTTCAAAACGGTAAAACTCAACTTATTAACTCGAGTTGGAGAATGAGCATATTTCCAAAAAAGTGGAGTGTTCCTTTAATGACCTAACTTGCCAGATAATGACATTAAAGAATTAATTAAATGGAACTGTATTACTCAGAATGTACAAGCAATATTTCATATTTGAAAAGTGGAATATGGTCCACAGTGCATTTATTGATCTTTTTTATTTTTTTATTTAATTTGTTGAGGTTTGGATTTTAAAATTAATCTTTTTTTTATAGAAGTCTCTTCTGCTCACCAAGCCTGCATTTATTTCATCCAGAGTACATTTGACTATTTAAAATAACTGTTTTCTATTTGGATATATTTTAAAATGTAATTTATTCCTGTGATCAAAGCTAAATTTTCAGCATCATTACTCCAGTCTTAAGTGCACCATGATCCTTTAGAAATCATTCTAATATGATGATTTGTTGTTCAAGAAACAAAGAAAAGCTTTTGTAACATTATACACTATACCATTCAAAAGATTGGGGGATAAAATAAATTATACATATTAATACTTTTATTTAGCAAGGATGCTTTAAATTGATCAAAAGTGATGATAAAGACATTTATATCACGTGAGTGGAGTAATAATGCTAAAAATTCAGCTCTGAAATCACAGGAATAAATTACATGTTAAAATATATTCACATAGAAAACAGTCATTTAAACAGTAAAAATATTTCAAAAGTTTACTGTTTTTGCTGTACTTTGGAAAGTGATAAATGCAGGCTTGGTGAGCAGAATACACTTCTTTAAACAAACATTAAAAATAGTGTGTGTGTGTGTGTGTGTGTGTGTGTGTGTGTGTGTGTGTGTGTGTATATATATATATATATATATATATATATATATATATAATTTTTTGTTATTTGTAATGATACTTTTTGTTGTTCTGCAGATGGAAGAAAGTCGTGCATGTTTGGCATTACATACAGATGAATAAAAGATGACACAAATTTTTAAATAATTGATTGAAATTTTTAAATTGTCTTTGGATCAACTTATAAACATATCTACACATATTAATATTAAGACAATAACATCTATACGTAAAGGGCATTTTAAAAGTAGCAATATAATTTTTGGACATGGTCAAATGTTTCCAAAATAGACCTTAATTTAAAAATAAAGTAGCTGTTTTTTCATAGAAAAAAAGCACCCACTTACTGTAATGGAATTGTTATCACGTGTATAAACACCTGCAAAAATAGCAACAAAAATAACAATGATTCCATTAAGTAATAAAGTCCTTGGACCAGTTAATAAATTATCATTACAGTGCTCCATAGCATTTCAGAGATTACATCATTTAATAGTACACACCTTTTTTATCCAGTAGGTTGTGTGCCTCCAGAATGATTTGTCCTTCTCAGCCTGAGTTCCAGACCTTGATTATTGTGAACTGAGTGCTGGGTTTTTATAGTTATGTAAGGCCACACCTTGCAACAGTGTGATTGGCCAGCTGCTCTTGAAATAGAATTGTGTTGACGTGTACAATTGTGTGTTTTCTGACATGTTGCTTGTGGGTGTTAATAAACATGCCAATAAAACAAATTGAATGATTTTTAGTTCTTTGCATGTACAAAGAGAATATTATGTACAAAGAGAAACAGCTGCAGCTATATGATTTCACAAAAAACGTTTAGCCAGTCACTTTCAAGTCAGATTTTAATTCGTATTAACTTTTAAATCTTCACACTATAGAATGATGGAAGTGTGAGCCTGTACTGTTTGCCTTGCAGTGTAAAAATCAGTAAACCGTTGTTGCACAATTTTCGGTTATACCCAACAATTATTTTTGTATGTTTTATTTGTCAGTAAAGTTGTACAGAGTAGTGCAGTAACACTTTAACTGTACTTAAAAGGTACACTGTGGTCAATTGTTCTTTATAGGATTTACAGAAGATCTAGTTATTTTTCAGAGATATATGTCTTGAAGGACTTGTGATATTGTAATTGCTTCACTGATATTTATGTCATTTTTGAGCAACATTACCCTTCAAGGAAGACCTTTAGGAACAGCTTTCATGTAAATCTTGTCTATAAATGCCTGCATGTTTGCTGCTGGTTTCCCTTTTTTTCGTTATTTCTGGATTTTTGTATTATAGGCTTTCTTTAAGTTGCATTTAGTCATTCTTGAGCCCATGTTTCATTGTAATACTATGCTTCCTTGAATGTCATGTTAGTGATTCTTTGCATTTCAAAACTGTATTTACATCCTCTTGATCTGTGTCTGCGAACCAAATTTGATGCATTTTATTCTTTTTGTCATATCCTTTTGCATTATTAAAGGACGCTTTAAGCTCTAGTACAGCTTTTGTGGCTGCCGTTTACACATTTCTTGACTTTCATTTCACTGATTCTTTGCATTTTCATACTGTACTTAGATTTCTAGCCTTTCATCAGACCATCAAAAAATAAATAAATCATCTTTCATTTTCTTAGTTTACTTGTAAAGTATATTGTTACTATTTGATCTGGAAAAAATTTGATCTTTTAAAAAAATTAAAAAAGGTTATTGTGACTTTTTATCTCAGAATTGTGAGATATAAACTTGTAATTGTGAATGCAAATGCAGGTTTGTATTTTGCAATTCTCAATTCTCAAGTTTATATCTGCCAGTTCTGACTTTTTTCCCCCTGAATTGTAAGATATAAACTCGTAATTGCATGTTATAAAGTCAGTGAGTTTATGTCTCACAATTCTGACTTTTTTCTCAGAATTACGTGATACAAACTCGCAATTCTGATTTTTTTTTTTCCACAGAATTGTGTGATATAAACTCTGGGAAATTAAGTTAGATGTTTATTTTATATCACTTAATTCTGAGAAAAAAAAGATTTGTGAATTTATATCTCACAATTCTGACTTAATAGCATGCAGTTATGAGTTTATATCACACAATTCTGAGTTCATTTCCCAGAATTGCGAGTTTTTATCTCACAATTCTTATTTTATCAGTAATATTTATCAGTAAAAATATTTATTTATCAGTAATATTCTACATTAGGACTCATACCCCAGTAAAAAAGGTCTAGCGATGCCCCCGATTAAGATGCTCTTGCTCTGTGCTTTGTGGAGCAAATTTTAGACATATTTTACATTTTTTGGCTCCAGTAAAGGGGAGACATAGGGGGCATCATTTATGTGAGTTTTGCTTCCTTGTTTGTTGTATGTTAGTGATTTTTTACATTCCCAAACTGCATTCAGATCCTCTTGCATTCATTTTATATCCTTTTAGCTTCAGTATAGGGCCATGTAAATGAGTTTTAATTGTTTTCATATTTCTGCATTGCATTTGCATGACTTTTGCTTCCTTGTTTCCTGAATGTTAGTGATTCTTTGCATTTCGAAACTGTATTCAGATCCTTTTGATCTGTGCCTGCGAACCAAATTTGATGCATTTTAGACTTTTTGTCATATCCTTTTGCATCATTAAAGGATGCTTAATTGCTTTTATGCACTAGTACAGCATTTATGGCTTCTGTTTACTCATTTCTTGACTTTCATTTCACTGATTCTTTGCATTTTCATACTGTACTCAGATCAGGAGCATTTCTAGCCTTTTGTCAGATCATCAAAAAAAAAATCATCTTGAATTTTCTTAGTTTACTTGTAAAGTATATTGTTACTATTTTGTTGTGAGAAACCACTGCAGACGATTCAGGAATTGATCTGGAATTGGTCCAAACTGAATCACAAATAATTTAGTTTAATTAGTCCCAAGTGTCATGTGTCTGTTTCTGCCACTAAATAAAAAATAAATAAATAAAAGGTTATTGTGACTTTTTATCTCAGAATTGTGAGATATAAACTTGTAATTGTGAGTTATTAAGTCAGAATTGTGAGATATAGACTCACAATTTCTAGAAATAAAGTCATAATTGCGAGATAAAAATTCTGACTTTTTTTTCCATGCAAATGCAAGTTTCTCAATTTCGCAATTCTCAATTTCTAGCAATCGCAAGTTATCTGCCAGTTCTGACTTTTTCCCTCAGAATTGTGAGATATAAACTCATAACTGCATGTTATAAAGTCAATTAGTTTATGTCTCACAATTTTAACTATATTTTTTAAAATTGTGAGTTAATTTCTCAGAATTGAGACTTTTTCTCACAATTCTGACTTTTTTTCTCAGAATTGCATGATACAAACTCGCAATTCTGATTTTTTCCCCATAGAATTGTGAGATATAAACTCTGAGAAATAAAGAATTTGAGTTTATCTCATGTAACTTGGAGAAAAAAAGATTTGTGAATTTAAATTCAATTAAACTTTATATCACACAATTCTGACTGAATTTCCCAGAATTGCAAGTTTTATTCTATAATTCTTATTTTATCAGTAATATTTATCAGTAAAAAGATTAATTTATCAGTAAAAAAAGATTTATCAGTAATATTCTACATTATCTGATTAAGATGCTCTGTGTCTTTTGGAGCAAATTTTTGGCATATTTGACATTTTTTGGCTCCAGTAAAGGGGAGACATAGGGGGCATCAGTTATGTGAGTTTTGCTTCCTTGTTTCTTGTATGTTAGTGATTTTTTACATTGCCAAATTGCTTTCAAATTCTCTTGCATTCATTTTACATCATTTTGGCTTCAGTATATAGGGCCATGTAAATGAGTTTTAATTGTTTTCATATTTCTGCATTGCATTTGCATAACTTTTGCTTCCTTGTTTCCTGAATGTTAGTGATTCTTTACATTCCCAAACTGCATTCAGATCATCTTGCAAATTTTAAACACTCATTTTATATCCTTTTAGCTTCAGTATATGAGGGCCATGTAAATGAGGCTTAATTGTTTTTAAGTTCCTGCATAGCATTTGTGTGACTTTCACTTCCTTGTTTCTTCAGTGTCATGTTACTCATCTTTGAATTCCTACAAGTACATTCAGATTGTTTTGTGCTGGTAGGCTTTCTATATGTTGTAGACATTCGTTTTCAGAGGGACCTGTTAAATAAATGCATGGTTTCAAGTTAAAAACTACAATTTTATAATTTAATTAATCCTTTTAGGTGGCAAACATTATTTTGTTGAGCTCAGTTGATTTGACATAATAATGTTGATCATTACATTAACTTAATATTGTAAATGCAATTTTCTTTAAAAAATTAAGTTGCAGTAACTCAATAAAATTGTTTTGTTAACTTTGGAAATGAGGGAGTGGATGTCTAATTCCCAGCATGCTTTGCATAAGATAAGTGAATGTTGAAATTAAGTGTAATTAAACAACAAAAAAAGTAAAACACACACAGTTTGCATTTGAAGATCCTTAGATCCTTCACCCCAAAGGTTAAAGAGACTTTAAACATTCCTGTTTATGGGGAATTTATACAGTAGAGATTTCAGTTTGTTCTTCTTTTCATGAAACTCTTGAACACCTTTTTTACTGCTGTGATTTTAACTGCAAGTTTTGGATGAATGTTTTCAATTAGATTCAAAAATAATTTTATTTATTTTGTTTTTAAGAATGATTGAATTCCCTGCTTTGTGAATGAACATGGCAATTTTCTATTTTCATATAACCATTTTCAGCTATATAATAGCTATAATAATAATAAGAAGAAATGTTTCTTGCGCAGTAATCAGCATCATTTCTGAAGGATCATGTGACACTGAAAACTGGCTTAATGAAGCTTTAGCATGTCAGGAAAAATACATTTTAAAATATATTCAAATAGAAGTTTTCTTTCAAATGGTACATTTACTGTTTTACTGTATTTTTGATCAAATAGGACCTAAATGCAGCGTTGCTGAGCAGAAGTTTTAGCTCATAAGTAAAAAAAAAAAAAAAAGTAATCAATTTAAAGTATTGAGTTTGTTTGTTGGTTAAACAATGTCATTAGAAGTTTATCATAACTCAAGAAATTTGATGTAGTCTGTTTAAGTTAAGTTTTATGTATTTATTTCTTTTTAAACAATATTTTTAGAGTGTGTATCATTTTGCTTTCAGTAAAAGATGGCCATGTAAAAGAGGCTTAATTGCTCTTATGTTCCTTCATAGCATTTGTGTGACTTTTGCTGCTATGTTTCCTGAACATCATGTTACTAATTCTTTGCATTCCCTAACTGTGCTTGGCCATATTTTAGACATTTCAGGCATTCATATAATTAGGGTTGGTCCGAACAAGTACCACACCAATACTTTCATTTTTAGTCCGTACCACATTTATTATTATTTTTTAAAAATAAATAAAGTAGAGAAACTAAATATGAATTTTATTAGTTGGTTTAATTTGTTTAGTAAATAGATGCTCCTTTTAGTCTTTTTTTGTCTAATAATGTCTCTAACTCCTTTAAATGTATTGTACAAGCTTCTTTCACTATTAACTTTATTGTTTAATTATATTTTATTTTTCATTTATTGGCAAATTTAGAGCTGCTTCAGTGCACTGGCACAATAATCACATGATGTTTTCCTGTAATAATTTAGGAACCCTCTTGTTACACATTTAATTGTCTTACACTTCATGTTTTTACTTGCATATATGTTTTATTAAAAACTTTAAATACATTTGCTGAGTAAGTAAACCTTAATGAAGCACATGCAACAGAAGCACTCTCTCTTTCAGTATTTCTCCTCACTGCCAAGTAACATTAGATAGTACGTGAATTGTTTGACTTTCTATGCTATGGAAATATTTAAATAGTTTAACAATATATACACTACGAGTCAAAAGTTTTGCCACACTTGACTTATTTTTATATTTTTTTTAATTTTAGTCAAATATTAATTATTTTGAAAAACAATAATAATTTTGAAAAACTATATATATATATATATATATACACACACATACATACAGTGGGTACGGAAAGTATTCAGACCCCCTTAAATGTTTCACTCTTTGTTATATTGCAGCCATTTGCTGAAATCATTTATGTTCATTTTTTTCCCTCAAAAATGTACACACAGCACCCCATATTGACAGAAAAACACAGAATTGTTGACATTTTTGCAGATTTATTAAAAAAGAAAAACTGAAATATCACATGGCCCTAAGTATTCAGACCCTTTGCTCAGTATTTAGTAGAAGCACCCTTTTGATGTAATACAGCCATGAGTCTTTTTGGGAAAGATGCAACAAGTTTTTCACACCTGGATTTGGGGATCCTCTGCCATTCCTTCTTGCAGATCCTCTCCAGTTCTGTCAGGTTGGATGGTAAACGTTGGTGGACAGCCATTTTTAGGTCTCTCCAGAGATGCTCAATTGGGTTTAAGTCAGGGCTCTGGCTGGGCCATTCAAGAACAGTTACAGAGTTGTTGTGAAGCCACTCCTTTGTTCTTTTAGCTGTGTGCTTAGGGTAATTGTCTTGTTGGAAGGTAAACCTTCGGCCCAGTCTGAGGTCCTGAGCACTCTGGAGAAGGTTTTCGTCCAGGATATCCCTGTACTTGGCCGCATTCATCTTTCCCTCGATTGCAACCAGTCGTCCTGTCCCTGCAGCTGAAAAGCACCCACACAGCATGATGCTGCCACCACCATGCTTCACTGTTGGGACTGTATTGGATAGGTGATGAGCAGTGCCTGGTTTTCTCCACACATACCGTTTAGAATTAAGGCCAAAAAGTTCTATCTTGGTCTCATCAGACCAGAGAATCTTATTTCTCACCATCTTGGAGTCCTTCAGGTGTTTTTTAGCAAACTTCATGCAGGCCTTCATGTGTCTTGCACTGAGGAGAGGCTTCCGTCGGGCCACTCTGCCATAAAGCCCCGACTGGTGGAGGGCTGCAGTGATGGTGGACTTTCTACAACTTTCTTCCATCTCCCGACTGCATCTCTGAAGCTCAGCCACAGTGATCTTTGGGTTCTTCTTTACCTCTGTCACCAAGGCTCTTCTCCCCCGATAGCTCAGTTTGGCCGGACGGCCAGCTCTGGTCATCCCAAACATCTTCCATTTAAGGATTATGGAGGCCACTGTGCTCTTAGGAACCTTAAGTGCAGTAGAATTTTTTTTGTAACCTTGGCCAGATCTGTGCCTTGCCACAATTCTGTCACTGAGCTCTTCAGGCAGTACCTTTGACCTCTTGATTCTCATTTGCTCTGACATGCACTGTGAGCTGTAAGGTCTTATATAGACAGGTGTGTGGCGTTCCTAATCAAGTCCAATCAGTATAATCAAACACAGCTGGACTCAAATGAAGGTGTAGAACCATCTCAAGGATGATCAGAAGAAATGGACAGCACCTGAGTTAAATATATGAGTGTCACAGCAAAGGCTCTGTATACTTAGGACCATTTGATATTTC
>NC_133370.1:9897239-10002129 GCF_049309525.1 Garra rufa
AACAGAAAGGAGGCAGTAGTTAAAGTTTACCGTTTACTAATGACTCTTTCTTTCCTCAGGTTTTGTTCAGTTTCTGCTTCCGTATCCTAAAGGAGACATTGTTTACAAAATTGTTTATATGCTGAATATTATGTAGTAGTAAACAGATGTTTAGTTGCAAAAATTTAGATTATCATTATTACAGATATCAAAAATGTGGTCTACAGCCATCAGAGCCTAATTTCTGAAAGTAAAAAATAATAATAATAATAACATACCTGTTCCTTCTTGATACTTTTTTGTGTCTTGGCTCATCCAGTTCTCAGGTACAGCTGTTGTGTGTGTCTAAACAATTAGAGTAAGGCACTTTTATGCTGTGCTGAGGCTCAGCACTGTGTGGCAATGCTGTGATTTGACACATCTGTCAGTGATCGGCCAATGAGACTGCAGTGTTTAAGGAAATGAGAGGTGGGGTATTTTTAATACTTTACTACTAGTAGTTCTTCACCTACTAGTGGCGTAAGCTCCACCCACTCTAATTCTCAGGCTGCAGAGATTTACATTTGGCTACTAGAGGTATGTGCAAAAAAATTAGAATATCAAGGGAAAGTCCATTTATTTCAATAATTTGTTTCAAATAGTGAAACTTGTATGTTATATAAGTTCACTACACACAAAGTGAAATATTTCAAGCCTCAATTTTGATGATTATGGATTAAAGACAAAAAAACAAAACAAAAACAAATTCAGTATTTCACAAAATTTGAATATTTCATGTGACCAATAAAAGAAGGATCTTAAACACATGTTGCCCTTCTGAAAAGTGTGTTAATGTACTGTATTATGTCCTCAGTACTTTGTTGGGCCTCCTTTTGTACTAAATACAGCATTAAGGCGGCGTGGCATGGAGGCCTTTGACACAGTTGAAGTGTTCTGGTAGCCCAAGTTGCTTTGATATTGGCCTTCAGCTCGTTTGCATTTCGGGGTCTCTGTTCCCTCATCTTCCTTTTGACAGTACCCCATAGATTTTCAATGGGTTTAAGTCAGATGAGTTTGCCGGCCAATCAAGTACAGTTACTCCATGGCTATTAAACCAGGTACTGGTAGTTTTGGCTTTGTGGGCAGGTGCCAAATCCTGCTGGAAAATAAAATCATAATAATAATAATCATCATAATAATGATTTTATTTTCCATTTTATCTAATGGCATAACAGTTTTCCATCTTCAAAACACTAAAAATGGGAAATAAAGGCTCTGGTCAAACTAGTGAAACTGTCAACACTGTCGATTATGGTGAATCTGGTGAAACTAAGCAACGTAAAAGAGCTGAAGCAGCTGAGGCGGAAAAAAGGAAAACAGAGGAACAACTTAAAAATATGCAACGTCAAGTTGAAAATGAAAGAAATATACAGAAAATGAGAGAAGAAGAGAAGAAGAGAATCAACAAGGAGAACAGGTTTAAAGAGGAAGAAGAAAGGAAAAGAATTTGCAAAGAAAAGCAAAATGCACAAAAAGAAAACACTAACAAGACAGTGAAACCATAAAGGAAGACATTTTTTTTATTTTCATGAATCATACAAAAATAGATGAACATCACATAAAACACTGTGAAGATTTTACTTTTCTTCTTCCATATGTCTATTGTAAAGCACTTTCTAAACGTTTTGTTTTAAAAGATGCTATCAAAATAAAGTTCTACATCTTATGCAAAAAAGAATGTGCATCTTTTTACTTACCTTGTGAATTTTGCATCATATTTGTTTTTGCCATTGACCTACACTGTAAAAAACTATTTGTTGAGTCAACTTAAAATAATTTGTTACCTGTCTGCCTTAAAATTGTAGGTTTAGTCAACTTGAAATGTTAAGTTGTACAAAGTGACAACTTCAAATTTCAAGTTGAATCCACTCAAATATCTAAGGCAGCAGGGTAACATTATTTTAAGTTGACTCAACAAATTTACTGATGACTTTTTCTTAATATACTGGAAAGCACTGGATATAGTGAGCACTACTATAAGAACTTGGTATAAATAGTCTTTAGCACTGAAAATGATTGTTGTGTTGTTAAGTAAGTCCTACAAAATATATATAATAACAATTATTCAAATAAACACATTAATAAACATACACACACATTTCATTGTTGGGGCCACAGCTTTAAACAGAAAAATGAAAGAGGAGAAAAAGTGTTTATGTCAGTGTATGAAGAAACTGTAAATGTGAAAAATTCAACATGTTAAAAAAAGATCAGGAGCTTGGCTCGTAATTCATTAATAATTTATCACTTAAATGATTATATATACACTACCAGTCAAAAGTTTGGATACACTTGATGTTTTTTTTTTTTAGTCAAATATTAATTATTTAGCAAAACAATACAATACAATTTACAGTGCCTTGCGAAATAATTCACACCCCTTCATTTTTTCACATTTTGTTATGTTGCTGCCTTATGTTAAACTACTTTAAATTACTTTTTTCCCACATCAATCTACACTCCCTACTCCATAATGGCAAAGCAAAAAATAGGTTTTTAACATTTGTGCAAATTTATTAAAAATAAAAAACTGAAAAGATCCCGTTGCATAAGTATTCATACCCTTTTCGGGGACACTCGAAATTTAGCTCAGGAGCATTCATATTGCTTCTAGATGTTACTACACTTCGAGTGGAGTTAAACTGTGGCAAATTCATTTGAATGAGTCTGATTTAGAAAGTCACACACCTCAGAAAAGGTCTAACAGCTGAAAATGCATATCAGAGCAAAAACCAATTCCTGAGGTCAAGATAACTGCCTGTAGAGCTCACTGACAGACTTGTGTTAAGGCAATAATCTAGGGAAGAGTTCAGAAAAAAATCTGCTGCATTGAAGGTTCACAGAAGCATTATCCATAATGGAAGACGATTGGAACAACTAGGACTCTAGAAAATGTCTGCCAGCCCCCATCCAAGCTGACAGAGAAGGAGAGGTGAAAAGGTGAGGCAAAGAATGGCAGATAATTGCCAAATGCAGATGTGCAAAGCTTGTCACATCATACCCAAAAAGACTTGAGGCTGTAAAGGTGCTTCAACTATGTACTGAGTTAAGGGTATGAATACGGGTATAAATACTTATGAAATGTACTTATTTCACTGTTTTAATTGTAATAAATTTGTAAAATTTTGCAAATCTGGTTTTTGCTTTGTCATTATTATGGTGTATGGAGTGTAAATTTTACGAATTTATTAAACATTTTTAAGAATTCCCATGGAAAAATAAAATCAAACCAAATAAAATAAAATAAAATAATATATATATATATATATTATTTTATTTTATTTTATTTGGTTTGATTTTATTTTTTTCCTCATTATTTTATTTTTTTCCTCATTATTGTACACACAGCACCCCATATTGACAGAAAAACACAGAATTGTTGACATTTTCGCAGATTTATTAAAAAAGAAAAACTGAAATATCAAATGGTCCTAAGTATACAGAGCCTTTGCTGTGACACTCATATATTTAACTCAGGTGCTGTCCATTTCTTCTGATCATCCTTAAGATGGTTCTACACCTTCATTTGAGTCCAGCTGTGTTTGATTATACTGATTGGACTTGATTAGGAACGCCACACACCTGTCTATATAAGACCTTACAGCTCACAGTGCATGTCAGAGCAAATGAGAATCAAGAGGTCAAAGGTACTGCCTGAAGAGCTCAGTGACAGAATTGTGGCAAGGCACAGATCTGGCCAAGGTTACAAAAAAAATTCTACTGCACTTAAGGTTCCTAAGAGCACAGTGGCCTCCATAATCCTTAAATGGAAGATGTTTGGGATGACCAGAGCTGGCCGTCCGGCCAAACTGAGCTATCGGGGGAGAAGAGCCTTGGTGACAGAGGTAAAGAAGAACCCAAAGATCACTGTGTCTGAGCTCCAGAGATGCAGTCGGGAGATGGAAGAAAGTTGTAGAAAGTCCACCATCACGGCAGCCCTCCACCAGTCGGGGCTTTATGGCAGAGTGGCCCGACAGAAGCCTCTCCTCAGTGCAAGACACATGAAGGCCTGCATGAAGTTTGCTAAAAAACACCTGAAGGACTCCAAGATGGTGAGAAATAAGATTCGCTGGTCTGATGAGACCAAGATAGAACTTTTTGGCCTTAATTCTAAACGGTGTGTGTGGAGAAAACCAGGCACTGCTCATCACCTGTCCAAAACAGTCCCAACAGTGAAGCATGGTGGTGGCAGCATCATGCTGTGTGGGTGCTTTTCAGCTGCAGGGACAGGACGACTGGTTGCAATCGAGGGAAAGATGAATGCGGCCAAGTACAGGGATATCCTGGACGAAAATCTTCTCCAGAGTGCTCAGGACCTCAGACTGGGCCGAAGGTTTACCTTCCAACAAGACAATTACCCTAAGCACACAGCTAAAAGAACGAAGGAGTGGCTTCACAACAACTCTGTAACTGTTCTTGAATGGCCCAGCCAGAGCCCTGACTTAAACCCAATTGAGCATCTCTGGAGAGACCTAAAAATGGCTGTCCACCAACGTTTACCATCCAACCTGACAGAACTGGAGAGGATCTGCAAGAAGGAATGGCAGAGGATCCTCAAATCCAGGTGTGAAAAACTTGTTGCATCTTTCCCAAAAAGACTCATGGCTGTATTACATCAAAAGGGTGCTTCTACTAAATACTGAGCAAAGGGTCTGAATACTTAGGGCCATGTGATATTTCAGTTTTTCTTTTTTAATAAATCTGCAAAAATGTCAACAATTCTGTGTTTTTCTGTCAATATGGGGTGCTGTGTGTACATTTTTGAGGGAAAAAAAGAACATAAATGATTTCAGCAAATGGCTGCAATATAACAAAGAGTGAAACATTTAAGGGGGTCTGAATACTTTCCGTACCCACTGTATGTATGTGTATATATATATATTAGGGCCGGGACTTTAACGCGTTAATTTAGATTAATTAATAAGACAAAATTAACGCGTTAATTTTTTTTAACGCATTTTAATCGCACTTAATTTTGCACCGCGAAACTTTTCTCACTGGATGAGTTTCAGCGGACCGATTATACTGGAGCACCAACTAGCGTTCAGACCAGACCAAAGCGACCAAAGGAATGCGCATATCACCGCAGCACATCGAGCCTCAAGTATCACCTCAATGCTTTTACAGAAGGTCTACCTAACTATAGGGTACCTGAATTTCTGAAATGTAGGCTACTATATTTCTAAATATCCCAGTGTTTTCCCTACCATTATCTTAGGGGGGCGCGTTTACAATTGTCTCCTCCAAGAAAACACGGACTGGATCGCGGACTCCATTCATAAAAACCGAATTTACTATAGCGTGGAATGCCACGTAAATTAGTTGATTTTTGGATTGATAAATCAAAAGTTCGTCTGTCACTTAATTCAAATCGCGATATGGACTAGTGTCTGTCAAAACTGAAATGCAAAAAGACCGTTTTAATATGAATCCTGCATGTCCCGTTTGCCTCTGTATGTTAGAATGGCAGAGACGCCTTTTTTTATTTACTGCACGCGTGATGCTCCCGTTAATTTTTTGCATTTGCATCTCACATGAACAGATAGACTCAATCTCCAAAGCTACTGTCAGTGTCACATTTACCGTTTCATTTGAGAAAACTAGCATCATATCATACTTTACACACAGAAACTTCACGGCAACCTGTCAAAATAAAAGTACGGTTTAACATGAAACAGAACAATATTCCTATTTAAATAATAATTGACAAAAAACAATATATATGATAAAAAATAAATATAACAAGATTAACCACTTAATTGTAGAAAAAAATACTACGATTATTATTTAAATGTTAAATTATTATTATTTATTGATTTTAAAAGCAAACCTCTGTTTGTTTGCCAAAAATTAAAAAGGTTTATTTTTTCGTTTGATTAAAAATAAATAAATGTTTATGCTTTCATTTGATTATGAGAAAAATTAAAACACAAGAATTTCTTAAAAAAAAAAAAAAAAAAGCAAAAGATCTTAAAGCCCTATTGGTCAAAATGTTAAAATAGAGAGTTTGGGGTTTATTTTTTCACTGAAATAAATGTTTTCGTTATTACACAAAGTAGGGTAAAGTACCGAGAAAAAAAGAATGGAAACCTAGGGGAAACACTGTATCCTATTGCTACACTTAATGGCAATATTGCACTGGTCTGTTGGACTTGGTTGAACAAAAATAAACAATATTTTGTTGCTTAAGTTTATGTATTCAGTCATTATTCAATGGTATACTAAAAATCCATATGAAAAAACTTACTTCTCACTGTTCTCAGGTCAAATATTTATATGCGATTAAAATGCGATTAATTTAGATTAATTAATTACAAAGCTTCTAATTAATTAGATTAATTTTTTTAATCGAGTCCCGGCCCTAATATATATATATATATATATATATATATATATATATATATATATATATATAGTTTTTCAAAATTATTATTGTTTTTCAAAATAATTAATATTTGACTAAAATTAAAAAAAAAAAAAATAATTTAAGTCAAGTGTGGCAAAACTTTTGACTCGTAGTGTATATATTGTTAAACTATTTAAATATTTACATAGCATAGAAAGTCAAACAATTCACGTACTATCTAATGTTACTTGGCAGTGAGGAGAAATACTGAAAGAGAGAGTGCTTCTGTTGCATGTGCTTCATTAAGGTTTACTTACTCAGCAAATGTATTTAAAAAAGTTTTTAATAAAACATATATGCAAGTAAAAACATGAAGTGTAAGACAATTAAATGTGTAACAAGAGGGTTCCTAAATTATTACAGGAAAACATCATGTGATTATTGTGCCAGTGCACTGAAGCAGCTCTAAATTTGCCAATAAATGAAAAATAAAATATAATTAAACAATAAAGTTAATAGTGAAAGAAGCTTGTACAATACATTTAAAGGAGTTAGAGACATTATTAGGCAAAAAAAGACTAAAAGGAGCATCTATTTACTAAACAAATTAAACCAACTAATAAGATTCATATTTAGTTTCTCTATTTATTTTTTAAAAATTATAATAAACGTGGTACGGACTAAAAATGAAAGTATTGGTGTGGTACTTGTTCGGACCAACCCTAATTATATGAATGCCTGAAATGTCTAAAATATGGCCAAGCACAGTTAGGGAATGCAAAGAATTAGTAACATGATGTTCAGGAAACATAGCAGCAAAAGTCACACAAATGCTATGAAGGAACATAAGAGCAATTAAGCCTCATTTACATGGCCATCTTTTACTGAAAGCAAAATGATACACACTCTAAAAATAATGTTTAAAAAGAAATAAATACATAAAACTTAACTTAAACAGATTGCATCAAGTTTCTTGAGTTATGACAAACTTCTAATGACATTGTTTCACCAACAAACAAACTCAATACTTTAAATTGATTAATTTTTTTTTTTTTTTTTTTTTTTTACTTATGAGCTAAAACTTCTGCTCAGCAATGCTGCATTTAGGTCCTATTTGATCAAAAATACAGTAAAACAGTAAATGTACCATTTGAAAGAAAATTGCCATGTTCATTCACAAAGCAGGGAATTCAATCATTCTTAAAAACAAGATAAATATAATTATTTTTGTATCTAATTGAAAACATCTATCCAAAACTTGCAGTTAAAATCACAGCAGTAAAAAAGGTGTTCAAGAGTTTCATGAAAAGAAGAACAAACTGAAATCTCTACTGTATAAATTCCCCTTATGTATAAACAGGAATGTTTAAAGTCTCTTTAACCTTTGGGGTGAAGGATCTAAGGATCTTCAAATGCAAACTGTGTGTTTTACTTTTTTTTGTTTAATTACACTTAATTTCAACATTCACTTATCTTATGCAAAGCATGCTGGGAATCCACTACCTCATTTCCAAAGTTAACAAAACAATTTTATTGAGTTACTGCAACTTAATTTTTGAAAGAAATTTGCATTTACAATATTAAGTTAATGTAATGATCAACATTATTATGTCAAATCAACTGAGCTCAACAAAATAATGTTTGCCACCTAAAAGGATTAATTAAATTATAAAATTGTAGTTTTTAACTTGAAACTTGAAATAAATAAATACATAAAAATGAAGGCAACAAAAATCATATCATATCATATCATATCATATATAATATCATAACAGATTGCACCAATTTTCTTGAGTTATGACAACTTCTAATAAAATTGTTTTACCAACAAACTACACACAATTAAAGAACTCAATACTTTTGTTTGTACTTAATACTTTAAGTTAATTATTACTTTTTACCTTCTTAAATGTATCTACCTGAGCTAAAACTTCTGCTCAGCAATGCTGCATTTAGGTCCTATTTGATCAAAAATACAGTAAAAACAGTAAATCTGCCATTTGAAAGAAAACTGCTTTCTATTTGAATATATTTTAAAATGTATTTCTCCTGTCATGCTAAAGCTTCATTAAGCCAGTTTTCAGTGTCACATGATCCTTCAGAAATGACGCTGATTACTGCGCAAGAAACATTTCTTCTTCTTATTATTATAGTTATATATAGCTGAAAATGGTTATGCTCCTTAATAATTGTGTGAGGTGTTTCCATTTTTCATTGAACAGAAAGATTGAAATATAAATAAAAATGTAAATTATTTGAAATGATTTGAAATCTTGACTGACATTGTTAATGTCTTACTGACATTTTTATTTAAAATTTTTATTGCACATTTTGCATTTTTTACTGCACATATACAATGCAAGACAAGGAACAACACATCAACATCGTAAGGCACACTCACTGAAATACAAAAAGAAAAAATGTTTCTCATCTTTCTAATTTTCATTAAAATATTTGAAAGCTTTGAAATATTCTCATAAAATCGAAGAAAAAGAAGGGTTTACATTTGTTCAGTTTACATGTGTACATGTGATGTTTGCCCATTAAAATTGCCATGTTCATTCACAAAGCAGGGAATTCAATCATTCTTAAAAACAAGATAAATAATTTTTTTTTTTATTTAATTGAAAACATCTATCCAAAACTTACAGTTAAAATAACAGCAGTAAAAAGTGTTCAAAAGTTTCAGGAAAGGAAGGACAAACTGAAATCTCAACTGTATAAATTCCCCTTATGTATATATTCTAAACAGGAATTTATAAAGTCTCTTTAACTTTTGGGGTGAAGGATCTAAGGATTTTTAAATGCAAACTGTGTGTGTTTTGCTTCAAGAGAGCAACCATACATTTGTGTTGCATTTTCCTTTCTTTTTTTTAAATTTACACTTAATTTCAACATTCACTTATCTTATGCAAAGCATGCTGGGAATTAGACATCCACTCCCTCATTTCCAAAGTTAACAAAACAATTTTATTGAGTTACTGCAACTTAATTTTTGAAAGAAATTTGCATTTACAATATTAAGTTAATGTAATGATCAACATTATTATGTCAAATCAACTGAGCTCAACAAAATAATGTTTGCCACCTAAAAGGTTTAATTAAATTATAAAATTGTAGTTTTTAACTTGAAACCATGCATTGATTTAACAGGTCCCTCTGAAAACGAATGTCTACAACATATAGAAAGCCTACCAGCACAAAGCAATCTGAATGTACTTGTAGGAATTCAAAGATGAGTAACATGACACTGAAGAAACAAGGAAGTGAAAGTCACACAAATGCTATGCAGGAACTTAAAAACAATTAAGCCTCATTTACATGGCCCTCATATACTGAAGCTAAAAGGATATAAAATGAATGTTTAAAATTTGCAAGATGATCTGAATGCAGTTTGGGAATGTGAAGAATCACTAACATTCAGGAAACAAGGAAGCAAAAGTTATGCAAATGCAATGCAGAAATATGAAAACAATTAAAACTCATTTACATTGCCCTATATACTGAAGCCAAAAGGATGTAAAATGAATGCAAGAGGATTTGAAAGCAATTTGGCAATGTAAAAAATCACTAACATACAAGAAACAAGGAAGCAAAACTCACATAACTGATGCCCCCTATGTCTCCCCTTTACTGGAGCCAAAAAATGTAAAATATGTCAAAAATTTGCTCCAAAAGGCACAGAGCATCTTAATCAGATATCCTACTGTAGAATATTACTGATAAATCTTTTTTTACTGATAAATTAATCTTTTTACTGATAAATATTACTGATAAAATAAGAATTATAGAATAAAACTTGCAATTCTGGGAAATTCTGTCAGAATTGTGTGATATAAAGTTTAATTTAATTTAAATTCACAAATCTTTTTTTCTCCAAGTTACATGAGATAAACTAAAATTCTTTATTTCTCAGAGTTTATATCTCACAATTCTGTGGGAAAAAAAAATCTGAATTGCGAGTTTGTATCACGCAATTCTAAGAAAAAAAGTCAGAATTGTGAGAAAAAGTCTCAATTCTGAGAAATAAACTCACAGTTTTGATAAATATAGTTAGAATTGCAAGACACAAACTCAATGACTTTATAACATGCAATTGCGAGTTTATATCTTACAATTCTGCAGCACTGGCAGATATAAACTTGCGATTGCTAGAAATTGAGAATTGCGAAATACAAACTTGCATTTGCATGAAAAAATGTCTGCATTTATATCTCGCAATTCTGACTTAATAACTCACAATTACAAGTTTATATCTCACAATTCTGAGATAAAAAGTCACAATAACCTTTTTTTAAATTTTTTTTTTATTTAGTGGCAGAAACAGACACATGACACTTGGGACTAATTAAACTAAATTATTTGTGATTCAGTTTGGACCAATTCCAGATCAATTCGGACAGTTCACTCACACACTGAATTGTCTGCAGTGGTTTCAGAATAAATCTTTTTACTGATAAATATTACTGGTAAAATAAGAATTGTGAGATAAAAACTTATAACTGCAAGCTATTAAGTCAGAATTGTGAGATATAAATTCACAAATCTTTTTTTCTCAGAATTACGTGATATAAACTTAAATTCTGACTTAATTTCTCAGAGTTTATATCACAATTCTATGGAAAAAAGAATTGCGAGTTTGTATCATGCAATTCTGAGAAAAAAAGTCAGAATTGTGAGAAAAAGTCTCAATTCTGAGAAATTAACTCACAATTTTAAGAAATATAGTTAAAATTGTGAGACATAAACTCATTGACTTTATAACATGCAGTTATGAGTTTATATCTCACAATTCTGAGGGAAAAAGTCAGAACTGGCAGATATAAACTTGCGATTGCTAGAAATTGAGAATTGCGAAATTGAGAAACTTGCATTTGCATGGAAAAAAAAGTCAGAATTTTTATCTCGCAATTATGACTTTATTTCTAGAAATTGTGAGTCTATATCTCACAATTCTGACTTAATAACTCACAATTACAAGTTTATATCTCACAATTCTGAGATAAAAAGTCACAATAACCTTTTTTTTTAATTTTTTTTTATTTAGTGGCAGAAACAGACACATGACACTTGGGACTAATTAAACTAAATTATTTGTGATTCAGTTTGGACCAATTCCAGATCAATTCCTGAAACGTCTGCAGTGGTTTCTCACAACAAAATAGTAACAATATACTTTACAAGTAAACTAAGAAAATTCAAGATGATTTTTTTTTGATGATCTGACGAAAGGCTAGAAATGCTCCTGATCTGAGTACAGTATGAAAATACAAAGAATCAGTGAAATGAAAGTCAAGAAATGAGTAAACAGAAGCCATAAATGCTGTACTAGTGCATAAAAGCAATTAAGCATCCTTTAATGATGCAAAAGGATATGACAAAAAGTCTAAAATGCATCAAATTTGGTTCGCAGGCACAGATCAAAAGGATCTGAATACAGTTTCGAAATGCAAAGAATCACTAACATTCAGGAAACAAGGAAGCAAAAGTCATGCAAATGCAATGCAGAAATATGAAAACAATTAAAACTCATTTACATGGCCCTATACTGAAGCTAAAAGGATATAAAATGAATGCAAGAGGATCTGAATGCAGTTTGGGAATGTAAAAAATCACTAACATACAACAAACAAGGAAGCAAAACTCACATAACTGATGCCCCCTATGTCTCCCCTTTACTGGAGCCAAAAAATGTAAAATATGTCTAAAATTTGCTCCAAAAAGCACAGAGCAAGAGCATCTAATCAGGGGCATCGACCTTTTCTACTTCTAGTCCTAATGTAGAATATTAGTGATAAATCTTTTTTACTGATGAATAAATCTTTTTACTGATAAATAGTACTGGTAAAATAAGAATTGTGTGATATAAACTCATAACTGCAAGCTATTAAGTCAGAATTGTGAGATATAAATTCACAAATCTTTTTTTCTCAGAATTACGTGATATAAACTTAAATTCTGACTTAATTTCTCAGAGTTTATATCACAATTCTATGGAAAAAAATCAGAATTGCGAGTTTGTATCATGCAATTCTGAGAAAAAAAGTCAGAATTGTGAGAAAAAGTCTCAATTCTGAGAAATTAACTCACAATTTTAAGAAATATAGTTAAAATTGTGAGACATAAACTCATTGACTTTATAACATGCAGTTATGAGTTTATATCTCACAATTCTGAGGGAAAAAGTCAGAACTGGCAGATATAAACTTGCGATTGCTAGAAATTGAGAATTGCGAAATTGAGAAACTTGCATTTGCATGGAAAAAAAGTCAGAATTTTTATCTCGCAATTATGACTTTATTTCTAGAAATTGTGAGTCTATATCTCACAATTCTGACTTAATAACTCGCAATTACAAGTTTATATCTCACAATTCTGAGATAAAAAGTCACAATAACCTTTTTTTTATTTATTTATTTTTTTATTTAGTGGCAGAAACAGACACATGACACTTGGGACTAATTAAACTAAATTATTTGTGATTCAGTTTGGACCAATTCCAGATCAATTCTTGAATCGTCTACAGTGGTTTCTCACAACAAAATAGTAACAATATACTTTACAAGTAAACTAAGAAAATTCAAGATGATTTTTTTTGATGATCTGACGAAAGGCTAGAAATGCTCCTGATCTGAGTACAGTATGAAAATACAAAGAATCAGTGAAATGAAAGTAAACGGAAGCCATAAATGCTGTACTAGTGCATAAAAGCAATTAAGCATCCTTTAATGATGCAAAAGGATATGACAAAAAGTCTAAAATGCATCAAATTTGGTTTGCAGGCACAGATCAAGAGGATCACAGTTTTGAAATGCAAAGAATCACTAACATTCAGGAAACAAGGAAGCAAAAGTCATGCAAATGCAATGCAGAAATATGAAAACAATTAAAACTCATTTATATAGCCCTATATACTGAAGCCAAAAGGATATAAAATGAATGCAAGAGGATCTGAATGCAGTTTGGGAATGTAAAAAATCTCTAACATACAAGAAACAAGGAAGCAGAACTCACATAAATGATGCCCCTTATGTCTCCCCTTTACTGGAGCCAAAAAATGTAAAATATGTCTAAAATTTGCTCCACAAAGCACAGAGCAAGAGCATCTTAATCAGGGGCATCGCTAGACCTTTTCTACTGGGGTATGAGTCCTACTGTAGAATATGACTGATAAATAAATATTTTTACTGATAAATATTACTGATAAAATAAGAATTGTGAGATAACAACTCACAATTCTGGGAAATGAACTCAGAATTGTGTGATATAAACTCATAACTGCAAGCTATTAAGTCAGAATTGTGAGATATAAATTCACAAATCTTTTTTTTTTCTCAGAATTAAGTAATATAAACTAAACATCTAACTTAATTTCCCAGAGTTTATATCACACAGTTCTGTGGGAAAAAATCAGAATTGCGAGTTTGTATCACGTAATTCTGAGAAAAAAGTCAGAATTGTGAGACATAAACTCACTGACTTTATAACATGCAATTACGAGTTTATATCTTACAATTCAGGGGGAAAAAGTCAGAACTGGCAGATATAAACTTGAGAATTGAGAATTGCAAAATACAAACCTGCATTTGCATTCACAATTACAAGTTTATATCTCACAATTCTGAGATAAAAAGTCACAATAACCTTTTTAATTTTTTGATGGTCTGACGAAAGGCTAGAAATCTAAGTACAGTATGAAAATGCAAAGAATCAGTGAAATGAAAGTCAAGAAATGTGTAAACGGCAGCCACAAAAGCTGTACTAGAGCTTAAAGCGTCCTTTAATAATGCAAAAGGATATGACAAAAAGAATAAAATGCATCAAATTTGGTTCGCAGGCACAGATCAAGAGGATGTAAATACAGTTTTGAAATGCAAAGAATCACTAACATGACATTCAAGGAAGCATAGTATTACAATGAAACATGGGCTCAAGAATGACTAAATGCAACTTAATGAAAGCCTATAATACAAAAATCCAGAAATAACGAAAAAAAGGGAAACCAGCAGCAAACATGCAGGCATTTATAGACAAGATTTACATGAAAGCTGTTCCTAAAGGTCTTCCTTGAAGGGTAATGTTGCTAAAAAATGACATAAATATCAGTGAAGCAATCACAATATCACAAGTCCTTAAAGACATATATCTCTGAAAAATAACTAGATCTTCTGTAAATGCTATAAAGAACAATTGACCACAGTGTACCTTTTAAGTACAGTTAAGTGTTACTACACTACTCTGTACAACTTTACTGACAAATAAAACATACAAAAATAATTGTTGGGTATAACCAAAAATTGTGCAATGATTTTTACACTGCAAAGCAAACAGTACAGGCTCACACTTCCATCATTCTATAGTGTGAAGATTTAAAAGTTAATACGAATTAAAATCTGACTTGAAAGTGACTGGCTAAACGTTTTTTGTGAAATCATATAGCTGCAGCTGTTTCTCTTTGTATATATTATTCTCTTTGTACATGCAAAGAACTAAAAATCATTTAAATGTGTTTTATTGGCATGTATATTAACACCCACAAGCAACATGTCAGAAAACACACAATTGTACACGTCAACACAATTCTATTTCAAGAGCAGCTGGCCAATCACACTGTTGCAAGGTGTGGCCTTACATAACTATAAAAACCCAGCACTCAGTTCACAATAATCAGGGTCTGGAACTCAGGCTGAGAAGGACAAATCATTCTGGAGGCACACAACCTACTGGATAAAAAAGGTGTGTACTATTAAATGATGTAATCTCTGAAATGCTATGGAGCACTGTAATGATAATTTATTAACTGGTCCAAGGACTTTATTACTTAATGGAATCATTGTTATTTTTGTTGCTATTTTTGCAGGTGTTTATACACGTGATAACAATTCCATTACAGTAAGTGGGTGCTTTTTTTCTATGAAAAAACAGCTACTTTATTTTTAAATTAAGGTCTATTTTGGAAACATTTGACCATGTCCAAAAATTATATTGCTACTTTTAAAATGCCCTGTACGTATAGATGTTATTGTCTTAATATTAATATGTGTAGATATGTTTATAAGTTGATCCAAAGACAATTTAAAAATTTCAATCAATTATTTAAAAATTTGTGTCATCTTTTATTCACTTTCTTCCATCTGCAGAACAACAAAAAGTATCATTACAAATAACAAAAAATATATATATATATATATATATATATATATATATATATATATATATATATATATACACACACACACACACACACACACACACACACACACACACACACACACACACACACACACAATATTTTTAATGTTTGTTTAAAGAAGTGTATTCTGCTCACCAAGCCTGCATTTATCACTTTCCAAAGTACAGCAAAAACAATAAACTTTTGAAATATTTTTACTGTTTAAATGACTGTTTTCTATGTGAATATATTTTAACATGTAATTTATTCCTGTGATTTCAAAGCTGAATTTTTAGCATCATTACTCCACTCACATGATATAAATATCTTTATCATCATCACTTTTGATCAATTTAAAGCATCCTTGCTAAATAAAAGTATTAATATGTATAATTTATTTTATCCCCCAATCTTTTGAATGGTATAGTGTATAATGTTACAAAAGCTTTTCTTTGTTTCTTGAACAAAAAAATCATCATATTAGAATGATTTCTAAAGGATCATGGTGCACTTAAGACTGGAGTAATGATGCTGAAAATTTAGCTTTGATCACAGGAATAAATTACATTTTAAAATATATCCAAATAGAAAACAGTTGTTTTAAATAGTCAAATGTACTCTGGATGAAATAAATGCAGGCTTGGTGAGCAGAAGAGACTTCTATAAAAAAAGATTAATTTTAAAATCCAAACCTCAACAAATTAAATATAAAATAAAAAAGATCAATAAATGCACAGTGGACCATATTCCACTTTTCAAATATGAAATATTGCTTGTACATTCTGAGTAATACAGTTCCATTTAATCAATTCTTTAATGTCATTATCTGGCAAGTTAGGTCATTAAAGGAACACTCCACTTTTTTGGAAATATGCTCATTCTCCAACTCGAGTTAATAAGTTGAGTTTTACCGTTTTGAAATCCATTCAGCTGTTTTCCTGTTCTGGCGATATCACTTAACATAGATCATTGAATCCTATGAGACCAATAGCATCGCGTTCAAAAATGACCAACGAGTTTCGATATTTGTGCTATTTAAAACTTGACTCTTCTGTAGTTATATCATGTACTAAGACCGGCGGAAAATGTAAAGCTGCGATTTTCTAGGCCTATAAGATTAGGAACTACACTCCCATTCCAGTGTAATAGTCAAGGAAGTTTGCTGCCGTAATATGGACGCAACAGGCGCAGTAATATCACGCAGCAACAAATATCAAAACCCGTTGGTCATTTTTGAATGCGATGCTATTAGTCTAATAGGATTCAATGATTTTTGCTAAGCTATGCTAAAAGTGATATCGCCAGAACAGGAGAACGGCTGAATGGATTTCAAAACGGTAAAACTCAACTTATTAACTCGGGGGGAGTTGGAGAATGAACCTATTTCCAAAAAAAGTGGAGTGTTCCTTTAAATACAAGAAAAATACATGCTTTTCAAAAGCATGCTTTTCTTTTCTTTTTTTTATTATATGTAAGTATAAAGACATCAATATTTGGTGGAAATGTTGTAACACCTCAATGTGTTTAAAGAGCATTAAAATAATATTAAAAGATATAGGTGCAGCCTGTTGTTGATTAATACAGCGGTGATATTCATACAATGTTGAATGTTGATATGTTGTATCAAGTGTATGGGCTTATTAAAGTACACTCAAATGTCATTTGCACGCTAGCAACGCTAACAAGACCCATGTCTGTCCAGAGCTGCTGCAAAATCTACTGTGACTGACCATCAGACGCAAGCTAGTATGAGCCAGCACTATTTTTTTTTCATTCTTCCAGTCACTTTCCAAAATGAATGATCACGCGCGGCTGTGTATGTTACCTAGGTTTATAATTTTCCCTTTATAAATCTGCTCTCTAAAAGCTTATTTTGTCAATTTCAATGTTTTAGAAAGATGTCGGACTCTGAGACCATTCAAATGGCTTGTCTTGGCCGCCCTTTTCAACTAGGGATGCTTTATGACTGCCGAAGAGATCTCCTCGTTCCAGGTAAAAAAAACAACAACTTTGGTTAGCTTTATAACCTCCAAAAGAGTTAAGACACTGTGTAAAATGTAAATAAAAACAAACACACGCACACTTTTTTTTCTTTTTTTTTTTTAAGGAATAACTCTCTGGGATGCTAAGATGCTGCACAATAATATTGATGTACAGCCACAGGCAAACACTGACTTCAAAATCATTGCCTCAGATTCAAGTGAAGACAAAGTAAATGCTCTTAATGTCTCTGCAGCTCTTGAAGCCAGCTTTATGAGTGGATTAGTCAGTGTAAAAGGGTCAGGAGACTATTTAAATGACAAGAAGTCATCGAAACATCAGTCTCGAGTTACTTTACAGTATCATACAACCTCACGCTTTGAGCAGTTAACTATGGAGCATCTTGGAGTAGGGAACGTGAAACACTGCAATGTATTTCAGGAGGGTTCGGCCACACATGTTGTTACAGCTCTACTGTATGGAGCTCAAGCGTTCTTTATTTTTGATCGTGAGGTTTCGTCCAATGAAAACCATCAAGAGATACAAGGTGACCTCCATGCATCAATCAAAAAGATACCTTTAATATCAGTAGAGGGTCAGGCATCTTTGAAAATGAATGAAATGAATCAAGAGAAAATTGACAAGTTCAGCTGCACTTTTCATGGAGACTTTGCTCTGGAAAACAATCCGGTTTCCTATGTTGATGCCATCAAAGTGTACTCAGAGCTACCAAAACTGTTGGGAAAAAATGGAGAAAATGCTGTGCCCATGACTGCATGGCTTTACCCGCTGAAAAAACTTGATTCGGCAGCCGCTCAGTTAGTCAGGGAGATCAGCGTTAGCCTAATACGACGAGTCCAACGGATCATGGATGAACTGCATAATTGTGACATTCAATGTCAAGACATGATGAGGGACAATCTTGCCATTCAATTCCCTGAAATCACAGCTAAGATCAGAAAATGTAAAGACCTCTGTTCAGATTATAAAACTGTTTTTCAGAAACATCTCTGCAGGCTTCTTCCATCCATAAGGGGTGGAGGAAAAGAAGAACAGGAGCTTGTTGATGCCCTGAAAGACCAAGAAAGATCTCCATTTAAAGGTGCTCTGTTAACCAAGTATCTAAGTGACCAAGAGCGAGAGATGAATGTTGTTAGATCATACCTCAATATCATGAAAGATGTTCCTGTTTGTTCATCCAGCATTGAATTGGACAAAGTTGTCTTGAAAGCATCCAATGACTATGTGATAGCTTTTGTACTCACCTCCTTATACGAAAATGAACCATACCTTTCAGACTTGGAGAATTACCTGGAAAACCAATCAAGCAACAATGGAGAGCAATTAAGTTATGACCAAAAGTCTTCAAAGAAGACAGTGAAATGGTTTGCATCAGGAGATGCAACTGCAGGGACCAGAGAAACCATACAGGCCTTCCTAGATTTTAAAGAAGCCAATAAAGAAAGAAAGAACACTGAATTCTGCATTGCATCAATCCCAGATGAACTCAGCACTGCCTCTTCAATTCATGTTTTCGAAAGGAGGAGACTCATCAGCTCACAGTATGAGCTTCCCTCAAAACCACCAATGCCGGTTTTCTTGAGTGCCGAACATGACTGCATACATCTGCAAATCAAACCTTCTGACCGCGGTGTTAGCTTTGTGGACTCGTACTGTATTTCATATCAGTCTGCACAGAGCTCTGAATGGACAGAGGTGTTTACTGATGGGGTTTCTGATCAGGTCACCATCAAGCAGTTAAAACCACATACAGAATATTGTTTTACCTGCAAGGCTGTGTGTCGTCCAGGAGTAAGTCTGACAAGTGACACAACATCATTCTTCAGGACTCGTCCATGTGCTCCTCCTGGAGCACCTACAGTAAAACAGGTAGAATCTGAGTCTATAACTGTAGTCTGGGATGTTCCTACATCTGTGGGTGAGGATGTTCTCATCACTGGTTATGTGTTGGAGTTCAGAGAATGCACAAAGGATCAGGAAAATGAAAAACCCTGGAAGCCTGTAAAATCTACGAACAGGGAGTGCACTCTTCAGGGACTGAAACAAGACACAAATTACACAGTCAGAGTTTTTGCAAACTGTGGCGATGATGGAGTGAGTCTCCCCAGTTCTGAAACTGTGTTTTCAGCCAGTTTTAAGAGTAAAAAATCAAATAAGAATGGGAGTGGTTTGTTCTTGAATCAATCTGAACGAATAAAAAGGGGCAATCCATCAATTCATACACTGTTTCTACACCAAAAAACGTCAGAGAATGTAAGTTTTAGTCAATATGTTTTCGGAAGAAAAGTGGAGGATGTGAAAAACAAAGTAATTCTTCTTTTGGGATCAACAGGTGCAGGAAAAACCACGCTCATCAATGTGATGGCCAATTACATACTGGGTGTAAAATTGCAGGAGCCCTATCGCTACAAACTAATCAATGAAGTGACCAATCGCACACAGGCAGAGAGTCAGACATCTATCGTCTCATCTTTTGAGCTGTACAATCAGCCTGGCTTTGAAATTCCCTACTCCCTCACAATTGTAGACACACCAGGATTTGGTGATACAAGAGGAATCGCACATGATAAACGTATTACAGAGCAGATCAAAAGCTTTCTTTGTAGCCCTTTGGGAATCGATCACATTGATGCCATCTGTTTCGTTGTCCAAGCCTCACTTGCCCGCCTGAGTGCCAGCCAAAGGTACATCTTTGACTCAGTCTTGTCAATTTTTGGCAAAGATGTCGCAGAGAACATCATAGTTTTGGTGACATTTGCAGATGGTAAAGACATCCCAGTTCTAGATGCCATCAAAGCAGCAGATCTGCCCTGTCAAAAGAATAAAAAGGGACAACCCACCCATTTCAAGTTCAACAATTCAGCTGTGTATGCAGACAAAAAAACAGAAGAGCCTACAACCTCTGACAATGATTCAGATGATGATGATTGTGATGGAGGACATAAAATGACAGAGCTTGTCTGGGACCAAACCTTTAAACAGATGAAGGCTTTTTTCAAAACACTGGGGGCCATTGAAAGCAAAGATCTCACACTGACTATAAAGGTCTTGGAGGAACGAGAGCGCCTTGAGAAAGCCATGGCAAGTCTGACCCCTCAAATAACTGCTGGTCTCTCTAAAATGAGTGAGATAAAAAAATTAAAGCAATATTTGGAAAGTGAGAGTGACAACATGGTACAAAATGAGAATTTTGTACAAGAGGTAGAGGTGATGAAAGCAAACAGAACCCCTGTAAACTGCTTTACCATGAATTGCAACTCCTGCTTCTTCACCTGTCACTCCAACTGCTTCCTCCCTGAAGAGGATGCTTTGCAAACTTGTGCAGTGATGGAGAATGACCACTGCATTATCTGCCCTGGAAACTGCCATTACTCTGCTCATTCAAGGGAAAATTTCATGTGGACATATGAAACAAAAATAGAGAAAAAAACCATTGAAGAGCTGAAAGAAAACTTCATAAAGGCCAAAGGAAAGTTCATGAACACAATGCAAATAATCGATGGACTTGAAGATGAATTACGTAGAATTGAAGGCAGTCTTAAGAAACTGATCAAACTCTCCTCTAACTGCTTGAGACGACTGAATGAAATTGCACTGAAACCGATATCTCTCTCCACAGATGAATATTTTGAAATCTTGATCAAAACAGAGCAGGAGGAAAAAAGACCTGGCTTTGAGGAACGCATTGCTGGACTTCAGAAAATGAAAAAAGCCAATCTTGTTCTGAAAAAGATTGATCAAGGAGATGATGTGCTTGCAGAAAAAGAGTGAATGGAAACAATGAAAGCTAATAGATCATTTTATTTTCCATGCTGTATTGCACATCACATCAAGAATGAATGATGGCTCTATATTTTAAGACAGTTTCTTGATTCTAAATATTAATTTGAACTAAATCAAATATCTTAATCTTAAATATAACGCTTTACAGAATAATAATCAAAGTTTTTCTTAGAATGATTGTTTACAATTAATATTCAAGTTTAGGAGATAAAAATGATTTGCCATAGTGAGGATTACTTAACTGATGTTACATGTTTTTGTAGTTTAGATGTTGTTTCAATCACTTTGTTGGCTGTAAGTTCTACGAGTATGTATGAGCAAGGGCTTGTGGCATGAAACATGGATCCTTCTGACTTTTTTTCTAATGTAAGCAAAAAGGGACAAACTATAGACATTACATATAAGATAATTATACCATACATACCTGAGTCATTCCTCTTATGCAGTACCTTCTGAACTCTGCAAAAATAAAATAAATACATAAAATTATATGGTTGATTTGTAATTCAAGAATTTTCATAAAAAAAAATGTTTACTTAAACTATCTCAAATGTTGTCTTCACCACCAGAGATTTAATGATTAAAAAGAGACTTTTTCCCCCTGCAATACGATGTATTACCAAAGCACACTGGTAGATGGCGACAAACTATTATCAGAAAGCAAGGAACAGTTATTTCGGTTTCTATTCTATTTGAGTCAGACCCTATAAGTCAACATCAGTGTCTGACCTCACTGATGTTCTTGTGACTGAACGGGAATACATCCCTACTTCCAAAATGTATACATAAAAAATATATATATTTTATATATTTTTGTACTACAACAAATTAAAAGATTGTACACTCTTAAAAATAATGCTGATGTACATTTTTGAACTTAAAAGGTGCAATAGAATGCCATTAGAGAATATTTTAAATTGTTCTCTGATATCTACATAGAAGGTATATGGCATAGGAAAGGGCAAAAAACTCCAGAATGGTTTTACAGGTCCATTTACAACCCTAGGATTTGTCCCTAGAATGAAATGCTCTGTTTTTGCCTTATTTGGAAGCTTCATGAATATTAATGAGCTCTGCTCTGATTGGATGTTTCACAGAGCTTCTCATCTCTATAGCTTGCACATGGAAAAAATATATATATTTAATTAGGAGCTCTGGCCGCTTTTAACATGCGGTTTGTTTAATCTGCCGTTTTGAATCGCCAACATTTTAGTCTCATGATGCTCATACTGTGATGCATGTGCTCTGTGTAAAGTTACAATGCAGAGACACAAGTACTTACCACACAAGTTGAGCTGCTTCTCAGTGATTCTCAAGATCTGTAAATCATTCGCCATCATCAACACAGTTATTTCTCCATCATTCACCATCATCAGCGCAGTCATCTCTCTGTTTATGTGATAAGTGAAATCCTATATATTGCAATGTAACAGGCTAGCGCTAATGTTGGTGCGCCCGCGCATCATTCAAACACATCTCAGCAGAAACAGGGCATGACGTAATATGTGACAAATGCAGGCGACGAGAGCCAATGAGCGTTCGAGTCTCCTGTCTTAGAACCTGTCGTTTCTTAATGCGGCAATATTTGAATTTGAAAAATACACTTCAGCGCGGGTTGTGGAGTAAGGATGGGCGATACCACTTCATTCGTTTTCGATACGATACCGATACTTTAAGGCCAGTATCGTCGATATGATACTTCTAAACTTAACTTTTAAATTATTACATTTATTAAATTAATAAGAGTAAAATATGTAATTATACCCTTAACTTTATATTTGAAATGCATTTTAACATTTAATATGCCCTAACTGCAACTAATTAACTTTTATTTTTTACACATAATACATAGTTTCATAAGGGGCTGCCAGTGACAGGCTGTTGTACATATAAAATACAAAAGCTTTATTCTGACAGTGTATAATTTATATTAACATTACTACAAAACATGTTAAGTGTTAATTTAAAGAAATGTAATTGCACAAATTATGCAGGCTACAATTTCAGTTTGTTTATTGTGAAATAGCTCAAACATGTTTTTATTTTCTGTCCTCTGATAAGCATTGTTCTGGGCTGCCGTTCCCAAAAGCATTAATGCTTATGGTACTTTTGGGAAACGCAGTCCTGTTTAAATGCACTGTCTGAAGTGAGTGAATGCTCTCTGTGATTGATTGGCTCTGTCTTGCAAAATTTGCGTGCGTTTAGATGAGTAAGAAAATTGTTATATCGTGAACAGTTATTCCATAACATAGGTTATACGTCCAGTTCAATGCACATTGCACGCCTTGCTTTTTGTTAAATAAACAAAATCACTGGTAAAAAACACCTTAGTATCGATATTTTTAATTTGAGTATCGATACTTTCGATACTCGCATCAGTATCGATATATAGATACTTTAGGATCGATATGCCCATCCCTGTTGTGGAGTCGCTGCTCGAGACTAAAAAATTGGAGATGAAGATCGCCGGATTTGAATTTGGGTCTGTTCCTCTTAATCGTATGGATTCTGAAGATCTGGATTACAGTGCACAAATGAAATTGTTGAAATTGAAATTAGGCAGTTTTGGGGCTCTTGTGTTTGGACATCTTTTTTAGAGTATTGATTGAGTTTTTAGAGTTCTGAGTTTTAGTGGGTCATTTTGTTCAATGTTTCAAGCATGACCCATCACTAGCCAACTATAAAGTGACTGCCACTTAGGTGAAGAACTTTAAGTTCAAGATAAAGATCACAGGAACCAATTTTTATACTTCTATCTCCTGAAAACAATTTTTTTGGTTGCATTGCCTCAATGTATTTTCACTTATGTTAAAAAAAGCATTACACTTATTATATGGTCTCTGCGACAACATAGTGCTTGATATTTACGTTTAGTTAAAGTTAAAGATAATTCTTTGGCACACACTAAAATTGGCAGTTAACACATCTAAAATAATGAATATAATACTGATCTGAAAGGAAATGCTAAAATACCCAACCTCTCATGTCCTCCACAACGCAGTCTCATTGGCCGATCAGTGACAGATGTGTCAAATCACAGCATTGCCACACCTCAGCACTGTATAAAACGGTCTTACTCTAGTAGTTTACACACACACACACACACACCAGCTGTACACGAGAACTGGATGAGGCTAGATACAAAAAACTTCTGAAGTATAAAGAAAAAACAGGTATGTTGTTATTTAAAGCTGTTTTACCAATGGCTGTAGTTTTTTCAATAACTGTATTGCAAGTCCCACAGACCACATTTTTGATAACTGTAATAATAACAATCAGAATGAGAATGATTATGACATACAGAATGTTCAGGATATAACCAATATTTTCATAACACAAACATTAATGTCAGTGTAGGATACGAAAGGCAGAAACTGAGCAAAACCTGAGGAAAGAGGAAACAGTCATCAAGAAACGGTAAACTTTACTGCCTACTTTATGAAAAATACTACAGCATTTAGTGGTTGGATTATTGTATGATTACAGAATTATGTGAACAAATATTTTAAACAGTCCAACATGTTATTTTACAGACTACATATTCTGAGAAGAAGCAGAAGAAAAACAAACTTAAATTAGGGTTGTTAAAAAAATGCTGTAATTAATCTGACAATGAAAATTCATGCGTTTATAAGAAAAAAGCTATTATAGTTATAATATTCAAAGTGCTGCAGAGGCAATCTCAGATTACATTACATACTAAGTTTCAAGACACATGACTAAGAAAATGTCTTGAGTGCAGTTTTCTTTCTTTAGAACAATTATTTTAAAATTAAAAAAGAAAAAGCCTGCAAATCTTAAAAGAAAGTAATATTTCTACTAAAAACAAAACTATAGTTTTTATTTAATATAATTTTTTTAAGGAAAACTATGCAGTTTGCAGATGAGATATTTACACCCCTTACATGTAGCATATTAACATGATGTTTGTGTTTGAATAATATGTTTGAATATATCTGTACTTTGCAAATTTCTAATACTCCAATGAACAAATGTTTTTTTTTCTCTCAACAGCTTTCCATCTTCAAAACACTGAAAATGGGAAATGATAACTCTGCTGAAGAAAGAGCTAAAACAGCTGAAAATGAAAGATGGAGATTACAGCATGAATATGAAAGTATGAAACAACAAACCGAATTACAGAGAGCGAGAGAGGAGCAAAGAACAGCGGAGGAACGATACAGAATGCAAGCAGAAAAACAAGCGCTCCAGGAACAATACAATAAAGTTGAAAATGAAAGAAATATACAGATAATGAAAGAAGAAGAGAAGAAGAGAATCTACAAAGAGAACAGATTTAAAGAGGAAGAAGAACGGAAAAGAATTCACATAGAGAAGCAAAATGCACAAGAAAAAAACAAGACTGTTAGTTAAAGAGTTCATTTCTATTCATCATACAAAAGATGTACATCACCTAAAATATTGTCAAGATTTGATTTTTCTTTTTTTATGCCTACTGTACAACATTTAGTAAACCTTTGTTTTAAACGATGCTATTAAAATAAAGTTCTACATTCCGATATTGATCCCTACATACACTTAAAATCATAAAAGACAACATTTTCTTTTTTGAAAAACAATTTACTTGCTGCTGATCAGTGGCTGGATGACAATAAAATAAATGTCAGTTTTTCTTTTCCACAGCCTCTTATTATACTGAAAAGCACTAGAAGTATAGTGTGCACTGCTACTCCAAGTACTTAAATAGCATCTAGCACTGAAAATGATTGTGGTTTGTGAAGTGCACATATATATATCTAATAAATATATTTAAGGCGAGACATTGCAATGTAAATAAACTCTTAAAAATAAAGGTGCTTTAAAAGGTTCTTCACAGTGATGCCATAGAAGAACCTTTTTGGTTCCACAAAGAACCATTCAGTCAAAGGTTTATTATCTTTTTATAATATGAAAAACCTTTTTTTTTTCGACAGAAAACACCTTTTGTGAAACAGAAAGGTTCTTAATGGAACCATTTAGACAAAAAAGGTCCTTCTCTTTTTACAGAGGGGGTTTTGGGTATCTCATTTTATTACTCCATAATTCAGAAAAAACTTTGAACAGACATATAACCATGTTTTTTTTTTTTTTTTTTTTTAGGGAAGTAAAATGCTGTATAAAATCAAGCTTATATATGAATATATATATATGTATATGCTTGTATATGAACAAATCTCTCTGTAAAAACCTTCAGCATATAGACAGGAATAAAAATGTAAAGTTTGGTGTGTAAAAGTGCAAGTGAGATTTATGGCTCAGTGAAGGAGAAAAAAACTAATTTTGAGAAAATGGCCTTTAAAAATTATTGTAATTGAAATCTATTGACACAAATAGATAAAGTGCTATGAAAGAAACACTTAACAGTGTCTTTTGGGTGTTTTCTTTCCACTAGACTGAACAAACACTTTATGAAAAGGCAAAAAGCCCAAAATGTAAAATTTGACAGGTGCATGAAGACAGTTTTTGCCTGCAGTGTCTCCACTTAAAAACTTTAATAAAACAATTTCTAAAACGAATAAATAAACAAATAAATGAAAAGACACGTGTGCAAAAGATTTGGTGAAGAGCAGAGAACAGCATAGTGGTTTCAAATTTAATTATTTTTTTCAACTCCATTACATGTCTCTCCTTAACTGAAGCCAAAAGTATATTAAATATATGTCTAAAATATTTCAAACTTGGTCTACAGTGCCCTAGTAAAATATTACTGTTAAATTTTATTGTCTGACAATGGACATTACGGTGACCTGAGAGTCATTTACTCTAATAATATTTCAGCAATCATACATGTGTTTTTCAGATTTGCAAATTAAACACTATTGATCTAATATAGTGGTGCAATGGAACACAATACTAGCATAATACAGTTTCTGAGTAATGGATTGGGATGCAATAAATAAAATATATAATTATACAATTTAAGTACATTTATAATGATACAAAAGATTTAAATTTGAAATAAATGCTGTTCTTTTGAATTTTTTTTCATCATGTCAGTTACACGTTATGTAGCCTACTTACTATATTAGTAATAACAATACATTATGCATAATTATAAGCAACCATGCCTAAACCCTAACCCTAACCATAAGTATAAATGTAGTTTATAGATATTGCTTAAAAGGTATACTTACACTGTAACAAGAACACCATAAAAAAGTGTAACCCCACTGGGTCATTTCGTGTCAACTCAACCAGAGATCCCCAGCTCAAATTTTAGTTTTAGTGATGAAAGCCAAAATATTAAATGTCATGGATGAATAATTACTGAGTAACCCACTATTTTATAAAGGGAGGACAAAATGACAATTTTTTACCTTAGATTCAGAGTCAAGTTACAGGGGGTTAAAAATGACTTCAGAAAGACGGCAGCATCATATCTTATTTTTGCACAGAGATCAGTAGTTATATTAGTAATATGACTTTAGCAATCTGTGTTGCATTATGTGCCAATGGTGACCATTCAAATATGGGGAAACAGCACTTTTCATTTACTAACTGCTTGTTTTCTTTAGAAAAAAAGCTTGCTTCCATTGGCCTCTTTTCTAAGTCGCTTTGGATAAAAGTGCCTACTAAATGTCTAAATGTAAATGTAATATTACATTCACCTTTAAATTGTGGATATTATTTGCCTTTTTCTTAAAGGATTTTGAAAGCAGAGGAGTCCAGAATATGAAAGCAGTGCATATAGTTTTATATTAAGCATTTTCTTCCCATAGAGTTATAAACAAAAACTTAACGTGGCTTAATGCATTAAAAAAGTAATATTAAAAGGCCAAATTTGGTATATTTGATGATGCAAATTATGTGCAGGCAAGCATCCCAGGATATGAACACAAAGTGTATGCATATTAAGTATTTCTTAATGGTTGAAGACCGTGATACTGTAAAGAAAGGCTAAATTTGAGAAATTTAATGGGTCGGCTTCTAGTCTCATCTGCTTCCAGCAAACTTAAGCTGTACAAAACAGCTCGTTTTGCTGCTTGATATTGGAAACAGGTGTTTCTTATTAAATGACCCACTGGGTGGATAGCACAAACAATTTTATCCATTTGTTGCAGTGTTATTTTTCCCAACCCAGCTGGACAATGAATTCTGCACTCTATCAGAAAATCCTGAAGGAGAATGTCCGGCCATCAGTTTGTGACCTCAAGCTCAAGCGCACTTGGGTTATGCAGCAGGACAATGATCCGAAACACCAGTAAGTCCACTTCTAAATGGCTTGAGAAAAAAAAAGAAGGTGTTGGAGTGGCCAAGTCAAAGTCTGGACTTAAATCCGATTGAGATGCTGCGGCATGAACAGTTAATAGTCAATTCTTTCTTTGAAAACCCTCCAATGTGGCTGAATTAATTCCGCCACAGTGATGTGAAAGACATTTAATCAGGTTATCTTTTTGTAATATCAAAATGTGTTTGATGATCTGAATCATTCAAGTGTGAGAAATATACAAACAATAAAAGGAACATAAAGGGGGCAAAAACTTTTTCATCGCACTGTATATTTATTTTTTCAGACTATAAAATGCCCCTGATCTGAATGCAGATTGGGAAATCAAGAAATCAGTGGAGGAAGCAAAAGTGCAAAGACACAGATCAAGAGGATCTAACACAGAGAACCACTGACATGCCTTTCACAGAAAAGAAAGCAAAACTTGAATACTGTAACAGTCACACATGGGCTCAAGGATGAAACTCACAAACTGCACTTTTTTTATAATGTTCTCTAAGGTTCACTTATAATGTTAGTGTGTTTTTACATTAAAAATATAACAATTTAGAAGTAATAGGCTATTTTCTATCCTGTTTTTGAGCCTCTCTTCAGAATGGTCTGTTTTTATAGGCGGGGCACATTCAATATTCGAGTAAATGGGGAGTTTTGCTTATTTAAATAACAGACGGACTCTGCTGGTAAACTATTAGAGAAGTATTATTAATACACATTTGAGAGATTCTGAGAATTTAACATTGATGAATCATGATAAAATTCAAATTGGCATTCATGTTCAAAATTATTCAACCTCCCAATGTCAAATTTGGGGCAGAATCTTTCATTCTTTAAAACCACCAATAAACACTGCTTGGAAGTGCTTAGAAGCTTCAGCCACCTCTCTACTACAGTCTTGGCCCATTCCTAGCCTGAAAAAGCTTTCAGATCACTGATAATCTATGTTTTTTTTCCCCCTTGCCACTGCATTCTTTAAATTCAGCCAAATATTTTCAATGAAAATTTTATCTGGAGACTGAACAGGCCACTCAAGAAAATTCTTTGACTGATCCCTGAACCAAGCATAAGTAGATTTGGATGTATACTTTGGGATGATTGTCCTTCAGGAAAAACTATTGATCATCAGCTTCCAATCTTTGCACCAACGGCATCACAATTCTTGTAAAAAATGGCCTGATACTTCAAAGAATCCATGATGTCCTTCACGCAGTCATGATTTCCACTTCTTGCAACAGTAAAACAAACCCAACAGGACTGATCCACCTCCAAGTTTGACGATGGAGCTGGTGTTCTTCTGCTTATAAGCTCTGCCTATTTGTAGCACCAGATGTAAAGCTGATCCATGGGTCCAAAAGTTCCAGTTTGGTCACATCACTCCATTAAACATTCTTCCAGAGCTCCACAGATTTTAGCATGTTCAAGTCTGCCTTTCTGTTCTTCTTAGCCAAAAGTGGTGTTTAGCAAGATGCCTCAACATGAAGCAATTCTTGACTAAAGATCGTGTTCCATGAAGATATTTTGTAAATTTCCTCTATATAGAAAAATATATATAAAAACTTAATTTTGGATTAGTAATATGCATTGCTAAGAACTTCATTTGGACAACCTGAAAGACGATTTTTTTACACCCTCAGATTCCAGGTTTTCAAATAGTTGTATCTCGGCCAAATATTGTCCTTTTGTCCTATAACATCAGTGGAAAGCTTATTTATGAAGCTTTCAGATAATCTATAAATCTAAAAGAAAAAAAAAGACCCCTTTTACTGGTTTTGTGGTTCAGGGTCCAAAAATAAAAATAAAGAAATAAATAAAGAAATATATTGGATAGTCTGAAGAAGGATTTGAAATGCTTCTTATCTGAAATGCCGATTGGGAATATAAAGAATCAGTGAAGTCACATTCAAGAAGCAAAAGTACCCACAGGCACAAAGAAAAATGATCTAAATATAAAGTATCAGTGACATGACTTTCAGGAAAAAGGAAGCAAAACTTGAATATTGTTACTAAAACTGAAACTTTAAATGCAACTTTATTAAACATTACAATAATACAAAAATACAGAAGCAATGAAACAGGACACTAGCAATCAGAAAACCTGCAGGCATATAAAGACTTTACCCGTCTTTTCATTTATTAAGGACTTCAATATGAGTCCATCACAACATCACAAGTCCTTCAAGACATATATCTGAAAAATATGTTTTATGACCAAGTAGCTGTTGTTTTGACCTACTTAAAAAACCCTTGATTAGCCAAATCTTGTTTTGTGATGTAAATCCTAAAGGATGAACGACCAGCGTGTACCTTTTAAGTAAATTAAAATTGGTGCTCTAAACTTACTGATGAACAAAATGAAGGACAGAAATGGACCAGATCAGATATTCCTTCATTTAAACTTGACAGGCTTTTGTTTTCATTGTTTTGTGAAATTATATAGCTGAGACTAAAACACAAAACATTTAGTTTCTGTTACATAAAGCTCCTGTAACAAGACTTAATTTTTTTCATTTTTTATTGGTTTGTTTATTAGTTCCCACAAGCAACTCGTTAGAGTACACACATGACTTTTAGACCATGTCTAAACAAATTTATTTTCTATGTAAGAGACTTGTCACTTGTCCAATCACACTGTCTTAAGGTGTGGCCTTAACTTCACAAAAACCCAGCACCCGGTTCACAATCATTAAGGTATAAAAACTGAAACGGACAAATCATTCTGCATTAATACACTGAATAAAAAAGGTATGTACTATTTAATGATGTTATGAAATGATGTAATAGGGCATAAGTGCAATTAGGTCTCCTTTACATGGGATGCTCTAGTAATTGTCTATGTAATTGCTCTGTTGATTTATTGTAATTTTGCAGGTGTTTATACATTTTTAAGTTTAACGTTTTTTTATTCTTGAAACTAGCAACTTTTTTCTTTTTGTTAAATGAAGGTTAACTTTAAAAACTTTCACCATGCCCTCAACAATTATATTTACTACTCTTAAAATGCACTTCATGTATAGTTTTTATTGTCTTACACCTGTCCTAAACGTTCAATAAATCTATTTGATCAAAATACAGAAAAAACTGTAATATTGTGAAATATTATTTTAATTTAAAATAATTGTTTTCTATGTGAATATATTTTAAAATGTAATTTATTTCTGTGATACAATTAATTTTCAGCATCATTGCCCCAAGTCTTCAGTGTCACAGATCCTTCAGAAATCTAATATGCTGATTTATTATTAGCATTATCAATGTTGGAAACAGTTGTACTGCCAAATATTGCTCCCCACACTGTAAAAGTTTTCACCAGTTTCAACTTAAAGCAATTAAGTGTAGCAGCTGCCTTAAAACTTTAAGTTAAATCAACTTAAGTCATTTAAACTCACAAGTTAAATCAACACATTTTTATTTTATTTCACATTTTATTAAGTTAAAATAACTTCTAGTTCCCTCTCAGTCGGTCTCTTCGACGTCACGTCGGAGACCGACGAATTGGGATATCGCTTTAGAGATACCAATCCTCTTCGTGTGTAAACTAAACGAGCCAATGCACATTGGCATGCATGATTGCATCCAGCTGTCGCTGATCACAGCGTGAGCATAAATACACAGCAGGTGCAATGCATAGACAGCATTTCGCATCGGAGCCGATCTTGTTCATGAGAGACGCAACGAGCCATTTTCTTCTTCAAGAACTCTTCACTGCGGTGTTGGCGGTACGGCGTCAGCGGTGGTGGTCTCCTGTGGGTGGAAAAAGCGCGCAGTCAAGGATTGCACTACCTGCCTTCTGTGTCGCAGCGGCCATCTCCCCTGTGTGCTTCAGCACTAGAGCAGTTTCTAAAAGAGTATCACGGGTGAACGTCTTTTTAAAGACGAGGTGTTTGAAACACAATGCCGTTTCACCTGTGCGTTTCTGGATGCGGTCGTTACCTGGCGCCAGGTGATGGTCACGATCGCTGTCTGACGTGTCTGGGTATTGAGCACGCTCAGGCAGCGTTTGTGGATGAGTCATGCCGTCATTGCGGCGGCATGTCCATCACGGAGCTGCGGACCAGACTCCGCTTCCTGCAAAGGGGCGGGGTGCCAGTTCCTCTGCCCAGATCTACCTCTGGCAGAGGGCTGACTGGTCTGACGGTGACGGTGGGGAATTTCCCGGCGGATGATCCGCTGGGGGTTCCTCCTTCCACCGACAGTCCGTTCCATCTGGAGCTCCCAGAAGAGTGTTCGGGTCCTCCTCGTGAGGTACCGCTCATTACTTTTGGGGCTCCCCCTGACGACCGGATGTCAATCGCTGCATCGGGGGGTGAGCCAGACTTCTCGGGGGAGGACGATTCCGGATCGCTGCCGTCCGCTGGGTGGTCAGCGGTACCGGATACCGACCCCGAGATGATGGCTATGCTTGCACGGGCCGCCGAGAAGGTAGGGCTTGAATGGAACCCTCCATCACGTCCCGACCCCTCTCGGCTGGATGACTGGTATCTTGGGGTGGCTCGCGCTGGTTCTCAGCGTCCCACCCCAGTGCCCTTCTTCCCGGAGGTGCATGATGAGCTTACTGGGACGTGGACGGCACCTTTTACTGCCAGAAACCGCTCCAGTGGCACGTCCTCCCTCACCACCCTTGATGGCGGACCAGCGCGGGGGTACGCGGCTGTCCCGCCGGTGGAGCGTGCGGTGGCGATGCAATTGTGTCCCGGCGCCGCTTCCACTTGGCGGGGCAACCCGTTGCTCCCCTCCCGGGCCTGTAGGCACTCGTCGGCTCTGATCGGCAGTGCCTACATGGCTTGTGGCGCTGCTGGCTCCGCCCTACACGCTATGGCGTTGTTACAGGTCCATCAGGCCCAGGCACTGAAGGACCTGTACGAGGGTGGTCACGACCCGGAAGTTCTACGTGAACTCCGTATCGCTACGGACCTCGCGCTACGAGCGACGAAGGTTACGGCGCGGTCTCTGGGTCGTGCGATGTCCACGATGGTGGTCCAGGAACGCCATCTCTGGCTGTGTCTGGCCGACATGAGGGAAGCAGACAAGGTCAGGTTCCTGAATGCCCCCGTGTCCCAGACCGGCCTCTTCGGCGACGCGGTCGAAAACTTCGCCCAGCAGTTTTCGGCCGCCCAGAAGCAGACTGAGGCCATCAGTCATATCCTGCCCCGGCGTGCTCCCGCTGCTGCCTCCACCCAGCCGCCGGCGGCACCTCGGTCTGCTCGTCGCCGAGGGCGGCCCCCTGCCTCCGCCCCCGCTCCACAGCAGCCTGCGCAGCAGCCTTCACGGCGGCGCCGTGGAGCCGGTCCCAGGGTGGCCGCCCTGCCCGTCCAGGCTCCCACCAAGACCAGTGGGAAACGCAAGAACAAGCGTCCCTGAGACGGGCGACCCAGAGATGGAGGAAGCTGCTCTTCGGGAGATGGTGATCGCACCACTCCCTCCCCCGGAGGAGGGCCGGGCGGAGAATCTTTTGTTCCCCTTAAAGTTTCTTTTAAGAAACCCGTCATCGGCCTCACGGCCGGTGACACCCAAATTTTCAATAAAAGAGCGGTTTCTACTATCTCTGGGTCCCCAGAGGGGACAGCGGGTGTTGCACGGGTTAGCCCCGGGCTTCACCCCCTCTCCCCTCCCGCCAGCAAATGGCGCTGGGCGGTTGGAGAGTGCGGTAGAACGGACTACTCACGCACCAGCTGCCAGAACGCAGGTAAATGTCTTGCACACACCACACACAGACACACTGACCCCGCTTCGGACCGGCATAGAGACGCCCGAGCGGGGTCCCTGCGTTCCACCTCGCTGCCCCCCCGCGGGTACGTCAGTGGTCCCGCTGGTCCCTCTTGTACGTTGGCTGGGGGCCTGGAGAGGGCTTCCCAGTCCGTCTTGCTGGCTCCTCCGGACCATCAGGCTCGGCTACGCGATTCAGTTCGCCCGGCGTCCGCCCCGGTTCAGGGGCATCCACTTCACTACAGTGAAAGTAGCAGATGCCCCTGTCCTACGGGCAGAGATTGCTACCTTGCTGGCGAAGAAAGCAATAGAGCCGGTCCCTCTAGCCGATATGAAGACAGGGTTTTACAGTCCCTACTTCATAGTACCCAAGAAAAGCGGCGGTTTACGACCGATCCTGGACCTGCGCATCTTGAATCGAGCTCTTCACAAGCTACCTTTCAAAATGCTCACACAAAAACACATCCTCAGATGTGTTCGTCCCCAGGATTGGTTCGCAGCGATCGACCTGAAGGACGCGTACTTTCATGTTTCGATCCTTCCGCGCCACAGACCATTTCTGCGGTTCGCGTTCGAAGGCAGAGCATATCAGTACAAGGTCCTGCCCTTCGGGCTGTCCCTCTCCCCCCGTGTCTTCACGAAAGTCGCGGAGGCGGCCCTTGTTCCCCTCAAGGAACAGGGCGTTCGTATCCTCAACTACCTCGACGACTGGCTGATACTAGCACACTCTCGAGAGCAGTTATGCGAACACAGGGACCTGGTGTTGGCACACCTCGCCCACTTGGGCCTTCGGGTCAACTGGGAAAAGAGCAAACTCTCCCCCATGCAGAGGATCTCTTTTCTTGGTGTGGAACTGGACTCGGTCAGCCAAACAGCTCGCCTCACGCAAGAGCGGGCTCAGTCGGTGCTGAACTGCTTGAATACGTTCAAGAGCAGAGAAGTGGTCCCACTGAAACAGTTTCAGAGGCTCCTGGGGCATATGGCAGCAGCTACAGCAGTTTTACCGCTTGGTCTGCTCCATATGAGACCACTTCAGCACTGGCTTCGTGGCCGAGTCCCGAGGAGAGCGTGGCAGCGCGGCACTCTCCGGGTCAAAGTAACCTCGGCCTGTCGCCTAACCTTCACCCCGTGGTCAGACCTAGCTTTTCTTCGGGCAGGAGTTCCCTTAGAACAGGTCTCCAGGCACGCTGTGGTACACACGGATGCCTCCACCACCGGTTGGGGAGCCACGTACAACGGGCAGGCAGTGTCGGGGGTTTGGACGAGCCCCCAGCTACACTGGCACATCAACTGCCTAGAGCTGCTGGCAGTACGCCTTGCCTTGAACCGTCTCAAAGGGCGCCTTCGAGGCAAACACGTGCTGGTCCGTACGGACAACACTGCGACCGTTGCGTACATCAACCGACAAGGTGGTCTACGCTCCCGTCGCATGTCACAGCTCGCCCGTTCTCTCCTCCTCTGGAGTCAGAAGCATCTGAGGTCGCTTCGTGCCATTTTGCTCAACCGTGCAGCCGACGAGCTCTCACGAGCTGCGCTTCCCGGAGAGTGGAGACTCCATCCCCAGTCGGTCCAGCTGATCTGGAGACGTTTCAGGAAACCTCAGGTAGACCTGTTTGCTTCTCCAGAGACGTCCCACTGCCAGCTCTTTTACTCCCTGACCGAGGGTACACTCGGCACGGACTCCCTGGCATGCAGCTGGCCACGGGGCCTACGCAAGTATGCGTTTCCCCCAGTGAGCCTTCTCGCACAGACACTGTGCAAGGTCAGGGAGGACGAGGAGCAGGTCCTGTTAGTGGCGCCTTACTGGCCTACTCGGACCTGGTTCCCAGAACTGATGCTCCTCGCGACAGCCCCTCCCTGGCGGATTCCTCTGAGGAAGGATTTACTGACTCAGAGACGGGGCACCCTGTGGCACCCACGTCCAGACCTCTGGAAACTACATGTCTGGTCCCTGGACGGGACACGGAGGTTCTGAGTGATCTACCCCAAGGAGTGGTAGACACCATCACTTCGGCGAGAGCTGCATCCACGAGACATGCTTACGCCTTGAAGTGGAACCTGTTCGTCGAATGGGCTTTCTCAAGAAATGAGGATCCCCGAAGATGCTCGGTTGGAGTCGTGCTTACCTTTTTGCAGCAAGGGTTGGAGCGTAGGCTGTCACCCTCCACCCTTAAGGTCTATGTAGCCGCTATTTCTGCAAACCATGACCCCGTTGAAGGAAGGTCGGTAGGTAGGCACGACCTGGTCGTCAGGTTTCTCAGGGGAGCCAGGAGGTTAAATCCTCCTAGGCCCCCCTCCGTACCCTCTTGGGACCTGTCTCTGGTGCTCACAGCACTACAGCGGGTCCCCTTTGAGCCTTTACAGTCAGTCGAGCTGAAGTATCTCTCTATGAAGACTCTGCTCCTGCTGGCATTGGCCTCCATCAAGAGGGTAGGGGACCTGCAGGCGTTTTCGGTCGACGATTCGTGCCTTCAGTTCGGGCCGGCAGATTCCCAGGTAACCCTGAGGCCCCGGGGTGGCTACGTGCCCAAGGTTCCCACTACTCCCTTCAGGGATCAAGTGGTGAGCCTGCAAGCGCTGCCCCCGGAGGAGGCAGACCCAGCCCTAGCTTTGCTTTGTCCCGTCCGAGCATTAAGATGCTACGTCGACCGGACGCAAAGCTTCAGGACCTCAGATCAGCTCTTTATTTGTCACGGAGGACGGCAGAAGGGGAAGGCCGTCTCCAAGCAGAGGATGGCACACTGGATAGTGGATGCCATCGCCTTGGCTTATCAAGCTCAGGGCATGCCCTGCCCGCTCAGGTTGCGAGCTCACTCTACTAGGAGTGTTGCATCCTCCTGGGCGCTGGCTCGTGGCGCCTCGCTATCTGACATTTGTAGAGCTGCGGGCTGGGCGACCCCTAACACGTTCGCTAGGTTTTATAGCCTTCGTGTAGAGCCAGTCTCCTCCTGTGTTCTCACCTCAAACGGGTAGAAACACTGAGAGGCACTGGCTCAGGTCGGCTTGCTATCTTCTTCAGAGTGTCCATGAAGACCCTGTCGAGTCCTCCTTCCTCGGCTCCAGACGTAGCGGAGCGTCTAGGCGCCAGGCCTCTCTCGATGAATCTTTAGAACCGATAGAAGGCTTAGGATACATGTGAGACTTAAGTGAATCCCATATTTCTTCCACGGTACCAACAGAGACCGTGTTTCCCCGGTAACCTTCTACCATCTTCACGAGGGTTCAATCACCTCCATTCTTCCATATGTCCTAATATGAGCCATATGCGTATTGCTCCGAACCTCCTGCGGGATGGGTGGGAGCTCCGCACGTTCCCAGTGCTCCAGCTTCACTAAGTAGGTAGTGCTATGTTATACAGTGACTGGTCTTTCTGATCCGCCCTTGGCCTTAGCAAAAATTGGAGGCCAGGAGGCTTGCTCAGGACACTGGAGGGGGGCAGCAGCTGCGGCGCTTTGCTAGGGATCCCAATTCGTCGGTCTCCGACGTGACGTCGAAGAGACCGACTGAGAGGGAACGTCTTGGTTACGTATGTAACCCTCGTTCCCTGAAGGAGGGAACGGAGACGTCACGTCCCGTCGCCTCAGCTGCTGTACCACCGCTGTGCGGCCGGACCCAAGCTCGGCTCCTCAGCGAAATCCTGTCTATGCATTGCACCTGCTGTGTATTTATGCTCACGCTGTGATCAGCGACAGCTGGATGCAATCATGCATGCCAATGTGCATTGGCTCATTTAGTTTACACACGAAGAGGATTGGTATCTCTAAAGCGATATCCCAATTCGTCGGTCTCCGACGTGACGTCTCCGTTCCCTCCTTCAGGGAACGAGGGTTACATACGTAACCAAGACGTTTTGAGGCAGCTGCTGAACTTAGGTTTTTAAGTTGAATCTGGTGAAAACTTTTTATAGTGCAGGATTCTTTAACAAATAAAAAATTGAAAAGAACAGTGTTTATTTAAAATAGAAATCTTCTGTAACAATATAAACTACCGTCTTAAAGTTTGGGGTCAGTTAATTTTTATTCTTTCTTTTTTTGAAAGAAATTAATACTTTTATTCCGGAAGGATGTGTTAAATTGATAAAAAGTAATAGCAATGACTTGAATTGTTAGAAATTATTTATATTTGTAATAAATGCCATTTCTGTTTATTTTTTTATTCATCAAAGAATCACAAAGTATCACAGGTTTTAAACACTGATAATAAAAGTAATAAATTAGCATATTAGAATTACTTCTGATGGATCATGTGACACCGAGGACTGCAGTAATGGCTGATAAAAATTCAGCTTTGCATCACAGGAATAAATTATATTTTTAAATATATTAATATAGAACACCATTATTTCCAACTGAAATAATATAATTGTTATATAAATGAATATAATAATTTTTAAATCAAATGATTAAATAAAAACATACATTTGATAAAACATTTTAATCAAATGTGTACAATATTGGCTGATTCAAATCCACTTTTCAGATATGAAATATTGCCTATAAATTCTGGGTAAATACATTATATCAGGTTTTATTTCATCATTACCAATTTCATTTTTTCAAGTTTGGTCACCAAATTCAAGAAAAATACCTTCTTATAAGTACTTTTCAAAAAACAATGATCTAAAGTTATATATGGCTATATTAAGGCTTATTTTGTCAACTTTTAGAAAGATGTCTGACTCTGAGACCATTGAACTGGCTTGTCTTGGACGCCCTTTTCAATTAGGAATGCTTTATGACTGCCGAAGAGATCGCCTCATTCCAGGTAAAAACAAAAACAAAAAACATTTCCAAGATAAGCAAAAACTACACATAGTCAAATTTAGCCATTTTATATATATTTAATTAATTCTGTTAATATTGATAGATCCCTGTTCTTTGAAAAAAACAGGTCACATACTGACATTTGATAGTCATTGCACTGACTCAAAACACATTTGCACAGATGGACTCTAATTTCACTTTTAAATGAACTGCTCATCCAAGAGATTCAAACACTTTTGCGATGCACAGATATGTAACACAGGATCATAATTAAATGACAAAGAAAATATTTTTATCTCACTCTACTTTCAGGACATATAAAAATCTGATGATGTTTCGAGGTATATTTATACAGATCTGTTTCGAGGCATATTTATACAGATCTGATTGGCTAAAAAGAGTGTGATATTAGAGTGATATCAGAGCTCCTCCAACCGCTTCACCATTTGGAAAGTATCACTCCGCTTGTCGCATCTCTCACAGTCAAGGCGGATGCTCAAGTCCACTTTAATTATGTAGGGCCACTATAAGGTGAACCCAATGAGTATTTCCATTCTCTTCTATAATTTAAGAATAATACTGTTTTTGTGTCATGGAACATAGGTTTAAGATATTTTTAGGTGAGAATGTAATGTTGTGGACTTTAAATATGTAGTTTGTTAATAAAGATAATGTCTATTTGAAAATTTGCTTCAACGTGTTTTAAATATGTGAGCTACAGAGTGTCAGTGGCTGTTCAGCACTCATAAACTTGCCAAGAGCACCTCTCCGTGGCCAGATCTTCTGGAATTTACCACTGGCTCTGATGTCTCTGTAGAGGTTAAACTTGAGGTATAATTTGTTTTGGGGAAATCTAACAGACAGTCTTTGGTCTGAATTGTACTTTTGACTGAATTACCTTGCAACTTTTATAATGGCTGTTGTTGTTGTTTATTAAATAATATTATTCAATAAATTATATTTTATATAAAAAAATAGTAGTATGTGTGTGTGTGTGTGTGTGTGTGTGTGTGCACGTGCGTGTTTATCAGGGTTACATTGTTCCACCATTAGATAGCAACAAGTGACATCAGTAAAGACTTTTGAATTGAAAAATGCTAAAGAGTAATTTTGAACGAGGATGTGATTTACATGCGATTAGTAGTTTATGTATATTTGTTTTAAATGAAATAGCGAAAGTTAGCCTAAAATGCTTTAAATTAAATTTTTTCCTAATCAAAAAGCTTGTACTCAGCCAACAAATGCACCAAGCAGTGCTGTCATCAGGAATTACCCTTAACAGATGGAAAGATAGTACGAGACAATCAGACATTCAATTTGATTTATTGAGAATATGAGATTGATCTGAAGAATGAATGCAGAATGCAGGTAATTACACTCGCACAGTCTATCTCTCTCTCATTATACTCTACTATATATAATACACTGCTTTTACTAAAGTAATACAATAAGATTTTAAGCAATTCAACGGTCCTCCTTTTGTTTTTTGAATTGGTAATGGAGGCTTGGGCTCAGTTATTAAACTGTCAACTTCAGATTTAAATCTGTGGCGGAAGTAAGTAGTTCTGCACAAAAGAGGACTTTTAAAGGGGTCATAAGATGCATGTTTTCCACAAGTTGATATGATTCGGTAGGGTCTTAATGAGAAGTCCATAACATACTTTGTAAACTCCTCAATATAATACTCCTCAATCTCATATTTAAATAAAACATTAGTTTGAATATCTGCTTAGGAAAGCCATATCTTTATTGTACTTTCCTTTCCTCTGTTGCGGGTGATTTCCAATGTTTTCCAAACTTTTAAGTCTCTTTCAATATAAAAGTCTCTTATAACCATCTAATGGCAGACCAAAGACTACCCCTGAGATTTACCCAAAACAAATTATATCTCATATTTAACCACTATATAGACATCAGAGCCAGTGGCAAATTCCAGAAGATCTGGCCGAGGTGAGGCTGTTCTCGGCAGGTTCATGAGTGCTGAATGACCACTGATGTCCTGGAGCTCACATGTCCGAAAAACATCCAAACAAATTTTTAAATAGACTTTATCTTGATTAACGAAACGGCATATTTGAAGTCTAAACAAGTACATTCTCGCCTAAAATTACATTCCATGACACAAATCACAGTGATTTCAGCGTCCAACATGACACTCGCTGAAGTGGAGTGATAAAAGTGGTGAAAAGGTAGGAGTTCTGTTAACACTCTAATGTCACAGATAAATAATAATTTTTTTAATTATTTATTAATTTACTTAATTTTTTTCAAGGAATAACCCTTTGGGATGATGAGATGCTGCAGAAGAATATTAATGTACGGCCACAGCCAAACACTGACTTTAAAATTATTGCCACAGATTCAAGTGAAGACAAAGTCAGTGCTCTTAATGTCTCTGCAGCTCTTGAAGCCAGCTTTCTGTGTGGATTAGTCAGTGTGAAAGGGTCAGCAGACTATTTAAATGACAAGAAGTCATCGAAAAATCAGTCTCGAGTTACTTTACAGTATCATACAACCTCACGCTTTGAGCAGTTAACTATGGAGCACCTTGGCGCAGGGAACGTGAAGCACTGCAATGTATTTCAGGAGGGTTCGGCCACACATGTTGTTACGGCTCTACTGTATGGAGCTCAAGCGTTCTTTATTTTTGATCGTGAGGTTTCATCAAATGAAAGCCATCAAAAGATACAAGGTGACCTCCAAGCTTCAATCAAAAAGATACCTTTAATATCAGTAGAGGGTCAGGCATCTTTGAAAATGAATGAAATGGATCAAGAGAAAATTGATAAGTTCAGTTGCACTTTTCATGGAGATTTTGCTCTGGAAAACAATCCGGTTTCCTATGTTGATGCCATCAAAGTGTACTCAGAGCTACCAAAACTGTTGGGAGAACGTGGCAAGAATGCTGTGCCCATGACTGTGTGGCTATACCCGCTGAAAAATCTTGATTCTGCAGCCGCTCAGTTAGTCAGGGAGATCAGCGTTAGCCTAATACGACGAGTCCAACGGATCATGGATGAACTGCATAATTGTGACATTCAATGTCAAGACATGATGAGGGACAATATTGCCATTCAATTCCCTGAAATCAAAGCCAAGATCAGAAAATGTAAAGACCTCTGTTCAGATTATAAATTAGTTTTTCAGAAACATCTCTGCAGGCTTCTTCCATCCATAAGGGGTGGAGGAAAAGAAGAACAGGAGCTTGCTGATGCCCTGAATGACAAAGAAAGATCTCCATTTAATGGTGCTTTGATAACCAAGTATCTAAGTGACCGAGAGCGAGAGATGAATGTTGTTAGATCATACCTCGACATCATGAAAGATGTTCCTGTTTGTTCATCCAGCAACGAGTTGGACAAAGTTGTCTTGAAAGCATCCAATAACTATGTGGTAGCTTTTGCACTCACCTCCTTAAGTGAAAAGGAACTGTACCTTTCAGACTTGGAGAATTACCTGAAGGCACAATCCAGAAATAGTGGAGAGCAATTAAGTTATGACCAAAACTCCACAAAGAAGACAGGGAAATGGTTTTCATCAGGAGATGCAACTACATTGACCAGAGAAACCATACAGGCCTTCCTAGATTTTAAAGAAGCCAATAAAGGAAGAACGAACATTGAATTCTGCATTGCATCAATCCCAGATGAATGCAGCACTGCCTCTTCCATAAACGTTTATGAAAGAGGAAGACTCCTCAGCTCACAGTATGAGCTTCCCTCAAAACCACCAATGCCGGTTTTCTTGAGTGCCGAACATGACTGCATACATCTGCAAATCAAACCTTCTGACCACGGTGTTAGCTTTGTGGACTCGTACTGTATTTCATATCAGTCTGCACAGAGCTCTGAATGGACAGAGGTGTTTACTGATGGGGTTTCTGATCAGGTCACCGTCAAGCAGTTAAAACCACATACAGAATATTGTTTTACCTGCAAGGCAGTGTGTCGTCCAGGAGTAAGTCTGACAAGTGACACAACATCATTCTTCAGGACTCGTCCATGTGCTCCTCCTGGAGCACCTACAGTAAAACAGGTAGAATCTGAGTCTATAACTGTAGTCTGGGATGTTCCTACATCTGTGGGTGAGGATGTTCTGATCACTGGCTATGTGTTGGAGTTCAGAGAATGCACAAAGGATCAGGAAAATGAAAAACCCTGGAAGCCTGTAAAATCTACGAACAGAGAGTGCACTCTTCAAGGACTGAAACAAGACACAAATTACACAGTCAGAGTTTTTGCAAACTGTGGTAATGATGGAATGAGTCTCCCCAGTTCTGAAACTGTGTTTTCAGCCAGTTTTAAGGGTAAAGAATCAAATAAGAATGGGAGTGGTTTGTTTTTGAATCAATCTGAACGAATAAAGAAGGGAAATCCATCAATTCATACACTGTTTCTACACCAAAAAACATCAGAGAATGTAAGTTTTAATCAATATGTTTTCGGAAGAAAAGTAGAGGATGTGAAAAACAAAGTAATTCTTCTTTTGGGATCAACAGGTGCAGGAAAAACCACGCTCATTAATGTGATGGCCAATTACATACTGGGCATAAAGTGGCAGGATGCATATCGCTACAAACTAATTAATGAAGTGACCAATCGCACACAGGCAGAGAGTCAGACATCTATTGTCTCATCTTTTGAGCTGTACAATCAGCCTGGCTTTGAAATTCCCTACTCCCTCACAATTGTAGACACACCAGGATTTGGTGATACAAGAGGAATCACACATGATAAACTTATTACAGAGCAGATCAAAAGCTTTCTTTGTAGCCCTTTGGGAATCGATCACATTGATGCCATCTGTTTCGTTGTCCAAGCCTCTCTTGCCCGCCTGAGTGCCAACCAAAGGTACATCTTTGACTCAGTCTTGTCAATTTTTGGCAAAGATGTCGCAGAGAACATCATAGTTTTGGTGACATTTGCAGATGGTAAAGACATCCCAGTTCTAGATGCCATCAAAGCAGCAGATCTGCCCTGTCAAAAGAATAAAAAGGGACAACCCACTCATTTCAAGTTCAACAATTCAGCTGTGTATGCAAACAAAAAAATAGAAGAGCCTACAACCTCTGACAATGATTCAGATGATGATGATGGAGAAAAACTGGCAGAGCTTGTCTGGGACAAAACCTTTAAACAGATGAAGGCTTTTTTCAAAACACTGGGGGTCATTGAAAGCAAAGATCTCACACTGACTATAAAGGTCTTGGAGGAACGAGAGCGCCTTGAGAAAGCCATGGCAAGTCTGACCCCTCAAATAACTGCTGGTCTCTCTAAAGTGACTGAGATAAAAAAAATTAAGCAATGTTTGGAAAGTGAGAGTGACAACATGGTACAAAATGAGAATTTCGAACAAGAGGTAGAGGTGATGAAAGCAAACAGAACCCCTGTAAACTGCTTTACCATGAATTGCAACTCCTGCTTCTTCACCTGTCACTCCAACTGCTTCCTCCCTGCAGAAGATGCTGTGCAAACTTGTGCAGTGATGGAGAATGACCACTGCATTATCTGCCCTGGAAACTGCCATTACTCTGCTCATTCAAGGGAAAATTTCATGTGGACATATGAAACAAAAATAGAGAAAAAAACCATTAAAGAACTGAAAGACAACTTCATGGCTGCTAAAGGAAAGTTCATGAACACAAAGCAAATGCTTGATGCACTTGAAAACGAACTCCATGGAATTGAGGACAAACTAATGAAGCTGATCAAATTGTCCTCTGATTGCTTAAGAAGACTAGATGAAATTGCACTGAAGCCAAAATCTCTCTCCACAGCCGAATACCTCGAAATCCTGATCAAAACCGAGAAAGAGGAGAAAAGTCCTGGCTTTGAGGACCGCATTGTTGGACTTGAGAAGATGAAGCAAGAAACTCTTGTCCTGGAAAAGATTGCCAAAGGAGAAAGTTTGCTTGAAAAAGAACGGAAAATCATGGCGGAGAGAGAGAAGCGAATGAAGACTCTTGCTCTGAAAATTGTGAAAATGAAGAAAGCTGTTAATGCCTTATAGACACACAGCAATCTGGAAGCATACGATCAAAAAGTGAAGAAGTCCAAAACAAAATGAAAGAAAAAATGAAAAAGAATTTACAGGAGGATCAAACCTCATCCAGAACATCAAGAATACAGAATTAAAGAGTAAATTTAAGCTGTTTTTGGTCTCTTTATTGATGCAAGGTTTTTTTTTTCTTTATCTTCATGCTTTTTAAGTTACTTTTGATAAAAACATAGTGTTTATGCAATGCCTTTACATATGTCTTTGTGTTAGTCTTTCAAAGCATGCAAACATCCAAATACTGTCAAGTACTATACTATAAAATTCTATAAAAACACAATATATGATTTCATGATGTTTCTTCAAGTTTTTAAGAAAATAAGATGTTTTATTATTGCCTAAACATTTTTTGAAATTGTGAAATGTTTTTTCTATGGTAGAAATTGTGTGAAATTCCCTGACAATTTACTACTGTTTAAAAGTTATAAGCAATTGTATTATAATGAATGCTACATATGCCTTTTAAAATGACCATAATGAATTTAGTTATTAGTAACATCGTTGTTTTAAAAGAAATGTTCTCAACTGTGTATTTGTAGCATTAAAACTGCCCCAAATAAAACATTTTTGGCTATGCAAAGTCATTTGTATTTATTAAAAATGCTAATGTAATAACAATGCTTTAATAACAAAATCAACATGGTGGCCAAAATTATTAAATCACTAGTATTTTCACCATCTAAAACATGGTTTTAAAGGAGAAGTTCACTTCCAGAACAAAAATTTACAGATAATGTACTCACCCCCTTGTCATCCAAGATGTTCATGTCTTCAGTCATAAAGCAATTATGTTTTTTGAGGAAAACATTCCAGGATTTTTATTGCTCTGCCTGAATTCTTTTTTTTTTTGCGGTTCAAGACAAAAACTCCCATCTCATTTTCTCCCTCTTCAAAAATCATTTCAAAATCATCCTACATCGCAGCAGAAGTACCGACCCAGTGTTTGCAAAGTGAACATGCAAAGAAGATCAAACACCCTTAACAAAAAAAAGGTAAAACAGCTATGTAGGACGATTTTGACTAGAGTTTTTTGACATACCCTAACTGTCTTGAAACGGAAAGAGTTTAGGCAGAGCAAGACAAGCATTTGAGATTAAAAAGTATATAAATTGTAATAAAAAATTTTTTTAAAAAAAAAACATGTATCGTTTCACTAGAGAAGGCCCTTTTTTCCTCAGCTGGGATAGTTTACAAGCACATTTGGGATCATTTGAAGCTGCATTTAAACTGCATTTTGGAAGTTCAAACTCGGGGCACCAGAGAAGTCCACTATATGGAGAACAATTTTGAAATATTTTCCTCAAAAAACAATTTCTTTACGACTGAAGAAGAAAGACTTTAACATGTTGGATGACAAGGGAGGGAGTACATTATCTGTAAATTTTTGTTCTGGAAGTGAACTACTCCTTTAAGTCAGTCATTTCTATCTTTCTGTCAGTAGTTACATTACAGTAGTTTTCCAAACACTCATTTGGCCATTATTTGTAATAATTCAGTGAGATTTTTGCCTGACAACAGCTAGTGCTCCACACTGAGATCTGATCTCATCATCATCCAATCTATCTGAAATGACATGACGAAATTGAGAGAGACTAAATCCAGAGGAATTGTGCAATGTTTCCAAGATGATTTAAGAAACCTACCTGCAAAACTATAGTACTGGTAAACGTTTTCGGTACTTGTGTAAAAATGCTGTATCAATTAACTTCTATTAACTAAATTAAATCAACATTTGGTGTGACCATCCTTTGCTTTTGTTCTTGGTGCGCTTGCGCTTAGTTTTTCAGCTTTCCAGGTAGGTTTCCAGAGGTTGCCACATGGCTGATATTTCATGCTAATACACTACAGCAAAAGAGGAATAACTGACCTAAAACCATTTTAGCTGGTGAAAATAGTATTCTAATAGTTTTTGGGCACCACTGTACGCTTATGGCCACAAACACTGTAAAGTTTCAGGAGTGACATTTTTTTTCCTCTTTTTTGGCATGTGGATTGTTAGGATAGGATAATATTTGGCCTAGATACAACTAGTTATATAATTAAATATTGAGAAAATGGCCTATAATGTTTTCCAAATAAAGTTCTTAGCAATGCATATTACTAATAAAAAATTAAGTTAATATATTTATGGTAGTAAATTTACAAAATATCTTCACGGAATATGATCATTGCTTGATATCCTGATAGAAAAATAGATCATTTTGACCCATACAGTGTATTGTTGGCTATTGCTACAAATATACCTGTGCTACTTATAACTGGTTTTGTGGTCTAGGACACAATTGTTACTAGTATTATTATTATTTTCGTTTTAATTCATAAACTGAACCATACCTGGGTCATTCCTCTTATACAGTACCTTCTGAGCTCTGCAAAATAAAAATAAATACGAAAAATTATGATTGTTTTGTAATGTAAGTATTACTATAAAAGTGTGTGACAGACTTCATGTTCTGTCAAGCTCAGGCACAAGCTCAGACAACAGATAGCACTTATATACCAACAGTTTTGAGTGTTTTAAAGTGAGACAAACCAACACATAATACTGTTCATAAGCAAAAAAAATTTTAACAGTCCATGGATATATCAAATACTGTACTATATACATTTTTTTTTTTTTTCCTAAACTAGTTATAATGTCCTCAACATCAGGGATTTAATCAGACCATTTTACCCCGCAATATAATGTATTTAAGCACACTGCAGATGGCGCCAAACTCTACATCACTGGAAAGCCTATTTATTCAGCTTTCAGATAATGTATAATTCTCAATTTCAAAAAATTGAACCTTATGACTGGTTTTGTGCTCCATGTTCACATTTTATTCAAATGTTGCCTAACTGCGTCTTATTTCAGATCACTACAGGTAGTAATATTGAGCTAGTGTAGCATATTTCCATTGCTGATGAAAAATATTTTGTATTACACAATCATCCCCAACTTTGTTAACTGTAACCCTATTTCATGTTATACATTGCTCTTTAAACTATTACATCAGATGACATGAACAGTAAATGTTGGTTACTTGCCATTATAACATAACTTTTTTTAATTAGTGCAAAACTACTTACAGTTCATTACTTGCAGAGGCAAAATAATAACAGATAATGAAGACTGCATTCTCATCAGCTTTACAAACAAATACATACTCAAGGTCACAGTCCAGACTACTTTTAAGCCACCACCCCATTTAACCAACTGTCAGTGTTAACTAATTTGACTTCATATTTTACAGTTTTTTCCATTAAACTCATGTGTACCCAGAACATACTAAGACTCTGATGGTGCTTGATTAGTTGTAATCTCTGGTTAAAATGCTGCACCATGTGCAGTCAGCCACTCAATCACTTCAGCTTAATAAACAAGACCACCAAACACAGGAAACATCCAATATAAACTCACTCATTATCATGCCAACAGGGAAACCAGGCAGGAAATGTCTCATGAAGCTAATTCACATCTGGCTTATGGATGTAGGGATATGATAAAGCTAATGAACATGTAGGTCATATTCTGTCAAATGATTATTAACCATTACTACAATGAGGACATCCAGAAATGCAAAACAGTTTGAGCAGAGATTTTCAGTAATGTACGTGACAGGACGGAGGCAGCTCTGCACGTTTTGAGAGGAAAGGAACAATTCCACAGGATATCTCAGAGATGGAATTCAAAATAAAAGAAAACAAACGGATGTAAAACTCATTGAATTGAAAAACCCAATGGAGAGAAAGAGACTAAATGGTCTATTTTGATGTGTATATTTGTTTGGGAATTTGGGGGATTATTTATTTTGGTTTGGTCAGGTCACATGTTGTCTGGCTTCCTGTTAGCCATTTCCTGAGGTGTTCGTTGAATAAAAACGTATTTCAAATCCAAACAGAAAATGCACAGAGAATGGAGAGATGCCTTGTACAGTCATGTTTTTCACTCAGGCGAGGCGATACACTGCAGGTGAATAGGGTGAAAAAAATTAACTAATAGTTATCACCATACTTACCTATGATTGATTACATTGATAATTGCAAACATTTTTCAAATCCGGAATGCACACTCCTTAACAGCTTTCAAGTGACTGCTGAAAACCCATCTTTTTCGACATTATTTGACTCAATTAAAAAAAAAAAAAAAAAATGTTCTCCTCTCTTTCTTGATCTTCCCTTCCTAGCCTGTACTCATCTAACAATGCCTGATATATGGTATTTTTGAGCACTTGTTCCTATGTTGATCTGCCTCTTTAGGATGAATCACTTGTTTTATTCCCAATTGTAAGTCGCTTTGGATAAAAGCGTCTGCTAAATGAATAAATGTAATGTAAAGTAATTTTTAGTATATAAAAGTTTTCTAAAATGTTAGGTTTATATAATGCAAATGAGGCATTATTTAATTAAATTTCTAGTACAAAAATATTTTTTTGACTGGGTATCTCATTTTATTACTTCGTAATTCAGAAAAAACACTTTGAACAGACAGAAAACCATGTATTTATTTATTTTTTTACCAGTTTGGGGGGAGTAAAATCTTGTATAAAATCAAGCTAATTGTATATGAACAAATCCCTCTGTAAAAAACCTTCAGGATATAGACAGGATTAAAAATGTAAAGTTTGGTGTGTGTAAGTGCTATTGAAGTGGAGATTTATGGCTCAGTAAGAAAAAACTCATTTTGAAAAAACAGCCTTTAAAAATATGTATTGTAATTGAAATCTATGACACAAATAGATAAAGTGCTTCCTTTCTTTCCACTAGTCTGAAAAAAACACTTTATGAAAAAGCCCAAAATCTCAAATTTGACAGGTGCATGAAAAAAAAACGCATTTTTGCCTGCAATGTCTCCCCTTAAACTCTTCATATAACTCATATATCTCTCTTTATAAAGTTTATATGTGCCTGCATGAATGCATTTATCAAATCACCATCTGATCCACTGCTGAGATGCATCAGAATAAAAAAAGTATATTTTGAGTTTTTATATTAATGGGAATTACATAAAATACACTATGTAATGGTGCAATGGTTTCATTTTCTATATTCCAATTTACCTATAAATTATTTCTTTAAAGTGAAATATAACCTGAACGTGTTTTCATGCGTGTCACCCAAAAAAGTGAGCACAGCAAAAAAAAACACATGCAGAAACTCAATATACCATATACGACTGATTTATAGGGGCTGTATTTATCATGGTGTATGACATTTTCTGCCAACAGACTTCGATCTGGATGGTAACGTTATCTGTCCCTTTACCATCTAAATTCATCTCCTGTCACATATTTCAATCTTTCTCTCGCTATCAGTTAAATTGCATTGGGAATCTTAAAGCATTTTGAATCCAGCAGGAGGAGGATAATGAAATGCAGGCAGCTGGAGAACGGCTCCTCAGGTGGCAATTTTTAAAAAGATTATCTGGTGCAGATATGCCGTGGAGATTTGCAGAATGTCAAGAATGTCATCTTGCAGGTTTGGTGGAAGATTTAGATTTTGCATCTATGTTTCCTATCAGGAACTTACAGACTGAAAAAAATACATTTTGAAAAAACAAAATATCATATAATTGTTTGCAGTGTTTAAAAAAGTTTTCAACTGGTAACAATAATACAGGAAATAAGAAAATTTTTTGAAAACGTCTTAAACATTTTCCTCCAAAATTTGTGTGTATTCAAATTGTTTAATATCCAAGGTACACAGTTAATGCAGTTAATTCTCATATTGTATTTTCAGAAGGTTTTGAAATATTTGTCCCCTACTAAATTTGTCACTACCGAAACACAGTAATAATAATTTAATTAGAAGGGTTATATTGACCTATTATGATTTTCTTACATATAAATTGTAAATATATATGTTTTTGCTATTTTCTTAAAATTAAAATAAGAAAAAACAGGCAAATCAATTACATTTTTAATAATATTTTAATTTCTGAGATTTGTTGTATTTTGAATCCAATTATTCTTTGTAAAAGGCAAAAAGTTAATCATACTGATTTCAAAGTTGACTAATTTCAAATTAATTAGTTTAATTATACATTTAACCAAAAACTGTCATTACATCTTAATTGATAATTCCAGCATATTTTATTTTTGACAAAACATTCTTTGGTAGTGACAGCACATTTTCAGTAGTGACAGTAATGCTTTGGTAGCGACCACATCACATTACAGAATTTTAACCTACATACTAAAACATACTAAAATACTAAACATTTGCATAACTGTACTAACATTTTGTTCATTTCCACCAAATAAAGGATCATGTGTTTCCTTTTGCCACTACTAAAACAATGATGACATGTTTCAGTTGTGACTGTTTCGGTAAAGGCAATAACACCCAAAAAAAACAAAGATGTCACTACTGAAATGCCACCATATGTTTAAATAGTGACAATTTTAGATATCTTTGAAACTAGCTCGAAAGATGCTCATCAGTACATGGTTAGCCAGCACAGTTTTGACAGTTGTAAACATACAAAAACTAAATGTTATATGTAACTCCCAAAAAAGTGTGCTTGATTGCAGAAAAAAGGTGCTCAGTAGTGACGTTCCTTAAAGTTACATACAGATTTTACAGACTTTTGAACACATTTACCTCAAAATGATTGGGCCTATCTACTCACACCTATTTCCTGATCATAAATATAGGGGTGTAGTTAAAATCAGTTTAAGCCTAAAACATACAATGTTTTGGTAGTGACTTGCAAAATGCACGACACTTTTTTTTTTCATAAAGTTTCATAATTTACAAGGAAAATATTAAATAAATATAAAAGATAGTTTTAAAAACATCAATGGAAAAAAGACTAAAATTATTTACATTTTTATTTAAAATTTTCAAAGACTAAAATTATTTACATTTTTATTTAAAATTTTTATAAGTTAGGGTTCAGGACAGCCACCTCCCACTTGAAAGTACCCAATGATTTTATATTTTGGCCTATTAAGCTTACTGATATTTTAAATATTATTGTGGGGTTCAACAGATAATAGAAGAACCTTAGTAAACATCTAAGATTTGAATAATTGTATGCTTTTTAAATGTGTTTTTTGGCTCATATATAAAAAATGGGGAATGAGAGAAAGAGTGAGATACAGGCTATAGCATAACTTAGAGATAACATTACATTGAGAAAAAGAGAGACAGGCAACATCAAGGAGCCAAAGAACTAAACCGACCAGACATATAAAGAACACACATGAAATATGTAGCAGTGCAAACATAAGGTTTGCAGCGTGTTTGTATGCCTCTGTGAATTCCAGTTAACACACGTTTGGGTAAAACAGATTCAGAGGTGAGTGAGAAATGACAGGGGGACTATTCAGATTTTACAGCATGTTGTGAAAACATACTACATTTAAAAACCAAGCTGTTAGCACACATGCTAGTTTCTAGTTTAAATAACACGGATCTATGTCAATGCCTAGGTCATGGGTTCAATGCACACACACAGACACACACAGACACACAGACACACACACACACACACACACACACACACACACACACACACACTGTTGGGTTTACATGTTTTATGGGGACATTCCATAGGCGTAATGGTTTTTATACTGTACAAACCGTACTTTCTATCGCCCTACACCTACCCTACACCTAAACCTAGCCCTCACAGGAGATTGTGCATACTTTTACTTCCTCAAAAAAACTCATTGTGCATGATTTATAAGCCTGTTTCCTCGTGGGGACCTGAGAAATGTCCCCACAAGATCAAAATCTACTGGTATTCCTATCCTTGTGTGTGTGTGTGTGTGTGTGTGTGTGTGTGTGTGTGTAGGTATTCCTACACACACACACACACACACACACACACACACACACACTATTGTTCAACAGTTTGGGGACAGTAAGATTTTGTAATATATTTGGAAAAGTCTCTTATGCCCATCAAGGCTGCATTTATTTGATAAAAATTATTACAATTTAAAATAACTTTTGTTCTATTTGACTATATTTTCAAATGTAATTGATTCCTGTGTTGGCTAAGTTTTTATCATCATTACTCATTATCAGAAATCATATTAATATGCTGATTTGCTGCTCAAGAAACATTCATGAATGAATCAGCCATTACACTAAAATAATAGCATTATCAGTTTTGGCTAGAGTCTAGACTTTTAATATCATGTATTCCTATAGTGCAAGAAATTATAAAACGTATACCTTGTAATATACAAGTTGCTTCGGCAAATGCATAAATGTAAAATCTAAGTACTGTAAATCTAAGCAGTTGATGGCATTAGTCTAAAAAAATCCTTCTCAAAAAATTCCAGAAAAAAATTCTTTTAATTTTGCTGTAGTTATGTGTGTTTGTGTTAGACAAGTGCTAGGAAAAGCTTGTCTGTCTCTTAAGTTAACATTAGTCCTAATTACCACCACAATACAGCTTTACAAATACACAAACATCTGCTGACAATTAGTGTGAGGTGGTTGTCAAACAGTGATTATCAGCCTCATTAAGGGGGAGGTGAATCTCATTATCTGTGTTTAGAGTCCTGACGACATAGATTAGTGTTGGCCAGTTTGAATCAACCCTCGCCCCTCAAACACACACACAAACACAGACCACACAGAGGGGTAATGAGTCCTGAATACACAACTCACCTGACCAATATGCCAGAGTACACCTCCTGAAAGCTTAATTCATTCAATCAAGCGTTTAAACAAACATCATACCACGCCAATGACATGATAGGTTAATTTCATTATTCCAATGTCTTTAAATGCTATTTCAGTTCTTATTTCGGTAGTTGACATGGTATGGGCATGGTATGGGAAATGAGCTTTGTTCATTAACATTAAGATTAAGAATTTTTCAAAAATGTTAATTATTTTTCTAAAATAAGAGGGATCATACAAAATGAATGTTATTTTTTATTTATGATCTGAATATTTCGCATAAAAGACTTTTACATATAATCCACAAGAGAAAATAATAGTTGAATTTATAAAAATTACCCTGTTCAAAAGTATACATACACTTGATTCTTAATACTGTGTTGTTACCTGAATGATCCACAGCTGTTTTTTTGTTTGTTTTGTTTTGTTTAGTAATAGTTGTTTATGAGTTCCTTGTTTGTCCCGTTCTTCAGAAAAGTCCCCTAGGTCCCACAAATTCTTTGGTTTTTCAGCATTTTTGTGTATTTGAACCCTTTCCAATGATTGTATGATTTTGAGATCCATCTTTTAACACTGAGGACAACAGAGGGACTCATTTGCAACTAATACAGAAGGTTCAAATGCTTACTAATGCTCCAGAAAGAAAACGATGGATTAGGAGCCAGGGGTGTAAACTTTTGAACGGAATAAGGATGTGCACATTTTTCTTATTTTGCCTAAATATCTGTTTTTCATTTAGTACTGCCCTTCAGAAGCTACTGAAAGATACTTACATGTTCCCCAGAAGACAAAATAAGTTAAATTTACCATGATCTTCAAATTGTTTTCATGCCCTGGCTCTTAATGCATTGTGTTTCCTTAGAAGCATCAGTGAGCGTTTTCACTCACCATTAGTTCATTTTAAACCACCTATTTTTTTAAAGAAATACAAATGACATTAACAGTTGATGACATCAGCAATGTTAAGATGGTAGATCAAACTATTTGATGAGTGTATACTTGGATCGGCAATATTTCAGACCCTACTATATTGTTTAAACACATCCATGTTTTTAATCTAATCTGTATCTGTAATTTCACTAGTTCATTTTATCCTATAAACTGTTAGGCTAAACATATTTTACCATCTAACTTTCACCTTATAGTTGACTCAACAATGCTTAAAATTTGGATTGGACTGTTTACATTATAGACATTAGCAGAACTGTATACAGTAGGCCTATATCCCACTATAATATTCTACACAGATATCTGAAAGTCTTATTTACGTTACGTTACTTCTGGTTTCTCAAAATAAAGTACCACAGTAACATATACAGTCATTTATAAAATAATATTATAGTATCATACCATGGTAACAAGAATCATTATTATTAATCATTGCAAACATCAACAACATAATGCTAATACAATGGTTGTTAAGGTGCGTTAAGTGCTTTTTTGTTTGTAGTGGTGTTTTGGTAGTCTTTTGACCGTGTCTTTACCTTCAGTAGCCTAAATAGTTGTTCAAACGCCACACGGGCAGGTGTTCATCCTAATACAGACTTTCTTCATCCCTGACAAACAACAGGAGGGTTTGTTTCACTTGTCCGAAACGTTACGTAAATATCTACTTCATCTAACGCTCTCGTTTTCTGTTTTATAAAGTGTCCAATTTCTGTTGAACAGATCGAGAAACCTCAGCAAATGATTCAGCGTGTGAACTGTCCAAATGATTCAGACTGAATCACGAATCGATTCATTAACCGTTAACCCCGGTTTCTGATTCAATGAGAAGATTCGAATCAAAAGAGTCGAATTGACTTGCTCGCGAATTGGAACGCTTCAGAACTCCTGACCTGATATTTAGATATAGGCTACCATTCTTCAGTAAATATATTTGTTTGACAGGGAAGCTGTGCGCAAACAGGAATATATATTATTTTTCAAAAAAAAAAAAAAAAAAAAAAAAAAACCCAGAAAAAAGGGCACTTTCTCTCCAGGAATGTGGTGCTCAAGCCCCCTTTGATGTCTATGTGTGCACGTGCCTGGTTTCTAGTCAAATTAGGGTATATTCCGAGCTAATAAACTAATGTTAAACCTATTAAAATGTTTTTAAAAAGCACATGGCTCCATAGCGCCATCACTGGGCAATGTCGCAATGACCGTCATTTGTCAGTGCCTCACTTTAATGAGTGTGTAGATGACACGAAGCAGTGGACGTTAGCTACATTAAAAACAGATGGACGCTATTTGAATGGGTTCCTATGGAATTCCTATGGAACAGAAAAGCATTCAATCTGATGTTAGAATTCGTAATGGCGGCGCTGATAGTTTACTCAGGAAAAAGGTCTATACAACATGACGTGGGCACAAATACTAGGAAAATTATTATTTTTTGTTACATTACATTTGTTGTGAATGAATGTATAAATAAATAAATAAATAAATAAATACGTGTTTTAGATTTTAATTTATTTGCTTTGTTAAAGACACAATTTTAATTGTTTTGGAAAATATTGATATTAACGATTATATTAGTTTAAAAAGTTTTTTTTTATTTGCACAGGTGTGTATGAGTAAATGAGCGTAAATGTGTGTGGTTGAGGGTGAATGAGTATGTTTTGTTTGACCTTTTGATGTTTAGTTTTCCTCAAAACAGTATCAAATTACCCTGTCCAACTAAAACTGAGGACACACACACACAAACCTGATGTGGACAAAATGTTCCACTCTTCTTGGCAATTCCCAATGTCCTGTTTTTCTTATTTTACGCCTTCACCAAATAATGATCATGTGTTGGCAACGGTTAAAAGCATGCCCTCAGATTAACAAACTGACTGAGATGAGTTTGATTAGGCTACATATATTAGCACCATTATATGACAAATGGGACTAACACATCAGCCTAAATACAGAACATGGACGTATATTTAAAACAAGCATATGTTTTTCAAAGCTATATGCTAAACCTATAGCACTAAAGTAAAACAGATACAGTCTCAGTGTGTGTGTTTCTGGGCAGAGTGCCAGAGAGAAGCTATTGACCCGGGGCCAAAAATAACCCAATGCTTGTTAAACCTTCAAATGACTGTTTCAATCAATAAAGCCCAAGACACAGAATTTACTTTAAATGTTGGGTTGCCAACCTTTGCATTTGACAGATGCTTTTATCCAAAGCAATTAAGGAACTATCTCAGCTGCATGTCCAATTTATATACAGACATCAATCAAAAGAAGCCAAAAGATCAATCATTCAGTCCAAATGAATTCTCATGAGTCCACATCAAGAACAATCAATAGCCATTCACAGGTCAAGGCTGAGTAGGTTCTACATTTGCTGAAATGCAAATTGCATTGGGTATTGTACCCTACAATGCAATACACTTTCCACTTGGATGTAACCAAACATTTAACACTGACAAATCAGTTTAAAAAAACTTTATTGAACAAACAATAAGGGACGAGACTCGTCCTTGTCTATGTGTATATAGATAGATAGATAGATAGATAGATAGATAGATAGATAGATAGATAGATAGATAGATAGATAGATAAATAGATATAGATTCCTCCACACAATATCTTACTGTCCTGCAGCGTATGAGCTCCAATATGGAAGCGTTAATAATAAAGCAAGATGTTTATTGCTCTAATTAAGCAGACACATTCACCAATTCTTATTCCATGCCATTTAACAGGCTTTAGAAAGGCAGCGAGGAATGGAGAGAAGGCTATTGTGGAGACATAAATGTGTCTTGTTTGAATATGCTGCCTAATTATGTCCTTTGAGACCAGGACAAGAGGAGAGGGGAAGGAGAGAATGAAGAGGGGGAAATGCAGGATGAGGAAGAGGGAGAGAGAGAATAGAGGGGGAGGAGAGATGTGAGTGCCTCGAGGAGTCTGAGAGACAGAGGTCTTAAGCCACAGATGAATGAAGGAGAAGACAAACTAAACAGACGTAAGAATGATGGAGAGCGAGAGAGTTGGGGGAGGGCTGGACAGACAAAAAGAAAAAGAAAAGCCATTGAGAGGAAGTAAAGAACACTAGATACACAAAAGAAAACAAGAGCAATACTTTCAGTCAGCATTTCTATTATAAAGTGGAGGACTGTATACAAGGGACTTAATGACGAAGACACACACAATGTCTCATTCAGAGATTTCCTGTCAATGCAACATTTATAACAGGTTCACATTTGTTTTACATTCATTTATTTAACACATGCTTTTAACTTTTGAACACATCTCAAGAACATTTACTCATCTATATATGATTTCGTAAGAGGAAAATTCACATTAGGCTTTAAATACAGTTGCAATCAAAATTATTCAACCCCCTTGACCTGCAAGGCATTTTGCTGCAGAGAACATTTTGTGAAAACAATTTAACAAACCAGTACACTATTAGAAAACATATGAGTAATTCTGAGAATGTAAGTTGGTGAATAATGAAAAAACTGACTCTAAACGTTTGTGTTCACAATTATTCAACCCCCAAAAGTCAAATTTGGTGCAGAATCTTTTATTCTTTAAAACCACCAATAAACACTGCTTGGAAGAAGCTTCTCTCACTTCTCTACTGCAATCTTGGCCCATTCCTCACCTTAAAAAATCAACCAAATATTTTCAATGATAATTAAATCTGGAGACTGAACAGGCCACTCAAGAACATTTTTGACTGATCCCTGAACCAAGCATAAGTAGATTTGGATACTTTGGGATGATTGTCCCGCAGGAAGGTCCATTGATCATCAGTTTCAGTCTTTGCACTAAAGGCATCACAATTCTTGCCAAAATGGCCTGATACTTCAAAGAATCCATGATGTCCTTCATACTGTCATGATTTACACTTCCTGCAGTAAAACACCCGTAACAGGACTGGTCCACCTCAATGTTTGACGATAGAGATTGTATTCTTCAGCTCTTAAGATTTGCACTAGACATAATAATAAGTTCAAGTTTGGTCACATCACTCCATAAGTCATTCTTTCAGAACTCCACAGATCTAATGAATTTTAGCATATTCAAGTCAGTGTTTTATGTTCTTCTTGGTCAAGAGTGGCATTCGGCAAGATGCCCCAACATGAAAGCCATGCTTGTTATGTGTTCATCTTAAACTCTGCAATGAAATGTTTTTCCACCTTTCATTGGGTCATCTTGAAAGTCTTTGGCTGTACATTGCAGGTTTTTCCTCAGTTGTTCTGATCAAACATTTTATGATACTGTGCTTTTTTTTTTCAACACCCTCAAAGGTTTTCTGATACAACACATTTTAAGCTAAGGACTAAGGCTGCCAGTTGTTTCTCTAGGAACTTTTAATGTCTTGGAAATCTTCATTTAGCCTTAGACTTTCTAAAGCAATACAATTATTTCTTCTCTATAGCTTTTGTGAGAGCTCTGTCGACTTTATCTACTCAAACTTCAACACATGCATGGGTTATTTGTGTTTAAGACAATTTTGTTCCCCACAAATAAGTGATTAAAAAAAACAATGTTGAAGGGGTTGTATAATTATGACATAGCTGTGTTATTAAAAAAATCATAGAAAACAAAAACATTGCATTATATATTGAAACTATCACTTTTAATATGCCAGTAATGTTATAGATGCAATTTTTATAAAGTCATGGATTTTCAGAAAAGTCTGTATTTGTAAGGTAGGCTACTGCAGTCTCTGGGGGGTTGGATAATTTTGTTTGCAAGTTTGAAAAAGTGTGCTATTGTATATACTGAAAAAAAAACAATTTTCATTTAGAAATTTCACAAATAATTACAAAGAAATTGCAAGTAACACTGAAAAAAAACATGACATCATACAGGTGATTCATTCCTGCATAAAATGTCGGGACGACCAACTACATTGACTAAAATGTGCAGTATACATCCAGAACACACTGTTTAGTACACTGTATCCCATGATGCAATGAGCTCTACTTGCTCATCAGTTTCCAATGTGATCAATTAACCATAATACCAATTGTTTTTTATTATATAGTCGATCAAATGATGTACAAAGAAGCCAACACAATAAAAGCACAGTTGATATTATGAGAAATGTTGATATTATGTTTTATTAAGAGGGTAGTTCACTAAAAATTGAAAATTCTTTCTTCTGTTGAACACCAAACAAGATATATATTAATAAGAGTGTATCGTGCACAATGCACAAGTCAATGGGGTCTTATAAATAATGTTTTGGACTCCAATGTACTTCATACTCTTTGTTCATGTGTTACGCAAAAGAAAATAGGTCAACCAAGTATGGAACCACTTCATTACGAATATATGACACCAAGTAGTTTCATTTTTGGGTGAAATATTCTATTAAGACATTAGAAAACTGGATTTAAAATGCAAAAACAATGTGACAGTGTTGTATACTTCACATACTACCTACCATTTTTTAAATAGTAGTGTTTATTAAGTATTCCCATTCTAAACACAGCCTCTCATTTTCTCTCTCCTTTGGCATTAAAGGTTACAACTGCATAGTTTCTAGGCTGATCAGATTTCTCTCCTCAGACATTCATGACACAAGTGGCCTGTGTCATGCTTTTGTGGGCCGAGGATGAACTGGGCCCCTGGTTCACCGGGTTCAGCAGTCTGGATGCAGATTCCCAGTTCTGCAGGTGCAAAATAAGGGTCCCAAATGAGACCCACACACACAAAACAGCACAAACACTGTGGTTAAAAGTGAAGTGGGATTTATCTTTTGTTTACATTTCCATTATTTACTCAACCTCGTGTTGTTTATTAATGGTATAACCTTCTTTAATGGAACACAAAAAAACATATTGACAAAAACATCCTTGCCAATACATTTAATACAATGAAGTACGAGATCTAGAACCGTCAAGCTGCGAAATAACAATTAAAAGTGGTCCATATGAGTTATGCACATAGTCTACAAGTGACCTCTCTCTCATTTTAGAACGAGATGTCAGTGTATTACATTTTCTGTTTGGAAAACCCATAACAGCGTGTATGTGTGTCTCAGACTAGACTGCCAGGTGCCGTCTGGGTGGGCTTGTTGCCATGGTGAGGAATCTGGTGAATGCATTTGAGAAAGGTAGAAAGGGGAAAAGGACAGAGAAGATGTAGGAAGACTCTGACAGGAGCAAACACAACAGCGGATCACTGCTGCTTAATGTGGAATTGAGCCAAAGTTTGTGTGTGTGTGAAATTTATGGTCGTTTCGCGGTCATTTAGCCCTGTCTTTCTGGGGTGAACTTTGTTATTTTCAAGTCATTTTGTGTAAATGTATTTTATTTTTCTGACCAATTCTTTTGGCGCATTTCTCTTAAAAAAATAAAGCTTCCTTGAAGAACCTTTAAAGGATAACTATTGCCAAAATGCAACCTGGGCTGTTTTTTTTTTTTTTTTTTTACTGTAAACGAGATAAACATATATCTAAAAGCATAATTACGACAAACAAGCTGTTTTTGAGATTGGTCGTGATTTCGTTTTGTTTTCAGTGGCCGGTGAACGGGAATACTAGGGGCATAACTTTGAGTGCATCAAAATCGATATTTTTACAACACTAAGAAGGCTCGACACACCATAAAACTTTGCTCGAAGTATCGCCTGGGTCTCTACACATGAACTCGAGCATTGAGAACATTGTTTGTGTACACAGAGTTTACTAAAAAGAACGTTTTTGAGCAACTCACTTCCACTGTTTGGGTTTCCACTCGCAGCCGTCTTGCCAGTCAAGAAGTGTCGATCTCCGAGTGCGAATGAATGGACTCCATAGGATGTGTATATATTAGGCTTATATGAGGCTCTTTTTACAACTAGAAGGTTAATATTGTTTTTCACTTGCGACAAAACAACGAATTAGCCATGCATTTATATGGAAATATGCTTTAGGAGCTATCCATCCTAGCATTCGGAGATCGACACCTCTTGACTGGCAAGACGGCTGCGAGCGGAAACTCAAACAGTGAAAGTGAGTTGTTCAAAAACTTTCTTTTTAGTAAACTCTGTGTAGACAATGTTCTCAATGCTCGAGTTCATGTGTAGAGACCCAGGTGATACTTCGAGCAAAGTTTCATGGTGTGTCGAGCCTTCTTAGTGTTGTAAAAATATTGTTTTTGATGCGCTCAAATTTATGCCAATAGTATTCCGAATCACCGGCCATTGAAAACAAAACGAAATCACGGTCAATCTCAAAAACGTCTCGTTTGTCATAATTATGCTTTTAGATATATGTTTGTCTCGTTTACAGTAAAAAAAAAAAAAAAACAGCCCAGGTTGCATTTTGGCAATAGTTATCCTTTAACATCCCTGCAACCTTTCAATTACACAAAAAGGTGGAAAAGCCTTTAATGTTCTTAATGGTTCTTTTAAGAACTGTTTACTGGAAGGTTATTTGGGAAACCCAAAATGGTTCTTCATGTCTGAAGCTTCTGCTATGTAAATGAATAAAGGTTGTCACACTTTGTTGAGCTAATCAAAGGCTGTGTGTTTACCTGACACATAGTTCTCACCCAGACAAACACATTCACAGTGTGACAGACCACAAGTCAATGAGATTGCTAATGACTTGTCATACACATCACATCAATGAATGAATACTTTCTTCTTATCTTCTTAAAATGTCATTATACTTAAGTGTCATAAAGAATTCTGCATTAAGTACAAACATGCAGGTTATTTCTTAAATGCTTTCAGTGTGTGTGTGTGTGTACCTGGTATTCATCACGTTGTGGGGACCAAATGTCATGGGGACATTTCTCAGGTCCCCATGAGGAAACAGGCTTATAAATCATGCACAATGAGTTTTTTTGATGAAGTAAAAGTGTGCACAATCTCCTGTGAGAGCTAGGTTTAGGTGTAGGGTAGATGTAGGGCGATAGAAAGTACGGTTTGTACAGTAACATTATGCCTATGGAATGTCCCCATAAAACATGTAAACCCAACATGTGTGTGTGTGTGTGTGTGTGTGTGTGTGTGTGTGTGTGTGTGTGTGTGTGTGTGTGTGTGTGTGTGTGTGTGTGTGTGTGAGAGAGAGACAGGAGTAAACTTGAGTTGATTTGTGTTTCTGATAATGGGACTGGTCACACAGACACATTCTGGAGGGAAAGTGAGAGAAAATGAATGCAGTGCTGTGGAAATGGATATCAGTGTATATTTAGACCCAAGGTATATAATTACCTGGAAAAAGGGAAAGAGTAGAAAAAGTTTGTGACTTGTGAGCCTATCTGTGTTAATCAGTTCAGGCTCTGCTAAGCTGCAAGACTTTGAAACACTCTCTTTCTCTGTCCTTCACTGCATTGAGATACATTTTCTGAAACAAAATCAAACACTCATGAACATTATATACATGAATTAGAACTGTATAGTGGCTGACTTAAATCAATCAATAAATATTTTTTTTTTTATAAAAATGAAAGAAGTGACTTTGATCCAAAATTACACCAATAAAACTTTCTTTATTCTAAAGGATCTTTATTGGCATTGATGGTTCCATGAAGAACCTTGAACATCTACAGAGCCTTTCAAATGCAGAAAAGGTTCATTATAGTTGAAAAAGGTTCTTTAGATTTTTAGAATGTTCTTCAAAATGGTCCTTATAAGAACTGTTCCCTGAAAGGTATACTTTGGGGAATCAAAAATGGTTCTTCTATGGAATCACTGCAAGATCTTTAAAGAATTGTCAAACTAGGTCGAGTTTTTACATATCAACATAATTTGTTGTTAAAACAATGGTTTGATTTTGAATGTTTTTTCCCCCCATATTTTACCAATCATTACATATCAAAATTGTTTTACTGTTTACATTCAGCATAAAAACCCATGCTATGATATGCACTGGTAGGTTTCCACGAGTCAAAAACCAGTCAAAAGTTTTTGAACAGTAAGATTTTTAACGTTTTTTGAAGTCTTTTATGCTCACCAAGCTGGAATTTATTTGATCCAAAGCACAGCAAAAAACAGCAACGTTTTAAAATATTTTTACTATTGAAAATAACTGTTTTTAATTTGAATATATTTTAAAATGTAATTTATTCCTGTGATTTCAAAGCTGGATTTTTTGCATCATTACTCCAGTCACATGATCCTTCAGAAGTCATTCTAATATTCTGACTTCAAGCTTTTGAATGGAACAGTATAAGGTTACAAATGCTTTTTAGTTCAGATAAATGCTGGTGGATCAAAACCTTTCATCAAAGTTGAAATACCCGTTCTTGTCTTATATGACAACTTTGATGAACTTTTTTGATCCACTACAAACGTTGACTACTGTATATTCAAATAAAAAGCAGTTATGTTGAATAGTAAAAACATTTCACAATACTACTGCTTTTGCTGTATTTTGGGTCAAATAAATGCAGGTTTGGTGAGCAGAAGAGATTTCTTTAAAAACATTAAAAATCTTACTGTTCAAAAACGTTTGACTGGTAGTGTACCAAAATATCTGAAATGAACCGTATTCTGGGCTTCTTTTTTTCTTGTAGCCAGATCTTTAAGGTGGCTATAGAAAAATTACTTTTAGAAACCTACGTCAAAAGCGTAAACTTGCACCGGCCTCCCCTACTTCTCTATAAATAATTCAATTTGTTTTGGACTTGCACCAACTAATTAGCAGACCTAAATGAACCCGTGTTTGTATGAATTGTATTCACAGTCTGTTACACACAGGAAACCCAGTGCATTCGCGTATGCACCACCCAGCTTGTCCCGGCTTGTACGGTAATTGCCCCCCGCCGCGCACACCCCACTGTGGCGCTAAACGGAACATCAGCAACGCAATTAGAGCGAACAAGAAGCTCGCAGCGCACGACAACCCTCACTCCCCCCGCGCCCGCTGTCAACAAGAGAACATTCAATATAACGCGCTGGAGAAGTCGCGCGTGTCTGAAATGTGTTCAGTGGCCCCAAAAGTGTTTGGACGCTTAATCACACATTAAAAGAATGAATTTGATTGCAAGTGACTTACACAAACAGAAGCAACCGTGTAGTTAGAACATTTCTGACACATTTTAGCAAATGTATTTTTTAATGCATGTATGAAGTAAATTCAACACAAGTTCACACAGATCTCATGGAAAAATTACTTTGGACTGATTGGTTTGAATTGTTATATAATGTTTAGGTTTAAACTCATGCATTCCCATATTATCACAAAAGTTTTGATTTTCTCCTATTTTAAATGTTTAAGGCTGTTATAAAATATCAGTGAATGAATTAAGACCAAATGGTTTTAACTAATTTGTGACCCTGGACCACAAAACCATCCATAAGGGTCAATTTCTTGAAATAAAAATTTAAATTCTTGAAAGAACTGGTAATCTGTAATCTATTCGATAAAAAATCTAAATATTGAGAAAATCACCTTTAAAGTTGTCGAAATTAGATTCTTAGCAATGCATATTAGCCTACTAATCAAAATAAAGTTTTGATGTATTTATGTTAGGAAATGTAAAAAATAAAACTCCATGGAACAAGATCTTTATTTAATATCCTAAAGATAGCATAAAATAAAAAATATATAATTTTGACCCAAACAATGTATTTTTTGGCTATTGCTACGGATATACCCATTAAGACTGGTTCTGGGGTCCAGGGTCACATTTTTTATTTCCATCTGCTGAACAGTCAGAAAATCTTTTTGACAAAGTCATTTGAAAGTTTCCATTTTTAAAGACCAGACAAAGTTCTGTTCCATGTTTCATTAATTCGAAGAATCAGATTATTGTTTTTCAATTTAATGCATAAAACTTTTCCTAATATATTAAACTTAAAAAATGGAAAAGCATGGGGTTGGTATTTTGTTTTGAAACTCAAAGACAGTAAATCACATTAAAAGTTGCACAAGTGTCCAAACAGATATTGGGGCACGGTATAAATGTCAAATAAAACCTCGCAGGAATTTGGGCATTATTGTACTGGCATGAAAACTGCATTTTATTGTTTAGCATACCAGTTTTGTCTCTTTGCTAGAGCTCTTGCTTTTAAACTGAATTAATATAGACTAAAAGTGAGTTCAACTATGCAATAATGACATTTTCCAAAGGATACACATTCTGGACAGATTAGGAGCAACCTAAACATGCCATGAGACTTGTTTACAACAGTGTTTGGACATAGGGTGGGATGTAAACAGAGGTAAAATAATTTAAGACATACAAATCGTTAGTAGTTCAAACATTTACTCAAAACTCTCCGGGGATGCTTGATTAAATTATGTGAGGCCCCGCCCATGGAGTTCTACGATTGGCCGGCGAGATAAGGGGCGTGCAACAGCTATCCTTTGTATAAATAGACACACGCTCCACTATTTGACAGCCAAAACAAACTGGACGCAGGGGTGAATTGCACTTGCTGTCTTGTTTCAGTATGATTTAGTATTATAATTAAGTAACCAGACGACATCGCTCACATGCAAGTGCATCCTTTGTTTAGAAGACCTGGAGCGTGTGTGCGCAACTGACCGAGGATGGATTTGCCTATGCAGGGGTCCCACTGGCTTCCACTCGCACTCTGCGCTCTGCTATTGTGGAGCTCTGTGTGTGCTCGTGATCCGGTCTGTCAGGAGATTTCGGTGCCATTGTGTAGAGGCATTGGTTACAACTACACCTACATGCCTAACCAATTCAACCACGACACCCAGGATGAAGCCGGGCTCGAGGTGCACCAGTTCTGGCCCCTCGTGGAGATCCAGTGTTCCCCGGACCTGCGCTTCTTTCTTTGCAGCCTGTACACGCCCATTTGCCTTGAGGACTATAAGAAGCCTTTGCCGCCGTGCAGGAGCGTGTGTGAACGGGCGAAAGCGGGATGCGCGCCTCTAATGAGGCAATACGGTTTTCCGTGGCCGGACCGAATGAGATGCGATCTGCTACCCGTGCAGGGAGATCCAAACACACTGTGTATGGACTACAACAGGACTGATGCTACAGCCTCCCCGGCTGCTGCAAAACCAACTAGCCGTCCGGGGAAGCCATTCAACCGGAAAAATAAAAGCAGTCATGGATCTTCTTCGTGTGAACCGGAGTGTCACTGTCGTGCGCCTATGGTGACCGTAAGCAGTGGCCGCCATCCGTTGTATAACAGGGTAAAGACTGGACAGATCCCAAACTGCGCAATGCCATGCCACAACCCATATCTTTCTCAGGAGGAAAGGACATTTGCCACATTTTGGATCGGAGTTTGGTCGGTTTTGTGCTTCTTGTCCACCTTCGCCACAGTTGCAACGTTCCTCATTGACATTGAGAGGTTTAAATACCCAGAGCGGCCGATTATTTTCCTCTCCGCCTGCTATATGTTCGTGTCCATCGGGTACATCATTAGACTCATCGCGGGACACGAAAGAGTTGCGTGCAATCAGGATCATGAGGTGGACCACATCCACTACGAAACTACGGGTCCCGCGCTTTGCACGCTTGTATTTCTACTCATCTATTTTTTTGGGATGGCGAGCGCCATCTGGTGGGTGATCCTGACGTTAACGTGGTTCCTCGCAGCTGGGATGAAGTGGGGAAATGAAGCGATTGCAAGATATTCGCCGTATTTTCATCTGGCCGCGTGGCTCATTCCAAGCGTGAAATCGATCGCCGCGCTCGCGTTGAGTTCGGTGGACGGAGACTCGGTTGCGGGAATCTGCTACGTGGGCAACCAAAACTTGGATAACCTGCGAGGATTCGTGGTCGCGCCACTGGCTATTTATCTTTTTATTGGAACAGTATTTTTATTCGCTGGCTTCGTGTCTATGTTTCGAATTCGGAGCGTTATTAAACAAGGAGGAACAAAAACGGACAAACTCGAGAGGCTGATGATTCGCATCGGGGTATTTACAGTCCTGCATACTGTGGTTGCAATGGTGATCGTGGCTTGTTATGTTTACGAACAGCACAATCGCGAAGCGTGGGAAATCGGGCATGCGTGCAACTGCTCCTCAGATAGAAAAGCCCCGAAACCGGATTACGTAGTGTTCATGCTCAAGTATTTCATGTGCCTTTTGGTGGGGATCACGTCAGGCGCGTGGACGTGGTCTGGTAAAACGTTGGACTCTTGGCGAGCCCTGTGCACCCGCCGTTGCTGCATCTCAGGTAGCAAAGGCACGAACGGTTCTGTTTACAGTGACACGAGCACGGGACTGATGTGGAGGTCCGGTACCGCAAGTTCGGTATTGTGCGCTCCAAAACAAATGCCACTGTCACGAGTATGATGACTACATTTTTTTTAAGAAACAGAACTTCTTAAAAAGACTTTGTTGATAGATGCATTTTACCAGCTTTAGGAGAGGCCGGGGCTAGTTGTCACATGGACAAGTTGTCAGTATACTGTGAGAAATATTCACTGGAGTAAAAAGTGTGGCGACCAGTACCGACCTTTTCAACTAAACCAAATATATTTGGTTATAAATGTGCCTTTAAAAGTGTCCAATCGGGTTTTTATATTTTCTTATGTATTTATATTGAGATGTTATTGTTGAAATGTTTAACATTTATACAAGATTGTGTGTATTTATCATTTACGTGACAGAAAACTATTTTGACAATAAAACACTTTTTGAAATATTACCCAAGTATTTTTTTTATTAAAAACTGTCTATTTTATGTTTACAAAGAGCTCTCTCACTCTCACAAATACACCTGGCAGAGTATCTGTAGATTGCAAGTTTGCAACAACAGCTAAGGAGAATCAATTTTTTTTTTTTTGTCACAAGAAATAGGTGGTCTGCCTAAATATTTGGCTTTGCATGAAATAATGGCAAGTCATGTTTTTTGGAGAGTTTAAAATGAGTAATATTTCTCTGGGAATATATACAGTTAAAACATGAATTATTAACTAAAAAAAATATTTTAAAAAATTACTTGAAAAGATGGAGAATTTAAGGTTCTTTCAATGTTTGATGTTAATGTGATTTATTAAACATGGAAAGTTGATGTGCTGATATAATTTGTAGGATTGTAAGAAAAAAAAAAGTCTATCCTAAAATCATAATGGACAGCATCAGGCTTCAAATAATATAGTTGAAAAATTCACTTGTCAACAGGTTTAACCCCTGGGCTAAAGTACAGATTTATAGAAGGAAAGAGACTAATGTTGCTTATGCAGCTTCAAGCTGACATGACAGCATTATAGGCTATGTTAAAGCTCTGCAAAACCTATTTTGACAGTTTCACTGATGTAACAAAAACCCTAGATAGAGCAGTTGAGTCAATGTGGTCTGGATGTGGATGAGGGTCATTGTGTCAGAGATGCTGTAGTAGAAGGACAGAATTGTGATCCACATACACTCCTATTTTAGATGGACCTTGCTTTGAATTTAGACTTTTTGTAATGAGTAGATAGCAGGAATGGACTGGGGTTAAAATTTGGCCCTGGACAAATCCAGCATATCTGGCCCAAAAGTTTCCCTGTGAAAGTTTTGTTGGGTTATAGGGCCTTTAAATGGAGTAAGTATATGAAGAAAATATATTCCGGGTGGGGGAAAAAAAATCTGGGTGGGTAGAAAAAAATCGGAGTGGTGAAAAAAAATATTCCAGGTGGGTAGAGAAAAAAAATCGTGGTGATGGAAAAAAAATTCAGGGTGGGTAGAAAAAAACTTTGCAACGTTCCCTTGCAAAACTTGGACTCAAGTATAAAGAAATATATTGTATACAGTGCTTCGCTCAATGCACAGTTTTGGGACATTCTAAAACGCTTATTATTTCATTTTGTTTGACAAACGGAAAAACGAAAATTAAGCTAGATTTTTCGTATCTATTGTTTGTTAGTTTGTTAAAAACAAATGAGCTTGCTTTAATATTTGTTTCACATGCATAGGCAGCCTTGATACGTTAGTCTGATTATATAGCCTATTAATTGTAGGCTATATTAGTAATTAGCCGTAAATTATTGAATCAGTCGTATGGCTTACTTCTTTATTTGGGTAAATTGCCTGCAGGCTTTATACTTTAGGAATAGGCTGCGCTGCGCAATACAGATAAGAGAAAGACTGTAAGTTATTTAAGAAGACCTTTCAAGCTGTCAGGCAAGCTGTAACAAAGGTAATTTGTAACGTTTTGCTGTTACCGTGGTAGTATAGGACACAAAATAAAAACATATATCTTTCCTCTGTTATCACAATAGCCTTAGGGATCGCGCCGGCGCCAACGACCCGAGAAGTGCTGCGCTTTATGGAAGATGTATATTTGCAAGAAATATAGCCTAGCATATGCAACAGCCAAACAGTATAAAGAAACTCTATTGTGACTAATTTGCAGAGCGGTAAATCAGATTAATTATTGTTTTGCATGATGGGACAGAGAGTAAAGACAGTGTTTCAGGGCCACTCACGCACAAATAAAAGTTATTTTTTACCCAAGAAAAAAAAAAAATCGTAATTTCTGTTTTCCAAACAGATCGAAATAATAATAGCCTAATAATAATAATAAAATCAAACAGTTTGTTATTTATGTTTATTTCTTTATGTTTGCATTTCGATTTGGTGTTAAATGATTTGATTAGATCTTAAACGACGCATAACCTCTGGGTCTGAGTGAAATTATTGGATAGCATGTTATATTGCCAGATTGGAGATTAATCCTAGACATGCCGCTACAATAAAAAAAACCCAAAATACATTTAAAAGTGTATTTCTATTATCCTTCCTGCAGTAATTTTAGCAGCAGTTGCATTAAATATATTTTATTAGCCTACATGACACCTGTCACGTCCACACACACAAGGAGAGGGTAAGTAGATTAAGGTATTTATTAACAGACGTGCACACTTCAAACAGGTGAGTATAGACTTCGGTATCCGAGTCATCAAACACAGTCCAATAAGGTAAACACAAGTTCATAGGCAATCGCCAGCAAGAGTAACAGTCACTTCCCTTAAAGTGGTTAACGTATGCTTCACAGGTTGATCCAGATGCAGTCCGTGAGGAGCACAGGAGAATCGAGAGAAGGAGGAGAAGATCCAAGGAGAGGTGTCCATGTAACTACGATTCCAGCCGGTGAGTGAATGACAGAGGTGAGTATATAAAGGGAGTGGTGATTGCGGTTCCAGGTGTGGGTGATTAGAACTCTGGTGATGGTTCACGGGCGTGGTGCAGTGGTGATTGGCTGGTTGGTGATGGATCACGGTGATTGGGGCTGAGGGAACGTGCTGAGGGTGTGACATCACCCCCTCCTCCACGGGTGACTCCTGGCACCCAAGAGCGGCGACGGGGACGACCTCGGCCTCGGGGAGCTGGGCGTTCCGGGTGCTGTTGGTGGAACTCTTCGAGGAGAGCAGGGTCCAAGATGTCATCACGGGGTACCCACGATCTCTCCTCGGGTCCAAACCCCTCCCAGTCCACGAGGTACTGGAGTCGGCCGTTCCGCCGCCGGGAGTCTAGGATCTCTTGGACCTGGTAGATGTCGTCACCGAGGATTTCCGGTTGGTCTGGAGGAGGAGGTGGTTCCGGTTCTGCTGAGGAAGGGAACAGAGGGTCAGTGTGACGTTTTAATAGGGAGACGTGAAACGTGGGAGAGATCCGATAACGTGGAGGTAAGTTCAGCCGGTAGGTGACGGGATTTGTGAGTGGATGGTGAATGGCCCTATGTAGCGGGGACTCAGCTTCTTACTGGGCAGCCGGAGGCGGATGTCCCGGGTAGAGAGCCATACCTGGTCTCCAGGAAGGTAAACAGGATTAGGTAACCTGTGGCGATTAGCGTACTCCGTGTGCCTCCGAACTGCCCGTTGAAGATGGACATGGGAACAGTGCAGGTTGGTAGCCTAGAACACATTGAAACGGGGTTAAACCAGTAGATGTCTGACGGAGGGAATTTTGTGCATACTCAGCCCACGGTAGATACTGGCTCCAGGTGTCTTGATGTTGGGAGCAGTACGTCCGGAGGTAACGGGAGATCTCCTGTATCTTCCGCTCGGTCTGCCCGTTTGTTTGAGGGTGGTATCCAGATGACAAGCTGACCGTGGTGCCTAGCAGTTGGAAGAACGCCCGCCAGACCCTGGAAATGAACTGAGGCCCTCTGTCGGATACGATGTCCTCAGGAAGTCCGAAGTTCCGGAACACATGCTGGAACAATGCTTCAGCTGTTTCTAGAGCTGTGGGAAGACCCTTGAGAGGGATTAGTTTACAGGCTTTAGAGAAACGATCAACAACCACAAGAATTGTTGTGTACCCTCGAGAGGGAGGTAGATCCGTGGCAAAATCCACTCCTAGATGGGTCCAGGGTCGGCGGGGAATGGGCAATGGTTGGAGTTTTCCTTCAGGTAAACGACGGGGTGTGGTGTTGATGGCGCAGACCGAGCACCCCCGGACGTACCGATCCACGTCCCTGGTCATGTTGGGCCACCAATACTTCTGCTGGAGGAGCGAGAGGGTTCGCCTACTGCCAGGGTGTCCTGAGCCAGGAGACGTGTGCGTACTATCCAGTAACGGGAGCCGATGATTGTTAGGGACATAGGTACGGCCTGGAGGAAGTTCAGGAGGTGCAGGTTCCTCGAAGGTGGCGGTCCGGATGTCCTCATCAAGTTGCCATTGGATAGGTGCTAGGAAGACAGATTGAGGTAGAACAGGGTCAGGTGTGTCAACAGTAGGATCAGGTGAATACATACGGGATAATGCGTCTGCCTTGGTGTTCTTGTGACCGGGTTGATAGGTGATTTGGAAGTTGAAGCGTGCAAAGAATAGTGACCAGCGTGCTTGGCGTGCATTTAATCTCTTGGCTTGTTGGAGGTACTGGAGGTTTTTGTGATCGGTTACCACGGTGAAAGGAAATTGGGCTCCCTCTAACCAGTGCCGCCACTCTTCGAGGGCCAACTTAATGGCCAGCAACTCACGATCACCTATTCCGTAGTTCCGTTCAGCTGGGGTGAGTTTTTTGGAGTAGTACGCACACGGATGGAGGGATTGGGGTTCACCAGACCATTGTGACAGAACAGCTCCGACGCCTACGTCTGCCGCATCCACTTCCACTATGAAGGGCTTCGACGGGTCAGGATGCTGGAGTATAGGCGCTGATGTAAACATGAGCTTAAGGTGGTCGAAGGCTTGTTGAGCTTCAGGGGTCCATTGAAGTACCTTACGTCCTCCCTTCAAGAGGGAGGTAAGAGGTGCTGAGAGGAGACTATAGTTCTTAATAAAGCGGCGGTAAAAGTTGGCGAAGCCCAAGAAGCGTTGGAGTTCTTTTACCGTTTTGGGTTCCGCCCAGGTGGTTACTGCATCTACCTTACCAGGCTCCATACGAACTCCCTCCGCAGAGATCACGTATCCGAGGAAGGAGACGGTGGGCTGATGGAATTCGCATTTCTCCTGCTTCAGGTAGAGTTGGTATTCACGGAGACGTTGAAGGACCTGGCGAACATGGTCGTGGTGTTCTTCTAGGTTTCGTGAATAGATCAGGATATCATCAATGTAGATGGTAAAACGATGGAGGAAATCACGGAAGATTTCATTCATGAAGTTTTGAAATATGGATGGACTGTTGGCCAGGCCGTAGGGCATCACCTGATATTCATAGTGTCCAGTCGGGGTAATAAAGGCGGTCTTCCACTCGTCCCCTTCTCGGATACGGATCAGGTTGTAGGCACTGCGGAGGTCGAGCTTGGTAAAGATGCGGGCCTCTCGTAACTCCTCTAGAGCTGCTGGAACTAGTGGAAGTGGATAGGCAAACTTTACCGTAGCTTCATTCAGCACCCGATAGTCTATGCAGGGTCGGAGTCCTCCATCCTTCTTCGGGACAAAGAAGAAACTGGACGCTGCTGGGGACGTGGAAGGTCTGATGAACCCTTGTTGGAGTGCCTCTTGGATGTAGTCATTCATGGCCTCCTGCTCAGGACGAGAAAGAGGATAGACCTTTCCATGGGGTAGTTTAGCATCTGGCAGTAGGTCGATACTACAGTCCCAGGGCCAGTGAGGTGGTAGTTGCGTGGCTCGTTCCTTGCTGAAGACGTCTGAAAAGGATTGATAGATGGTGGGAATGGTGACTGTGGCATGAGTGTTGGGACTCTCTATGGTGGTTGCATTGAGGGAAACAGCAGGACGAGGTTGCTGTGAAGCGGACGAGGGAGAACGGTATCCGTGGCTTTGGCATCCTGCACTCCAGCCTAGGATTTCTCCTGTGCTCCAGTCGATGTGAGGTTGATGTTCTGCTAGCCACGGTCTGCCCAGGATGACGTCCACATTTGCTCGGGGAAGTACGAGAAGGGTTAATTTCTCACGATGGTCATATGGAGAAATTAGTGTTACCTCTTTGGTTCGTCGGGAGATTTTACCGTCGCCCAATGGTGAGTTCTGAATGGTAATGATGCGATATTTGATCTCATTTTTAACGGTGGGAATTTGATGCTTGGCAATGAAATGTGAGGAGATAAAGTTGCCAGCCGCTCCAGAATCCACAAGGACATGTATGGGGAGAGTACGAGAGTCGAGAAATGGCTACTGTACTCACCATTGGACGAGGTGGTCGAACTGGGCAGACGTTGATGAGATGGGAGGCTTCTCCGCAATATAGGCACAGACGGTTGTCAATGCGACGTTTCCGCTCTGCAGGATCCAGATGATAGGAATCGGTGATCATGGGTTCTTCACTGTCTCGTTGAGCTCTGCATGGGAGAGAACTAGCCACAGACAATGTAGAGGGACAGGCAGAGAGATGCTGCGAGACACCAGTAGCTTTCTTTATAAAAGTCTCTAGCGGTACATTATCATCATAGATGACCATATGTTTGCGAATTTGTGGTTTGAGCCCTTGACGATAAGCTGCCAGGAGAGCAATCTGATTCCAACCACTATGGGCTGCTAGAGAGCGGAAGCGCAAGGTGTACTCGTGTATGCTGGCCGTACCTTGACGCAGAGTGATGAGTTCATCGTGCACTGATAGGGGAGTGAGAGCGGCTCCGAACACTTCCTTGAAGTGCGAGGTGAAAGCATTGTGTGAGGCTAGCGCTGGACTCCTTGATTCCCAGAGCGCATTGGCCCATTGAAGTGCCGGTCCAGTGAGAAGTGAAACCATGAAGGAGATTTTGGAGATTTCGTTAGGGAAATGGTGAGCATTCGCTTCAATGTAGAGAGAGCTTTGAAGGAGGAAACCATCACATCCGCCTGGATCGCCGGAATAATTCAGGGGGCGAGAGATGGGCGCGTTGGAGATCGTCATGGTGTTAGCCCTGGTCGTAAGGGGAATAGATTGCAGAGATTGACGGAGGGCATTCACCATTTCGGCGAATGGATCGGGAGAAGCAGTGGCTGATGACGTTGACGCCTCCATGAGCGAGCTGTAGTAATTTTCCGGGCTGGAATCCTGTCACGTCCACACACACAAGGAGAGGGTAAGTAGATTTCAAGGTATTTATTAACAGACGTGCACACTTCAAACAGGTGAGTATAGACTTCGGTATCCGAGTCATCAAACACAGTCCAATAAGGTAAACACAAGTTCATAGGCAATCGCCAGCAAGAGTAACAGTCACTTCCCTTAAAGTGGTTAACGTATGCTTCACAGGTTGATCCAGATGCAGTCCGTGAGGAGCACAGGAGAATCGAGAGAAGGAGGAGAAGATCCAAGGAGAGGTGTCCATGTAACTACGATTCCAGCCGGTGAGTGAATGACAGAGGTGAGTATATAAAGGGAGTGGTGATTGCGTTCCAGGTGTGGGTGATTAGAACTCTGGTGATGGTTCACGGGCGTGGTGCAGTGGTGATTGGCTGGTTGGTGATGGATCACGGTGATTGGGGCTGCACTGTTAGCCCGGATTTAGTTTCTACTTAAATATTAAAGCATTATATACTGGAAAAAAAAAGTTTGATGATATCACTTTATAATTTTAAGTATATTCTACTAATTTGTTGGCATAGTCCAATGTGCAAATAATTTGAAGTACAATAAGCTTAAATTGAAAAGTTATTGAACAGGCCACACCTCTTCTTCCCAATTGTGAAAACCGTCTATTAACAGAGTAATGAGCAGTTGCTCAAGGTATCAGTGTGTGTGTGTTTTCCTTATTTCAACAGTCTATATTGCAGCCTGCTCTTACACAGACATATAATACAAAACAAAAACAGTCCAAAACTGATTTCAGCCACGCACTGAGTCGAGGTTTTCTGTCGTTGTTGCGGTTGTGTGGATTCAAGCACTGCTGGCGAGGAACTGGAAGGTGAGTTTAACGTTAACTCCCTCAGTTTTAAAAACTTCATTTAAACTTTCGCCATTTCGACGGACATTTTTAGACACTGGCTAATTTACCTGGCTGTGTTATGTATATTTAGCTAACGGGGGGTGGGGGGGATTTTGGGGCAGCGGTGGAAACAATTTTTTTAACATTTACCGGGTCGTTGGCATATTTTTTATCCACAACTAATCGATATCTAATGCTAGATCACTTTCTTACGCGAGTTGCTGATCGCGTGCGGTACAAACATGATTTTAACCAGTTTCACTGCCTTTAGGCTTTCACCAGGCCGGCTGCAAGCGGTGTTTTTTCCAAGAAGATAGCGGGAACACGTGCGGCTGTTTTACGCGGTTTACCACGGCCTATATTGTATCTGGTAAGTTCCATTAAGACAACATAAGCGAATATGTATCTTAAGATGTGTATGTGACTTGCCCTATATTAAAGCTAATTCGCCGTAAACTAGCAAATTAATAAATGTGATGTCAGTGTTCAGACTTTTCCAGTCTGTTAGGTTTCATAAGGTAAATGTGGTTAATGTTTGCTCATTTGCAGGGAAAATAATGAGAAATTCTTAGAGTTAAGTCTAAAGACACCGATTAAATAATGGTTTGGAAGTGCAAGTATTGTCCTTTTAGCTGTGAAAAAAGAGCACAACTATTTAAACATTACAGGCTTAAACACGGAGGTTATACCAGAACCGAGCCTTTTCCTTGTTTACATCAGGAATGTCTGTGCACATTTAAATCATTAAATGCACTAAAAGTTCACCTGTCCCGCATTCACACAAAAACTCCAGATCAGGAACAAAGTACAGATATACCAACTAAGTTTAGTTGTATGTCGTGTGGATTTACAGAGTCTTGTTCAGAGAGTGACTTTTTCACTCACCTGCATCGTGCACATCTAAAAGTAAATCATAAAGTCAGATGCCCTTATGAAGACTGTAATTTTGAAAGCAGTGTTTACTCCACCTTCAAAGCACACAAGAGTAAAGTACACAAACAACAGATCTCAAAGAGGTTTAAATCAGAAATTGTTGGTGACAATATTATAAGCCATGACAGTAATGCTTCACAAGAGCAGATGTCAGATGCTGATGATATTGAGGACACAGAAGAGTTGAATGAGGTAACTGAATTTGATCTGCACGATTTAGAAAAACAACTTGAGCACAACTTGGCATCTTTACTACTAAAGATGCACACTGTTTTGCACATACCAGAGAGTGCAGTGCAAGATGTGATAGAGCAGCTCTGCCAAATCAATAAGCTCTCACAACCACTTGTACAACACAGAGTCAGGGGCATATTAAACAAATATTGTGCTGACATGGATGAGACTGTTATTAAAGAGATTATCAGTGCTGTGTCAGAAAGTAACATGATGACACATTGTTCCAAAGATGGACCTTTAGGAACTGCCAAAAAAAGAGCAGCCTATGTGCGTAGAGAGTTTCCACTGGTAAATCCAATTGAATATGTCGTGGAGAAAGGCAAAAAAACTCTTGCATATGTTCCCATTGTTCCTATGTTACAGAAGTTGCTTAACAAAACTGATGTTTTAGACAAAGCTATGTCAGAAAAAGTACATGTCCCTCAGGAATTCAGATCATATGCTGATGGGCAATACTTTACTGAAAATCCATTTTTTGCAAAAGATGAGTTCACAATTGCTCTTGTACTTTACATTGATGACTTTGAAGTCGCCAATCCTCTTGGAACATCAAAGCTAAAACACAAGATGTGTGCAGCATACTGGGTTATTGCAAACGTACCTTCAAAATATCGGTCAACCCTCAGCTCTATCCAACTTGCTCTACTGTGTAATACCTCCACAGTCAAGGAGTGTGGTTATGCAAAAGTTTTCCAACCTCTGATCTATGATCTAAAATTATTGGAGGAGAATGGCATTTACCTGGAGCAACTAGGTGCAAGTGTGAAAGGTACAGTCTTGTATGTTGCAGCTGACAATCTTGCTGCCCACTCTCTTGCAGGTTTCCTGGAGAGTTTTACTGTCGACAAGTTCTGCAGATTCTGTTTGGCAAGCAGTAGAGACACTCAACAGCAAGAGGTATGTTCTGGTTTCTTTCAACTCCGAGACAAAGAGTCCCATGACAGGCAGGTGCAGGATATCAGAGAGGACCCAGGAATGACTCGAGCTTATGGTGTGAAAGGAGCATGTCCTTTAACTGAGAATCTTGAGCACTTTCATGTGGTCAGTGGGTACCCTCCTGACATCTTACATGATATTTTGGAAGGTATTGTTCCAGTTGAATTGTCCCTGTGCCTTACAGACCTGATAGGCAAGACTTATTTCACCCTAGATATGCTGAATCAGGCCATCAGGTGTTTTAAGTACTCATTTAGTGACAAAACAGATCGACCTCAGGTTATTGGAAAGGGATTTTCCAGGAAAGGGACCATTGGTGGAAATGGCCATGAGAACTGGTGTCTCATAAGGCTCCTTCCATTTCTCATTGGTCACTATGTACCTGAGGGTGACAACACTTGGGAAATTCTCATGCTGCTCAAAGATATTACTGAGCTAGCTGTAGCACCAAAGCATACAGAAGAGACACTTAACTTTCTGGACTGTAAGATAGCAGAGCACAGGCGCTTACTGCAGTCAACATTTCCAGAGTTTCGTTTAAGGCCAAAACATCACTTTGTGGAACATTATCCTCAGCTGGTAAGGAAATTTGGTCCCCTGTCTGAGGTTTGGACAATGCGGTTCGAGGGGAAGCATAAATTCTTTAAGAGGGTAATTCGCACTGCTCAGAACTTTAAAAATGTTGCCATGACACTTGCTACCAAACACCAGAAGGCAGTCAGTTACCATCTTGATTGTACCTCATTTTTCAGACCATCAGTTGAGATGTCAAAGGTTACTCCAGTTTTGCTTGCCACCTTCCCTCACAGTGTGCAGACAGCAATTGCTCAAAACTTTACAACATCAGAGTCGGTGCTTGAAGCGGCATCTGTCAGTGTAGATGGAATCAAGTATCATCCAGGCATGATACTGTCTTCTGGGTCATGCTCTGGTCTCCCTGCATTTGTCCAGATTCACAAGATTGTTGCAGTTAATGTAGAGATTCTATTTGTCTGTCACAAATTGGCCGCATGGTACAGGGAGCATTTGAGATCTTACCAACTTCATTGTGATAGTGTTACTTCTATGTGTGTGTTGAAGATGTCAGATTTAAATGATGTCCTCCCATTATCAGCATACATGGTACAAGGAGAACTTATGGTGACACTGAGACGATTTGTAATTTGCTAAACAGCTGTCTGTCTTTTTTTTTTTTTTTTTTTTTTTTTTTCAGATGGCCATGGAACAGAAATTAACAATGCGGGTTATCGTCTCCGAGGGTGACATAAGAAAGATGACAATGAACCCTCGACCATACATACTTGAAGATTTGATTAGCTGGCTCAAAGACACTCTCCAAACAGACTACAATTTTACCTTACAGTACCAAGATCCTGAATTTAACAATGAATTATGCAACCTCACAGACTTGTCTGAGCTCCCAGATAAACCAACGGTCAAAATCATCCCTATCATTGAGCTTGTACCAGTCCCTGGAGGTTCTGACTTATGTAGTGACACAGGCAGCCAAGCAGACACCGAGATCCTGTCCATCTCTTTGGATAGAAGTTATCAGTGGCCAGAGGTATTTGAAATTCCAAAATTTCAAGTTGATGTAGAGTATAGACTACGCCAAGGTAACCTGCAGTATCTCAGGGATGCAACCTTTCTTAAAGTCACAAAAGAACTAAAGCATGACATACTCGAGAAATTGGCTGAGACCATGTATGCATTTAAAGCATACCCAACGAAGGAAGATTTTGAGACTGTTGCTAAGGCTTTAGTGCAAACACACCCATGCCTTAAAGAAACCGGGTCACCCTCTGGCTGGAACGGTTGGAAGAATAGCCTTAAGTTCAAAATGGGTAATTATAGAACCAAAATGCGGCAGCTGGGTCGACTTGATGTTACTGTCAATGGTGGCAAGCGAGGAAGTGACACTGCAAATGGCGATCCTCCAAACACACAGATCAAGAAGCCAAAGAAAGGGGAAATAAATTTCCTGCCTGATTTTCCAGAGGGGATGAATGACCAAAACATGGAAGTAGCTCGTGAGGTTCTGGTCAATGAAATGATGAAGACAAAGCCAAAGGAATCCCTGGTTAAGAAAGAGATGGATGTGACGTTTGCTTTTCGCAGAAAGGAGATTGTCAATGAGAAGCCTGCCATCAGCCAGGTGGTGCATCGTTGGCCAGCTCTTTTTACAGAAAATCAGGTTTGTGTTAAGTGTCTACATATCATGCAGTGTTGAGAGTGTCAGATTAAAACAGTGTGAACATTGACTGATGCATTGTTTGCCATGTTTCAGGTTTATTATGAATTTGGCAGAGTGGTAGGGAAAAATCTCAGAGAAAACTTCTTCGATGCACTAGACAATTTGTCTCCAAGCCTCATGGACCTCTTCAAAAAGAAGAAAGGCCTTACTGGTCAGCTTTTGGCTGAACTTTTATGCCAGACAAAGGTAAGTTAACATATCTACATCAGTCCTGTTTTCCTATGAAGCTTTTCCTCCTCATCCTTTTTGTTTCTTGTCTAATTTTCTCTCCCCCCTCTTTGCTCTTCTCTATTTCTCCCTCTTCTATTCATTTTCTACATATTATTGTTACCTCTGCATTTTCTATTCTCATAATTTTATCTCCTATTTCCATTTAATTTTTTCCTAATCTCTTCTTGTAATTTCTTGTAAATTACAGTCAGTATCCTTATAAAGTGTTTTATTCAATGTCCACTATCGTGTAGACAACTGAGCCAACAGACGTCAGATGCCTTTGTCTTCGGGGACTGCCGGTCATCTTGGGCGATGATCCTTCTGCTTTCTTCAAGACCTGCTTTGTAAGCAAATTCATTTTTTATAAATGTTGCAGATGCATATGAGGGGCCATGCAAGCACACACACACACACACACACACACACACACACACACACACACACACACTCTCTTCTCACACATATTCTCCTCTCTCTCACACACACACACACACACACACACACACACATATATTCTCCTCTCTCACACACACACACACACACACACACACACACACATTCTCTTCTCACACATATTCTCCTCACACACACACACACACACACACACACACACACACACACACACACACACTCTCCTCTCTCACACACACACTCTCCTCTCTCTCTCTCACACACACACACACACACACACACACACACACACACACACACATATTCTCCTCTCTCACACACATATTCTCCTCTCTCTCACACACACACACACACACACACACACACACACACACTCTCCTCACACACACACATATTCTCCTCTCTCACACACATATTCTCCTCTCTCACACACACACACACACACACACACACACACACACACACACACACACACACACACACACACACACACACACACACACACACACATTCTCCTCTTTCTCTCTCACACACACACACACACACACACACACACACACACACACACACACACACACACACACACACACACACACACACATTCTCTTCTCACACACATGTATTCTCCTCTCACATACACACATTCTCTTCTTACACACATAAATTCTCCTCACACACACACACACATCCTTCTCCTATCCTCCTCTCACATACACACACACACACATTCTTCTCCTATCCTCCTCTCCTCTGAGAGTGTGTGTGTGTGTGTGTATGAGAGAAGCATATGTGTGAGTGCCAGAATTAATTATTGCTTGCACGGCCCCTCATAGATGCATGTTCTTTGTTTTTATTTTGTTTTTTAACCATTAATCCGGACTACTATGTGCTACAGATTTTTTCAGACTTGGAGTTATTTTTATTTTTATTTTATATTTTTTTTACCATAAAATTGTCTGTATGTTTAATCAGTGGCATGAAATTAACTGAAAAAACTTGGCTGAAAAAATTTGGGTTCAGTTAACATTAAATATTTTGCTGTAATTGTACAGTTAAAAGGAAGCTAAACAAGCCAGGCCTCATATCTTGTATGGACAGAGTGTCTTTTACTAATATGTCAGTATACAGTGTTTCTTCTTAGGGTATTTGTATTGTTAACATTTCGAAAATGTTTGTGCTAACTAACACACTATTGTACAATTGTTTCTCTTTAAGGACACAGCTGACAATGACTTGTACAGGCAAACTCCAGTGGGATTGCTTTTCATCGGTGAGGAGAACCTTAAGCTGAACCCATCCAAAGTGGGAATCATCTTGGAAGGGAATGTGGTGATGGATGATCTGGCCAACCTTCCTCAGGCCTTCTGTGTCCTTTTTGGACTGATATATGCCCTGCACCTGGACTATCCCAGATACATGAAAAACACTTTTTGCTTTGTTCAGCAGGTGATGTTTAATCTGGGTAAAAGTGAGCTGCCACCCAAAATTCAGACTCTGAAAAACCAACTTGCAGTGTAAAGACGTGTTACACTATTTCTCCAGATAGGAGAAAGATTGTTTGTTCTTTTAGAAAAGGGACTTGTTTGCACTGTTATGTGCTTTTTGTATATCATGTTATTGGATTGGCACTGATATATCTAGTTTCATTCAGATTAACAAACCCAAAACTGAGGAAAATCAGTTTGCAGTGTTAAGTGCTGTTCTAACGCATTGCACTTCTGCTCCAGAAACCAGGTGCCCAATTTTTTTTGTTCTTTTAGGAAAATGTTGTTTCACTGTTATGCACTTTTTTCTATTTATGTAATTGGATTGGCACTGATATGTCTGGATTTGATTCAGACTTAACAAACCAAAAACTGAGGGAAATCAGTTTGCAGTGGTAAGTGCTGTTCTAACTCATTGCACTTCTGCTCCAGAAACCAGGTGCCTAATTTTTTTTGTTCTTTTAGGAAAATGTTGTTTCACTGTTATGCACTTTTTTCTATTTATGTAATTGGATTGGCACTGATATGTCTGGTTTTGATTCAGATTAACAAACCAAAAACTGAGGAAAATCAGTTTGCAGTGTAAAGTGGTGTTCTGAATCGTTGCACCTGATACCAGGTGCCTAGTTTTATGTCGTGCTTTTAGAAAAAACAATCTGTTGTGTATGTTCACAATAAAGCATTTTACCCCTAACTGGGGTGTTTTCAACAAATGTTTCATCTGATTTCTTGACCTGAATAAGTATTTATAATGCACCAGATTAAAAACTGAAATAATAATTTAATGATAATAACTGAATAAGTAAGCTACAACTAGGTATTTGGTACATTATACTTAAGATATTAAGTGTATTAGTTGTGCAAAGAAGTTAACTTGGCAAAATATGTCGAGTTAAATCAATTTTGAATTGAGTGTAACGTACTTAACATTTTCAGTTAAATGAACTTAGGTTTTCATTACAAATAACTTATTTTTTTAAGGCAACCGGTTTCCTCAAATTTTTTAAGTAAATTCAACTTATCCGGGTTTACAGTGTGAGGGAACGTGCTGAGGGTGTGACATCACCCATATCTGGTTCTTGTCGCAAAAAACGGGTTTATTTCATTTGTAGTTAATATATTTTGATGCGTATTTTGATGCATCACCCTCCTCCTATGGGCCTAATGTACTAAAACATTGGAGGCCCAAATTCGGTATTAATAAAAACTATTAATACTAATAACAATTTACATCTTAATAACCTTTTTAATATTAATTAAACAGATAGCAATGAAGACAACGCGCCAATGCACTTCAGCTTTTTCTCCCCAATAGAAAAACGTTATAGATAAAGTTTAAAGTAGGCTAATGAACGAAGAATGTAATGTAAAAAAAAACAAACAAATCCGGTACATTAAGACGCGTATTCTTGGGAGGAGACCCCTTAACTTGCAATTGAGCGCTTTCTGTTAATATTTTGTATGCTGTAGATGTGTACTGGTCCTACAGTGTTTTACATTAAGCGTTTTAAAATGTCCTAAAACCGTGCCTTGAAGTAAGCACTGACTATTTCTTAATACTTGAGTCCAAGTTCAAAATAAAGCTCTATGAACCGCTCCATTGTGAACATTTGTAGCTGTATGAACCACTGCAAGCTGTAAAGTAAACAGGAAGTGTTTGTCCGAACCAAAGAACTTACACTGACAAGAAGTGAAAGTCAATAGAACGTTCCTTTGCAACAGCGGCGCCAAGCAGCAGCCCTAGGCTTCCGCCATTTCGGAGTGAAAGCCACTCGGAGTCGGCAGCCCACTCTTGCTATCGCTATGGCAATATCAAATGCTTTGTTAAAAAAAGTACATTATAGTTAAAATACCAAACCTGAATCACGACAGCATTTTTAAATATTAGTTTTAAACCTTTCCACTTATTTCTCAAGAATTGTTGAATTATCTTACTTCTGTTAACTATTAAACCATAACTCGTTTGTTATTGAAAGGATTTTTGTATGTTTTGTACGTACCCTAAGCCTGTTTGTTATTATTGCAAAAAAAAAAAAAAAATGATGAGAACACAAAATCTTTGCTCTCCAGCATTATAAACGCTGAACTAATACCAACATATATATTAAATTAAGGACATGCATCAGAAATTTGGGAATATTAGACAATAAATATATAACAGGGATATAACGGCTTCACAGTAAACTGTTTTTGCAGTATTGTCTTATATTAATGTCCATTATGACAAAAAACAATCTCCAAAATTATAATTATTCAGTTATGACAGACACAGCATTGCATCATGTTCTATAAGATCATGTTTGTTGTGTGTTCCAGGGGATTAAAACGTATAATGTATAAATACAAATTCAGACCTATAATAGTAGCTATAGTAAATGTGTAAGTTGCATAAAATAAAAATACAACAGCAGGCTGCCTAAAATATATAATTAATGGTTGGATTCCACAATTGATAACATAAACATATATAATAATACAATACAATTTTTAGTCCTAAAACTTACTGGGGATAAAATAGTCTATTGCGCTTCTCATTTGGCTGTGAGATTCGCCAGTTTTGGGTGCATAAAATGGGATTTATTCTGATCCGTAATATAAATCTAACAATGTAGAGTGGCATTTTGCACTTTTTCGTGTCACACACCACTTCTCTGCATTCATTCCGTTCTTTTATTTCCACTTTGACTTCTATTTCATTGTCATTCTGTCTGCTTCTGTGCTGTTGTCCAGTTGGAATTTTCACTCCAGAATGGCGGCCGCGCTACTGAAGCGCCACCTAGTGGCTGTTACCAAAACAGCAACAGAGTTTCGCCTCTTGGTATTTTATACTTTGTCCGAACTCAACTGGTTTTGCGAGGGAACGCAAATATCTTTGCGAGAGAACGCAAAAAAATGAAAATTATTTTTTTCTCCCGCCCTGATTTTTTCCCACCAGTCCACACAGTCAGTGTTCTTCTGTTCTGACTATTTTGAAGTAAGTTTATCGGAGTAAAAGTATACATTTTAATTAGGAAATGTGGTGGAGTAAAAATGTAGTAAAAGTAAAAGTTGGCTGAAATGTAAAAACTCAAATAACAGATCGCAATTCCCAAAAAAATACGGTAAAGTATGGTAACGAAATATTATTACTTCATTACATTACACCAACTGCAAATGCACCAGTTTTCATCTGTTTTTAATCCGATCTCCTTCCCTTCAGTTTAGAGGCTGTAATTAAAAAAATGGTGATTGCCAAATTCAAAACTGAGATTCTTCTAGAAAGACTGACACCACATTAATATATAAAACTGTGGTATTGCACACGTCTCTCAAACACAAAACCAGGAAACTGTTCATTTCAGGGAAACCGAAACCTTAGCATTAGTGACCGCTTGTGTCTGTGTGTCGTTGCAGTAAAATGGCAGAAGCCAGTATTTCGTGGACTCAGGACCAGTTTAGCTGTTCAGTCTGTCTGGATCTCCTGAAGGGTCCTGTGACCATCCCCTGCGGACACAGTTACTGTATGAGCTGCATCACAGACTGCTGGAATCAAGATGATCAGAAGGGAGTTTACAGCTGTCCTCAGTGCAGACAGACCTTCAGTCCTAGACCTGCTTTAAATACAAATGTGGTGTTTGCTCAAATGGTGGAGAAACTGAAGACGACAAAAATCCATACAGCTCGGGCTCTCTGTTATGCTGGACCTGAAGATGTTGAGTGTGATGTCTGTACTGGAAGGAAACGCAAAGCTGTAAAGTCTTGTCTTGTGTGTCTAGAGTCTTACTGCCAAACTCACTTTGAGCGCCATGAGGAGTTCCACTCAGGTAGACGACACAAGATAACCGATGCCACTGGACGTCTGCTGGAGATGATCTGTTCTAAACACGATAAACAACTAGAAATCTATTGCCGGACTGATCAGCAATGTATCTGTTATCTGTGTGCAATAGATGAACATAAAAACCATGACACTGTATCATCTGCATCAGAGAGGACAGAGAAACAGGTAGGGGAAAATACATTAGCTCAGAGAGCTGAAATTAATTTTCTGCAATTAATTAAAGAGTCACAATAATGGAACACATTTATGTTTTATCTTGAATAGAACAATTTATAATTAGAAATTGTATGGCAGCTTTGGCTCTTTGTTTTTATTGACCCTTATTTGTTCAACAGAAACAGTTAGAAGACACACAGAGGACATTACAGCATGCAATTCAGATGAAAGAGAAAGAACTTGAGGATCTAAAAGAGGCTGTGAAGACACACAAGGTGAGTTTTGAAATGAGGACAAATACAAATGCTGCATAATAAGAAAAGCGGTTTCAGACTTAGTGTCACCTACCCAGTTAAGAATGTTGTTTTAGTCCTACTCATGCCCACAATGGCTAACAGGATGATCCGAGTAAATGTACTGATTGTCCATATTTAACAGCACTCCGCCCAGACAGCAGTGAAGGTCAGTGAGAGGATCTTTACTGAACTGATCCGCTCCATTGAGAAAAGACGTTCTGAGGTAATACAAAATATCAGAGATCGAGAAAAGACTGAAGTGAGTCGAGCTGAAGGACTCTTGAAGCAACTGGAGCAGGAGATTGATGATCTGAGGAGGAGAGACGCTGAGCTGAAGCAGCTTTTACACACTGACGATCACATACATTTCCTACAGGTATAAAGAGATCTGCATAACAGGACTTTTTTTGAGTTGAAGTGACTTTCCTAATTTTATTATCCAACTATCTAAAATACCTTTAGTGAGAGAATTCTATGTTTTGAAGATAGAATTGTTTTCTTCTCAGATAGGAACTGTGTGGAGCTGTGTGCTTGGAAAACATTTATCAGGAGTCTAAACCATATTGTGTTTGTTGTGATTTTCATCTTCTTCATCTTTTTTCATCTTCTGCCCTAACAGTGTTTAGGCATTAGTGACTATAAATCACAGATAATCAAAACTTGACAGGATGGTCTCTAACATCCACCACTACTCAGGCGCATATACACACATTTGTCCATAGTTGAAGATATAATAAGATAATTTCCATTTTAGTTCATAACACTGAAACTATAAGGTCTAAAAACAAAATGTATATCTCTCTGTGTGTAATTTGTTTCTGCTAATTAAAATTTTCTTTAAACATATTCTTTTTAGCTCCCCTTAGGCTGCTGGTCCTGCCTGATCAGCCATTTATTTGTTACTGTGCATGACATAACAAAGCTGTAAATACTTATCTTGTCCACTAGAGGATACTTTACATCACTGTGAATGGTATACTGTCTCCCTCAGTGTCTATGGAAGTTCTGGTCCTGCTGTAGGTTAGTGGAAAAAGGAGCTTATAAGTTTTTGTCTTTCTCTGTTTATTTGCTCTAGAGTTTTCAGTCTCTCTCTGCCCCAACTGAAACTGGAGAGAGTGTCAGTGCTGGTTCTCTGCCGTCTTACGATGATGTGGGAAAGTCTGTCTTTCAACTCAAAGAAAGACTAGAGGATTTCTGCAAAGAAGTGACTGAAAAAATATTTGACAGAGGTAAATTTTTCTTTGAGTATTAAGTAATAATGTAATGGAGATTAAACTTAGTATATGAATATGGATGTACTTTTTTTGTTTGTTTTTTATGTTTTTATTTCCTATAGTCACATACATCAACATTATTCCCATCACTGAACCCAAGACTAGAGAGGAGTTCCTACAATGTAAGACAATAAGAAAATGCACACACACACATACAGAGAGGTGTTCTATCTATATCGGAGAACTGTAAAAGGGATCAGCTGTTCACATTAGTTATTAGACACTGCAAAAAAAAAAATAAATAAATAAATAAATAAATAAAATAAAATCACAATTTAAAACAGTAGATTTGATAAATTCTACTTAATGTAGCAGCATACTTTACATATTTTATATATTGTATATATATATATATATATATATATATATATATATATATAGGGTGCCTACTGCTCACCTTCCATAAAAACCACAGGGTTCAGAAAAGTTTGGTAAAGTATGGAATTTGATTGAAGTATTTTCCAGGTCAGGAAAAGTATGGAAAAAAAGAAAGCGGAGTATGGAAAAGTATTTGTGTTTCCAGACTTTTGCCCCTATTTAGTTTTTTTGGCAAATTGTATGCCATTAGCCAATTTTTTTGTCATGGGTTTCTGTGCCGCCACAGAGGATGTGTATTGGACATTAGACCTTGATATTAGAGGTACTACGATAAGAAAAGTCTAATTTGGAGCAAGTAGATCTCTGTTAATTCATGTGCATCCATGCTCTTGTTTTATACATAGTAAGATGGCAGTGATGCACAAAGGAAATAGGTTACATAAAACTAGAAGCTGTAAAAAATTTCCATGCGCATGTGAATAGTTTCCCGAGGGCACAAAAAAGTTTCTTGTGTGCAAGTGAAGGCCTCTTTTTGGGGGGCTCGTTGTCACTTTGAGAAAAACTATGAAAAAATATTTACAGATGACTGTTTTATATACCAAATATAAAGCTGAAAATAAGGCTTTATTTTCATTTATGTTAAGTATGGTCTTAAAATCTATTGAGAGGTTTGGAAATTTGAGTCTGGAAACGTATGGAATTTAAAAAAATGGAAAATGTGTAGGGATCCTGATCTGGGACAATTAAAAAAAAATCTATAACGGCAGTCCTGAATGAAGTGAAAATAAAAAGTGACATTGTGGCACTTCATTCAGATCTGCTTTTGTTGCATCAGATTCCTTTTTACGCATTTTAAAGCATTTTCATAACTAATCACACAAGTTTCTGTTTAGCTTATAAATTCAGTGGCCAATCAGTTTTGTTGTTCACTGTGCATACTGGCTGACTGATTTTTAAACTTTGAAAGTTGTACTTAATATAATTATTAAATTGTTTCTTTTTCTTTCTATCAGATTTCCGTCAGCTCACTCTGAATGCAAACACAGTGAATAAATGTATTCAACTGTCTGAGGAGAACAGAGTGGCAACTTGCAGCAGAGAAGTCCAGTCATATTCTGATCATCCAGACAGATTTGATAAATTGTATGAGGTGTTGTGTAGAGAAGGCTTGTCCGGACGATGTTACTGGGAGGTTAAATGGAGTGGTACTGACAGTGTGGGTATATCAGTGTCCTATAAGGGTATCAAGAGGCAGGGAGAAAGATGTGCGTGCGGATTTGGATTGAATGATCAGTCTTGGAGATTGTCCTGCACTCCAACCAGTTGCCAATTCTGGCACAATAACAAACATACTAAACTCGCTGAATTCTCCAGCTCCTGTAGAATAGGAGTGTATGTGGATCACAGAGCAGGAATTCTATCCTTCTACAGTGTTTCTAACACAATGACTCTCATCCACAGAGTCCAGACCACATTCACTCAACCACTCTATCCTGGGTTTTTGTTAAAACTGGGCTTATCAGTAAAACTTGATAATTTGACAAAATAAATAATGTAGAGACAGTGATTCACAGAAAGATACAGTTATGACATTTTGATTTAAAAAATATGAGGTTGAAAAAATGAACATATACTTGTATGATTTTTCACAATAAGATTAGTACTGTACTGAAAAAAAGTACAAAAAAGTGAGAAATATTTGCAGTAACAAATAAGTAGTTCAGTTTATGAAATTAAATTTTTGTTTGCTCATATACGTTTACAAGACCTATTGTTCTTATACATATTTTGCTATATTGCAGTATATATCATTATCTGCTTTTGCTGTATAGGTCTGGTGCTTATATCTGTAGTGTGAAATATTAATAAATGTGATTATCCAAACATTGTTTTTGTCTTTATTTAAACAAATGAATTAATCACTATTTAACAGACAGTTCACAGTGAATCCAGGAAAATAATGACCCTTAATTTGACTTAAGACTTAAATTATGTTTCACTATCCATCTGGGCACACCAGACCGGACTGAAAGGACCGCGTTTTCTGGAAAGGCGGAAAGGACTAATGGAAAGGCAAATATTGCAAAGATCGTAAGTGTTTTTTTTGTTTATTGTACATTTTTGTTGTATTAAAAATAAATGCAAAAAAATGTTTATTTATATTTTATATAAATGAACTATAGTGTCTTACTCTATAGTTTATTACTCTAAGTTTCCAGTCATTCCGCCTTCCTCATGCAGTAGTATATTTCCTTAAATTTTGGCTATTTGACAAGGGTCTTAATGTCTGAATTCATATATTCAGTGTTTTCCTGGTGAAGTGTTTTCATTTATAATGGGCGGCTATGGGGGAGAAACTACCCGAAATAACAAAAAATTACCTATTTCTTTGTTTATTATGGTGTCCTGTTAACAATAAACAGAATAGAAATGGATGAATAAACGAGAATAATGGATAAATTAAATGAATAAACACTGAATAAAAATGGAAATTTGTGTGCACTTTCTTTAGGCTCATAAGGACTAGCCTGTCAACAGCAAATGTGCCTTAAAGGGGTCATCAGATGCCCATTTTCCACAAGTTCATTTGATTCTTAAGGGTCTTAATGAAAAGTCTATAATATACTTTGGTTAAAAATTCTCAATAGTAGTGTAAAAAACACCTTTTTACCTTGTCAAAATCAACTCATTATATTGCATGGTCCCTTTAATTGCAAATGAGCTCTGCTCACCCGCCTCTCTCTGCCTGGGATGATGAGCCTTAATGTTTACCAACAAGTACATTATTAAGAAAGGCCATTTGCAAAGATGCATAAAAAACCCTTTTACTCATTTCTGCTGTGGGTGAAGTTCTCCTAATCTTGCATTGCTTTCGCCATTGTTTGTCCTGTCTTTTCAGGTTTTTTCCCCCATTACTTTTCCTAATATACTTCATTTTCTTTGCTTTTTCTACTTGTGATTCATTATTGCACTCAATGAATACATCATTAATACATAGATTAAGATCTAAACAGATCAGATATTTCAAATGCTACTTTATCCTCTATTTGGAGGATGTCTTGTCTTGTCGTTTTTGTAAAAAAAAAAAGGCTCAGGGAAAATTCAAGTTGTGATATTTAATATTAAAAGACTTACATAAAAATGCAAAATGTTACACAGTCAGCTATATACGGATATAATGTTTTTGTCATTACTTGTTGTACACTACAATTGATATATACCTTTAGTATTATTAAAATTTGTATTTGTATATGGATTTGTAGAAGCTCTACTTCTTCTATAGTGCTACAAAGGACACAGTTTCACTGATGAGTTCTGAGTTATGCCAAACCCTGGATAGAGCGGTTGAGTGAATGTGGTCTGGACTCTGTGGATGAGGGTCATTGTGTCAGAGATGCTGTAGAAGGACAGAATTCCTGCTCTGTGATCCACACACACCCCTATTCCACAGGAGCTAGAGACTTCAGGGACTACAGATTTTTTGTTATCGTGACTAAATAAATATGCAGAGGGACGGCAGAACAATCTCCATGTTCTCACATGTAAAATGTTTATGTTAAAACATCAGTGAATGAATTAAGACCAAATGTTTTAATTAATTTGTGACCCTGGGCCATAAAACCAGTCATAAAGGGTTAATTTCTTGGAAAAAAAGGAGAAAAATTCCTGAAATAACTGAGAATCTGGAATCTGAGGGTGCAAAAAAAATCGAAATATTAAGAAAATCACCTTTAAAGTTGTCCAAAGCAAGTTGCTCTTAGCAATGCATATTAGCCTACTAATCAAAAATTAACTTTTGATACATTTATGGTAGGAAATGTACAAAAAAAAAAACTTTTCGGTTCCAAGGTCACAATTTTATTTCCATCTACTGAATAGTCAGAAAATCCTTTTGACAAAGTCATTTGAAAGTTTCCATTTTTAAACGGCCAGGCAAAGTTCTGTTCCATGTTTCATTAATTCCAAGAATCTGATTATTGTTTTAAAATTGAATGCATTAAACTTTTCCCAAATATTAAAACAAAAAAAGGGAAAATCATGGGGTTGGTATTTTCTTTTGAAACTCAAAGACAGTAAATCACTTTAAAAGTTGCATAAGTGTCCAAACAGATATTGGGGGCACAGTATAAATGTCAAATAAAACCTCGCAGGAATTTGGGCATTATTGTACTGGCATGAAAACTGCATTTTATTGTTTAGCATACAAGTTTTGTCTCTTTAGTAGAGCTCTTGCTTTTAAACTGAATTAATGTAGACTAAAAGTGAGTTCAACTATGCAATAATGACATTTTCCAAAGGATACACATTCTGGACAGATTAGGAGCAACCTAAACCTGCCATGAGACTTGTTTACAACCGCAAACTCAGTGTTTGGAGATAGGGTGGGATGTAAACAGAGGTAAAATAATTTAAGACATACAAACCGTTAGTTCAAACATTTACTCAAAACTCTCCGGGGATGCATGATTAAATTATGTGAGGCCCCGCCCCTGGAGTTCTACGATTGGCCGCCGAGATAAGGGGGCGTGCCACGGCTATCCTTTGTATAAATAGACACACGCTCCACTATAATTTGTAGTGATGGGAAGTTCGGATCATTTTACCGACTCGAATCTTTGAGTCTCGTTCAGCAAAATGAACGAATCTTTTTTCGAGTCATTTCGTTCATTTTACCAAAATATGACTAAAAAGCTACGTGTTACTTCCATAACACATCTACTGCTTATACAAACGTTGATCACACTACAAACAAGACAAAACTATAATGCTATTAGAAACAGAAAAGATTAATTCATTGTTTACCTGGGTCTTCAGTCTATGATTAGCTCCCTCACCTCTATCTGTCGGGGTTCGTTCATCACGTGACAGCCCTATAAACTTAACCTATGCTACCTGAGCCGGAAAGAGAATTGATTAGTTCATCTCTCGAGTCTTTCGGGTTTGAGTCGTTCGTTCATAGTTGCGCAATTGCGCATGCGCGACTGAACGAATCACTCCCGGAGACGACTCGTTCTTCTCGAGTCACATTAAAGATTCGTTCAAAAAGAACGAATCGTTCAAGAACGACCCATCACTAATAATTTGACAGCCAAAACAAACTGGACGCAGGGGTGAATTGCACTTGCTTTCTTGGTTCAGTATGATTAAGTATTATAATTAAGTAACCAGACGACATCGCTCACATGCAAGTGCATCCTTTGTTTAGAAGACCTGGAGCGTGTGTGCGCAACTGACCGAGGATGGATTTGCCTATGCAGGGGTCCCACTGGCTTCCACTCGCACTCTGCGCTCTGCTATTGTGGAGCTCAGTGTGTGCTCGTGATCCGGTCTGTCAGGAGATTTCGGTGCCATTGTGTAGAGGCATTGGTTACAACTACACCTACATGCCTAACCAATTTCAACCACGACACCTACACACTAAAAACTCCTGGGTCAAAACTAACCCATAATGGGTTATTTTTGACCCAAATCCTGGGTTAAAAAGGGACCAACTAATTTCTGGGTTATTTCAACCCAGAAAAATGGGTTATTCTTTTTGACCCAACTTCTGGGTTAAATACCTGACCCAAATGCTGGGTTACAATAACCCAACATTGTAGTTAATATAACCCAACTTCTGGGTCAAAAGAACAACCCAAATATCTGGGTTGAAATAACCCAGAAATTAGTAGGTCCCTTTTTAACCAAAGGTCAGAGGTCAAAAATAACCTAACTTGGGTAACTATGCCAGTATGCCTTATTTCAGAAAATAAAACACTTACACAGTTCAAGCACTTTTACATTTTTATTGCATTAAATTAAATTCAATAAAAAAAAACACACACACTTGGACCTATTTATTTTAGGTCACACTGTAATAACATTGTATAACAATTAGACATTTAAAAAATAGAAAAATAAACAACTTATTCTCTCTCAAACATTTGACAACATTCAATAACTGGATTGAACTTGAGGCTTTAAACATTGGTTGTGTCATTTACTGCAGCTTAACACGATTAAACAGTTCTGCAATTAAGCAAGGCAGTCTTAAGAAATTTGACAGGTTTTGATTCAGATCCCTCAATCTGATATACAACTTGCTGCAGAAACTCCCATGCGGGAGCACACTGCTTGGGGTAGTTGATATCAAGAACATAAAATGCCTTGAAACACACGTCAACTGCCCGAAACAGAGTGCCTGACCAGCTAATATCACAAATGCCTGAGAAGCACATTGCTGGGGGTCTCCCAGCGCCAGGACAGAGAGGAATGGCTTTGATTGCAAGAGGTATTCCACCATATTTGTTCCAACCTAAAACAGACAGAGACAGAAAGATACACAAAAGAATGTGAATATTGTGTAGAAGGTGAACTGTAAGCAAGATAATAGACTACCAGTTTGTGTTATAATGCTGACACTAACTGTAGGAAGGAAGCCAAATGAACTGTGGTTCTTAATTGATGTGTTCATTTTGAGTGGGTCATGAATGTGTAAAAGAAAATGTGGATTGAGAACCACTCAGAGTAATAAAACTTAACATCTTCAACTTCACTTTCTAGCTACCATAGATGGCATCACTCAAAACTGAAATACAACTGCGAGGAACCTTGGAGGTTTTTTTTTTTTTTTTAAATCAGGATTCACCCTTTAGCTTTCACATGAAACATGTCACTTGGATTGCCATCTTTCACCTGTACAGCATAGTTAGAATTAAGAATATTCTCTCTCAGAGTGGTGCTGAGAAACTGGTCCATTGTACTTACAGGCATTTGGTGTATGGACGCTGTCCGGGACACTTCAATGGAGTGCTGGACAGTCTTCTTCCCAACCCTGTAGACGGCCTGTGGCACCATGTTGGGTAGAAGTGTTAGCGCTAGTTCCCCTTTGGCATCTGTAGGTTAACAATATTCTAGGTATCAGTATGTGTGTGAAAAAATAAAACGACTATAGAAATATGTAAATGAAAATGAACAGACATTTTTAATCTTTTACAAAGTTTTGCAGTAGAGATAACACACATCAGGTACAGATAAGGAACAATTAGGGGGTTAAAAGGGCTAAAAGCAAAATTAACGGAAATGATACATGTACACATACAATATATTATGTCTTGTATGACCCACTCATCTCATTAGACACCATTTTCTTATTAAGTGCATTCACATCTTTGTAAAAAAAAAAAAAAAAAAAAAAAAAAGTTAAATGAGCATCAGTTTCCATATGAGTTCCATACAGTCTATACTGTCTATCTTTTCTTTCATTAACAAGTGTAATAATGACATTAATGCAAAGGTGAATATCTGGCCCATTATTATGCATAACAGCTAAAAGACAAGGCACAAGTATCTTTTAACTAAAAGGGTTATTATAGATATGCATTCCCCACTGTCAAAGAAGTTGTGACTGTCACAAAATCTTGCACTGACACATTTAAAACGTATTAAAGAAAAAAATGTTTAGGTATAGAGAGATGATGTGAGGGCAGTTAAGAGTAAAACACTCACCTCTAAAATTCTCTATCAGCTCAGACAGCCGCCACTCAGTTAGCTTATCAGCGACAAAGCTGTCCATTTAAAATGACCTGGAGAAAACATAGCAATAGAAGTTAGCAACAATTTGAAGACCTGACACGTTTCTTTAACTCTTACTACTTAAGCCAGTAGAGCACTGTATAATATGATAAGCACAGCGCAGCTGGTTAACATAACTCAACTATTGTGTTGCCTCGTCGCTCTAGCCACGGCTAAAGGGGGTTGCACACTGGACGAGAAGGGTATTTAAAATACAAACACATTATTCTTTATGGGGCCGTTCACATGTCGCGCCTAAAAACGCGTGGAAAACGCTAGGCGCGCCCGCTTTCCTCCTATCAACAAAGCGCTCGTGCGCTTGCGCTCCAGAAGAGAGTGCCGTTGCTAAGCAACCATGACCTGCGCTCTCCATAAACACGCGGAAGATTCAGGAAAGGATAAATGGATTTTCAGCATTAAAAATCATTTGCAGTAGCTCTGTTATTAAATTTCTTTTTTAAATATTTATTCCTGTACAGCTATGATAAACTGTTTCTCCGACTTGGAAGTGCTTTCAATGCTATTAAGGGAAAGGATGAAGCTAATTGGTTAGTTCATGTCACATGACCTGCGGTGTGCATGCCGCGCGCCTACATTTGAAATAACAAACTTGAGCGCGTAAATGTACATAGTCTTATATTAAATTTACTCTTCTTTCTCACAAATCGTCGTTAATGTATACTGACTTCACCATGTGCTGCAACATAAATTTAGTTTTACATTAATTTACAGAAATCGGCTACTTGAATGAAAAATTGCTGATGTTATTGGATTTTCAGGTGATATTCTCATTTAATTTAGTTAACAGACAGTAAGTGTTAAGACTGCAGTCTCAGCAATGGTCTTTAATTATACAGTACAATCATAACATAGTACTGGCATTATCTAAACCCATAATATCCTTAAACGTAACAATATTGCTGGCCATAAACTGATAAAGTACGCGATACCTCGAGTTGTCCTAGACGCAGCGAGGGCGGCTTCTCGTCCGGTGTACGACCCCCTTAACGCGGCATGAAGTCTCCACTTAGCTGCACTGTACTTATCGTATTACCACGAGTATTAAAACAATGAGATAAGTACAGCACAATTTATGAAAAATAGAATTTAAACACCGTGTAAAATGAATTCAGTCATTTAGGTCATACATGTATTTCTCAACGATGTGTAAAAAGCATTTCAACCATTTTGACATCGAATTTCATGAACTTATCGTTATTTTTAATCATTCAAATTTGGCTGGGTGGTTAATTACACTTTCTTCTTTAGTCTGAAAAACTCAAAACACATTTACTTTCACTTTACACGGACTTTAAACTAGTTACATATCTGCGGGTGACTACATGCTAACCACAGAATTACCATGATAAGCCATGGTCATTTTTTCAGCAAACGGTGCTAAACTACTAACGGGGACATGGACACAGAAAAGTTTACGTTACATTGACACTGAAAATACTTGCTTACCTTGAATACGCGACGAAGTTGTACCGAAGAAGCCCAGGCCAAAAGGGATCGAGCGTGAAGTTCAAGTGACGGTTATTTCAAACGACTGTTGTGAGAAAATACCAGAACAACAGCGGGGGCGGGGGGAAGGGTCGTGAACCCAGAACATGGGTTACTCTTTGAAAAATAACCCATAAACCTAAACAACCCAGGAGTTGGGTCAAAATATTAGCCCTATAACCCAGAAAATGGTTACTCTCTGAAAAAATAACCCATAATTTTAACCCAACACAAATAACCCAGAAAATGGGTTAAAGAAATAACCCAGGAGTTTTTAGAGTGTAGGATGAAGCCGGGCTCGAGGTGCACCAGTTCTGGCCCCTCGTGGAGATCCAGTGTTCCCCGGACCTGCGCTTCTTTCTTTGCAGCCTGTACACGCCGATTTGCCTTGAGGACTATAAGAAGCCTTTGCCGCCGTGCAGGAGCGTGTGTGAACGGGCGAAAGCGGGATGCGCGCCTCTGATGAGGCAATACGGTTTTCCGTGGCCGGACCGAATGAGATGCGATCTGCTACCCGTGCAGGGAGATCCAAACACACTATGGACTACAACAGGACTGATGCTACAGCCTCCCCGGCTACTGCAAAACCAACTAGCCGTCCGGGGAAGCCATTCAACCGGAAAAATAAAAGCAGTCATGGATCTTCTTCGTGTGAACCGGAGTGTCACTGTCGTGCGCCTATGGTGACCGTAAGCAGTGGCCGCCATCCGTTGTATAACAGGGTAAAGACTGGACAGATCCCAAACTGCGCAATGCCATGCCACAACCCATATCTTTCTCAGGAGGAAAGGACATTTGCCACATTTTGGATCGGAGTTTGGTCGGTTTTGTGCTTCTTGTCCACCTTCGCCACAGTTGCAACGTTCCTCATTGACATTGAGAGGTTTAAATACCCAGAGCGGCCGATTATTTTCCTCTCCGCCTGCTATATGTTCGTGTCCATCGGGTACATCATTAGACTCATCGCGGGACACGAAAGAGTTGCGTGCAATCAGGATCATGAGGTGGACCACATCCACTACGAAACTACGGGTCCCGCGCTTTGCACGCTTGTATTTCTACTCATCTATTTTTTTGGGATGGCGAGCGCCATCTGGTGGGTGATCCTTACGTTAACGTGGTTCCTCGCAGCTGGGATGAAGTGAGGAAATGAAGCGATTGCGAGATATTCGCCGTATTTTCATCTGGCCGCGTGGCTCATTGCAAGCGTGAAATCGATCGCCGCGCTCGCGTTGAGTTCGGTGGACGGAGACTCGGTTGCGGGAATCTGCTACGTGGGCAACCAAAACTTGGATAACCTGCGAGGATTCGTGGTGGCGCCACTGGCTATTTATCTTTTTATTGGAACAATATTTTTATTTGCTGGATTCGTGTCTATGTTTCGAATTCGGAGCGTTATTAAACAAGGAGGAACAAAAACGGACAAACTCGAGAGGCTGATGATTCGCATCGGGGTATTTACAGTCCTGCATACTGTGGTTGCAATGGTGATCGTGGCTTGTTATGTTTACGAACAGCACAATCGCGAAGCGTGGGAAATCGCACATGCGTGCAACTGCTCCTCGGATAGAAAAGCTCCGAAACCGGATTACGCAGTGTTCATGCTCAAGTATTTTATGTGCCTTTTGGTGGGGATCACGTCAGGCGCGTGGACGTGGTCCGGTAAAACGTTGGACTCTTGGAGAGCCCTGTGCACCCGCCGTTGCTGCATCTCAGGTAGCAAAGGCACGAACGGTTCTGTTTACAGTGATGCAAGCACGGGACTGACGTGGAGGTCCGGTACCGCAAGTTCGGTATTGTGCGCTCCAAAACAAATGCCACTGTCACGAGTATGATGACTACAACATTTTAAGAAGCAGAATATCTTAAAAAGACTTTGTTGATAGATTCATATTACCAGCTTTAGGAGAGACCGGGGCAAGTTGTCAGTATAGCCTACTGTGAGAAATATTCACTGGAGTAAAAAGTGTGACGACCAGTACCGATCTTTTCAACTAAACCAAATATCAGCCATTAGATCACAACTCAAGGCTGTATATCAGGTTATAAATGTGCCTATAAAAGTGTCCATACGGGTTTTTATATTTTCTTATGTATTTATAGTGAGATGTTATTGTTGAAACAACGACATAGAATGTTTAACATTTATACGAGATTGTGTGTATTTATCATTTACTGTGACAGAAAACTATTTTGACAATAAAAACACTATGTGAAATATTACCAAAGTATTTTTTATTAAAAACTGTCTAGTTTATGTTTACAAAGAGCTCTCTCACACTCACAAATACACCTGGCAGAGTATCTGTAGATTGCAACAACAGCTAAAAGTATAATGCAATTTATTTGTCACAAGAAATAGGTGGTCAGCCTAAATATGTGGCTTTGCACGAAATTATGGCAAATTATGTTTTTTTAAAGAGTTTCGGGGTCACACCTGAAAGATGGAGAATTTAAGGTAATTTCAATATTTGATGTTCATGTGCTGATATAATTTGTACGATTTTAAGGGAAAAAAGACTCCTAAAATCATAATGCACAGCATCAGGCTACAAATATAATATAGAGTTGAAAAATTCACTTGTCAACAACCCCTGGGCTAAAGTACAGATTTATTGAATAGAAAGGAGGTAACAAGCTGCAGGGTTTAACTTGGTTGTCTGTTTATGCTTTTTTTTTTTTTTCCATCTCAAAGCCATGGGTCCCATTGACTGCCATTATATGACAGGCAGACTGCAACAGTTTGAGTTAAAAAATTTTGTTTGTGTTCTATTAAACTGTCCCCTTAAGTGGGGTATCAGACTGGAGCAAGCATCTCACATGATTTTCACTACACTGTAACCGATTTTTGTAATTTGAACAGTATTTTACTGTAATATCTACAGTAAGATACTGTAAAATGTATATACAGTATTTTACTGTAAACTGCAAAGGATTATGGGAAAATATATGATCACTACTGTAATTCTCCACTACTGTAAATCCGTTTACAGTAGTGAACTTGCCCGCGAAAAATTGACCAATGGCAAGGGAGATTTTTTTTCTCCTGTTGAGAGGAAGTGGCGGTAAAAAGGACAAAAGAGAAATGTTGCATCAATAACTCGACAAAAAGGTTAGTATATTATTTCTGTTTTATGAAAAACTGAACAATTTTAATTTGTTTTCACTTGTTAACAGCAAACTAACAATATTCATCTTGTTTTTCCTGTCGGTAGCCTTTTTTTTCTGACTGACGGCCGGGGCGCCGCCATAACGGTGAAAACATGGACTGGTGAGTAAATTAAGGTGACCTATATTAGTCGAAATAAACTTTATTTAAACTGAGAAACACGTTTGTATATTGTGCTGCCCTTTAATGCAAGTTAGTTCGTCTGACGAGCCCTTACTCAAGCTTAACAGCAAACTGAGGTGAAATACTGAGGTAAAGTGCGTTAAGCAACACCACTGTTTCTGTGGAGATTTTAAACTGTATTTTCAAGCCCTTCTTTTGCTTGTCATTTTCAAGTTTCTGGTCTGGATGTCGTCTGTAACGTCGGAGCGCGGAGGTGTATTTTGGATCTTCTTCTGTGAATGACTGCCATAGTATCGACGATAATGAACTGGTAAGCTAATAATGTCCATAAGCCGAAGTTGACAAACTTAACGTTAGTCACAGAGCAGCATAATATCTTTTAAACGCTGCCTCTTTATAGCTAGCAAGGTAATTCTCTTCAAATGATGTTTAAGTAAGAAATGTGTGTATGAATGTCGTATGTAACTTTATAGACGGTCCCTTCAGTGACAGACGTGACATAAACAGCGCGCTAACATGAAACACTGAGGTAAAACTGAACACCGCGGTTAACTGCATCTTTTGTGTTTTATTTTCAAGTTTGTGGTCTCGTGGTCATGTCGTCTGCATCGGAGGTGTATTAGAGTCTTTTCTGGTGATTGCCGTCGTCGCGGTTCAAACAACAGGTGAGCTTCCCCTTTCATCAATTTAACTAAGTTAATGTTAACGTTACTAAATTAGCCAAATTAGCCACAGGCTGCTGTTCTCCACTGACTTGCAGAACAGGTTAACTTTTTAAAGAGAGTAACGGGCTAGCAATATATTAATATAACAAGTTTTGCTAATAAATATTATAAATGTTTATTTTATTAAAAATGTAGATTTTATTACTGTACAGTAGTTGTCTTTTCTGATCATAAACTATAGTAACACTAAAAGGGTGTTGTGACACTGTCTGTTACAGGAAATTTCTCCAAGCACTAACTGGATGCTGACCATCAGATGCAGAATCATCATACAGCCAGCTGTCCATTTTACAGACATGCAGAATCAGGTAACCCAAAACATTTTTGTTTTACATTGCATTTACATTCATGCATTTTTCAGATGCTTTTATCCTAAGCAAGTTATATTGTATTTAAAGTACACATTTGAAAGGTATTTATTTCCGGGGAATGTTTTTTATTACCATGTCTTGTCACATCAAGATTGAGTTTGCATGCACATTAAAATTATTTCTATTAAACCAGCATTTAAACAGCAAAATGCAGCTGCTTCAGGTATCTTTAACTTACTGTAACCTTTAAATTCATAATAGCAATCTTACCGTCTGTCAATTTAGATTATTGTTACTGTAAAGCAACAATTAGAGATTTTTAATCATAGTAGGCCTATTATATGCACAGACTTTCTAGGAAACACACGTTTAGAATGTTTATATGAACAGATTGGTTAGCATTTAGCATGGTCTGTGGCAGACTTTTGAGTGTCAGGGCAACAAAATTCAATAAACAAGAATGTAATATTAAGTGATTTAAATCATGAAGAAAGTATTGTCTTTTTGCTCCATTTAGTAAAAACGGTTCTTAACAAAGCCATGTTGTGCATCTCTGCACACAGCAGTGTTTCATTACTGAATGAATTTACCTTTTTTAAACACCTAGAATCAGTGACTTACTGACCCATTCATAAAATTCTTTATAAAAAATTTCAAGAAAAAGTTTCTTCAGTTTTTTTTCTTACTACTGCGTTCGTATGTAGTATATCATTTTTTTTTTAAATGCATACAGCACCAAGTTTGACAGTTGAGGCAAATTCTTTAAACACTGTTTTTCTTGTGCTTGCAGGTTTGTTCAGACAGTCAACCTTTGTGGCAGCAAATGCATTGACAGTCACAGATCAGATGGACTTCTGGAAAGAGGGTGCAAACAACAAGCATCAGCCTGAATCCCATTCTGCCGTTTCTCATCAGAGAGCTTGTCAACTTTGACTCAAAACTACTAAAATGTAACACAACACAAACACATTTTTACTGTATGATTTTATTTTATTTACACTACCAGACAAAGCTTTTGAACAGTAAGATTTTAAATGTTTTTAAAGAAGGTCTCTTCTGCTCACTAAGCCTGCATTCATTTGATCCAAAGTACAGCAAACACAGTACACTTTTGAACCATTTTTATTATTTAAAATAACTGTTTTCTTTTTGAATATATTTTAAAATGTAATTTATTGCTGTGATCAAACCTTAATTTTTAGCATCATTACTGCAGTCACATGATCCTTCAGAAATCATTCTAATAATTTGATTTTCTGCTCAAAAACTATTATTATGATGTTGCTGAAATTATTATAATGCTAAAATACTTTTTTTTTTTCAGGTTTCTTTGATGAATAGAAAGTTCAGATAAACAGCATTTATCTGAAACAGAAATAGTTTGTAACATTATGAATGTCTTTATTATCACTTTTGATCAATTTAAATCATCCTTGCTAAATAATATCTTTCTATTCATCAAAGAATCCTGAAAAATCTAAAAATTAAATAATGTTTATCAGCATACTAGAATGATTTCTGAAGGATCATGTGATACTGAAGACGAGTAATGATGCTGAAAATTCAGCTTTGATCAAAGGAATAAATTAAATTTGGATCAAATTAATGCAGGCTTGGTAAGCAGAAGAGAATTCTTAAAAAAAAAATCTTAGTGTTCAAAAACTTATGACTGGTAGTGTACTTACTTATTTTTGCTTTTCAGTATGTGTATGTTTGCCATGATACAAAGTCTCTGTACTTTTAAAAAGAAAATGTTCAACAATTAAAAAGAATATTATCAGAACTAATGCTTATGAGTTATTGTGATTTTTATGGGGTTGGGGTGGTAAAAATCTTGAATTACAGTGCTGTAGGTTAATTGGATTGTTTTTACAGGTAAAAATGTTTAAAATAAATGAAAATAAACTCTATAGTACTGATACTGTAATTGAAAATACAGTAAAAATACTGTAATTGAAGATACAGTAAAAACACTGTAAATTAAATTACAGTAAAAATAATGTAAATGAAATTACAGTAAAAATACTGTAAATGAAATTACAGTAAAAATACTGTAAATGAAATTACAGTAAAGACCTTTTAGTACTGTAAATGCACTTACAGTATTAATACTGTAAACATTTTTACAGTAACTTACTGGCATCCAGCTGCCAGTAAGTTACTGTAAAATTTACAGCAAACTTTTTACAGTGTACTGAACCCAAATATATCCTAAACCCAGGATAGAGTGGTTGAGTGAATGTGGTCTGGACTCTGTGGATGAGGGTCATTGTGTCAGAGACGCTGTAGAAGGACAGAATTCCTGCTCTGTGATCCACATACACTCCTACTCTAGAAGAACTGGAGACTAAAGGAAGTTCAGTCTTTATGCTATTGTGACAGAATGAGTACCGGGATTTAGAGCAGAACAATCTCCATGACTGATCATTTAACCCAAATCCAGACTCAAAACCACTTCCCTTCCTTCTGATGCTCTTATATGACACTGATATATAAACCCCGGCTGTCCCACTCCACTCCACCTCCCAGTAACAGCGTCCGCACACACTCTCTCTACACAACACCTGAAAGAAATCATGAAATCTGTCTGGATGAACAGGATACCGTTGGTCAGCACCAATAAAAGTAGCTACTCTGTTGCCTTCAGACAGATGAAGGTATTTATGTGCAGTGTTTGGATCCAAGGTAAGCTGGCGGGAATCTGGGAGGGTGGAAAAAAAGATTTACAACAGGAAACTTAAATAACTTAATAAAATCTACCTTATTTTCACCATAATAGTGGGTATGGCCATTTGTAAATTTTATGAGTCAGGATTCTGGTCTCATCCACCTCCAACTATTTTTAGCTGTACAAAACAGCTTGTTTTGCTGCTTGATATTGCAAATTGGTGTGTCTTACCATATTAATGTATTATCTTCATAATGATCACACTGGTTTGTTGTGCAAACTGTTTTACCATTTACCTTGAGTTTTTATTCTTCTAGTTATTTCTCCATAGCGGCTAATGAACCGGAAATCTCGCCCACAGGCTTACTTCAGTGTTTAAGAATAAGGTGGAAAAAAAAAATAAAAAAAAAATTGCCCCAATGTTAAAAATCACAAGAAAGTGAATTGCGAGACTTACATTGCAAGAACTCAGCTCTGGTCCTAAATTCAGCGGTGTGAACAATCTCGATATGTCACTAATGAAACCAACAGACATGCACAGTATTAAAAATCCACACAAATTTTAATTATCCATTTTATTTTGTAAAATATTTTTTCATTTTCTTTTATATTTTCTTTTAGTATTATATGAGTTAATCCATCACAAGTGGTCCAATAGAGGTTGCTTGAGCATTTTTTATTTAATTGATATTGCAAAACCTTCATTTATTT